>NC_138155.1:20361379-20451379 GCF_964199315.1 Orbicella franksi | reverse complement strand
CCGTGGTGCACCAATATGGCGGCCGGAATATGGTGTAAACATCTGGAACTTACTTTGGTTTTCTAGGCGACTGACTACCAGTACTAAACAAACAAGCATTTACATAAGCACTTTTCCTAATGCTCTAACTTCTAAAAAGGCTCAAAATCATGAGATAAGTATATATTTTTGAACAAACTCGATCGTAGCCTTCTGTCACGCAAACTCCATAACCCTGAAATTCAAAATGCTTTGGTTTCCAAACGAAGCACGCTAATTGTAAACAGATGTAAATATACCGCCTCTTATGCCTGATGAGGATAAAAACACGTCACGTGAAGACGATCTATTGAATTAGAAGTCTTAGAAAAACACATACTTGTAAACATTCTCGAAATCCCGGTGTCGATAGTATCAAACATCTATCAAACAGCTAATTGTCAAAACGAAGCGCAAGCCTTGGCCTTGCGTGGTCATGAAGGTGAACTTCATAACTATAGCTTGGGATTTTGGCTTCTTAGAATACTCAAGTAGTCATTTCCGAGGAATTAAAGCCAAAATACGATCAAGGAAAAATTACAAAATAAATTTGTTCAAATTTCCAGTGCTACACACTAGGTGTTTTGCAGAGTGATGAAGCGTTGTGGGCTTGTGGATCTACTCAGGTGACAGCGTCTTCGGTAATAGTTGCTCAGAAGCATATCTCTAGGTGATATGCTTCTGGTTGCTTCATGGTTAGATTTTAGTTTAAAACTTTAGACGAGTGGCGTTAATGGCTGATAAAATGGGATTTAACTATAACACCGAAATATCAATGTTTAACAAAGGAGGATATGTAGCGTATGTTGTACTGATCATAATTTTACTGAGAATTGCAAAAAAATGTAAGCCAAGCCGTGTTTTGATGATTGAGTGGTGATATTCATAACTTCGTAGTTAGCAACAAAATTTAGTCGAAAGTATGAAAAAAAAAAAAGTTGTAAGCCATTATAATTATAAGATGGCTTAAATAAAAACACCGGTATTCACGTACGCCAATTCCCTATCCGCACCATCCTACCATCCATGCCATTCCTTATTTTTGATCGGGATCATTTGCGGTCCAAAATGGGGATTATTTGCGGTCCAGGATCATTTGCGGACCCGTACAAAGCACCTTAAAAACCACACAAGACCGGAAATTCAAACTCCAAAATTTGCACCATTCTTTCCTCTATTTCCTTATCCTCTAGAAAACGTATTTGCCACTTTGGCTGACATAGCCAAATGTATTTTTTTCAAAAGCGGGAACTCTCCATAAATTATGACTTTTATCAGCTCAGTGTACTAGGTTTAGCCTACAAATATCTGTATTAAAAAATATGATCACTCATAATTTTGAAGCGGAAAAATTCGAGAAAGTACCTAAAAATACAACATTTTGGGTAGAAACCGACGAATCTCGTCCTTTAGCTGTAATGCGGTTTTAATTTTCTCAGCCAATTGCCTATTATTACCTGGTTAGATTTATTGCACTTTAACATCAGGAGAACTTGGTCCACATTTTTGCAATACAGACCGAAAACATCACCCACTGACGAAATAATTTTGATGAATTGCTTTGTCAAACATAAATAAATGCTTACTTTTCACGCGCGCGTTTACCGATATTGAATCGTGACAACGCATCAATTTATCAGCAGATTAGAAAGAGCCATTATAATGAATACCTAATTGAACTAGCTAGTATTCGGTCCGTAACAAAGAATATTGCTCTCGTTTTTTTTTTTTTTTTTTTTTTTTTCTTTACAGGTTTGTGGGTCTCGACTGCGGCTCGGTCAGTAAACTTGCAGAAAAGGAGCTCTGCAAATAGGCACTATTGACCTATTTTTTATCAATTGTGTGCGACGATATTTTGCTTCAATTTCTTAAACTACGCGATATTTTAGACTGATTTTCATTTTCCTCGGAGGTTCTAATAATTTGAATTCCACTGTAATGAATGAGTTGCCAGTAATCGGTTAGTCGTGTTTGCGTAAAGAGCTCTGGGATCGTCAGGGGGCAAACATCGCAAGTCGCTAGAAGGAAACGTATAGCGAAAAGTAGTTTCGACGTCCAAAAACAAAAAACGATTTTCGGAAGAGATCAACCTTTTTTCGCCGTTGTTTTATCGTAAATGGATTTAGGTATTGTTGTTACGTGAAAAAGGTAAGTTTTTGTTTGAATAACCACGAAATATATGATAAAATCTACCGATAAACTCCCTTGCTTGCGTGAGTTTTATTGTGAAATTTACATTAAAGAGAATATTTAAAATTTCAAAACACGCCTTCTCTCGAGAGGCTACCCGGAGCAAATGGTAGAAAAGACCCTCTGAAAAGTTAAATATAAAGACGGAAAAGAAGCTCTAAAGAAAACGAGAACGCACGAGAAGCTTCTACCGTTCGTCACGTAAATTCAACCGTCTTTACGAAAATTTGAAATGCATAATCACGGACAAATGGCAATTTTAAATACAAATACTCAAAGAGATATTCAGGAGCCATCCTCGATAGGATATTAGAAAAGGAAGATCGCTTAGAGACGTGCTTTTAAAAGCAAAACAAAGTCTTTGAACGACACAATAGCCAACAAGCATGAGTCTCGCGGTCTGTCTACTCATTTTAATCAACCCCACACAGCACAATGATCGCCACCGGGATTATTTCCAATTTTATTTGTTTATCTGAGGTTCAAAATACCCAAAAGTAGCCTGTGCACAGCTTAAAAAGCTTAACTGGGTTATTTCCTCTCGATTTATACCTAATTAATAAATATTTTGTAATATTTTCAGACCATTACACGATGTAAATTTCACAATAAACCTCACGCATGCAAGGGAGTTTATCTGTAGATTTTATCACATATTTCACGGTTATTAAAAAAAAAAAAAAACATTCTCCACGTATGAACATTGCCCAAATTTGCGATAAAAAGACGGCGAAAAAGGGTTGAACTTTCTCCAAAACAGTTTTTCTGTATCACGAATCAACTTTTCGCTGTACAACTGACTCCTTCTAGCGACTTGCAATGTTTGCCCCCTGACGATCCCAGAGTTCTTTGCGCAGACACGTGTATCCGATTACTGGCAACTCCTTTATTCTTTTCTCTATATGGACCACAACAAGTTCATTTTTCGGCACAAAATCAATTATTTCAAAATTGAGGGAATCGGCGGGAACGGCGAGGGGAAAATTAGCGAAAAAAATAAATTAAAAGAAAATGATTTGTTTCCTTCTCCTTAACAGCTGATACGCATTACCTTACAGCTGTTTGACCAAAAATAACAGGGATGAAAAAAACGGTCATTATATTTTATTTGAGTTAATTCCATCCTTATTTAATTTTATTTATGATGAGGTCTCCATATAACGCGCGCTCTTATTGGCTTAAACAGCGTGCTCTATCAGAAAAAAAAAAATATGCACGGTAAGTTAAATTTTGAATTTTTGCTTCGGAGATTTGACAAATCTGACCCAAAGTAAACGCTCCGGGCAATCTTGCTGCAAGCCGTAGATACCTGTAACTCCTTTCAAATACAGCTCAGAATTTCGCATTTTCATCCGCAAGCTTTGAGCTCTTTGTTTCGTCAGTTCCATTGGAAAAGTCCAGTTTTTGATTGAGAGCTGTTGTCTTGTTAGCCAATTATTTGAATATTCCTAACAAGGATTCTGATTTGCTTATTTTAGCGTGCTTTCTCAGAGAACAGATACACGTTGACGCCACTTTTCCTCGTTTTGAAAATAAAGTCTGGGTTGAAAATATTAGCTGAATGTGTGTGAATGCTATGGATTCTCTATCTATTTCTTTTAATATTTGTTTTATGATTTCTATAATATTTGTTTTATGAATTTCTAAAGTTTATTCAAAATATTGTTTCTGTAGGACTATTGCGAAAGCGGTGTTTTCCAATGCTTGACACCTTAAGCATTGCTCTTTCCTCGTCTTCTGTGCCAAGAATTTAAGTAATAGAAATTAAATATCTCAAATAGTCCTGCGTTTACCAAGATTGTGCGATTTAAATTTCTGTCTGACATCTACCCACCTTAAGTGTCCTTCTTTTCGGAATTGAAAACAATGTTTTGTTCATTTTGTTGCATTTAAAAAAAAATCTGTGTTACCTTTGAAGTTATCCGATATACGGAACTTGATTATTAGTTTGCTCTATTAATAATGTTGCTTATTTTCGTTCATCGTTTAGGTTGCAGCCATTTTTGCAGCCATTCTAACAGCGTGCTCAGTTCTGTTGTAAAGCACTTAGGAAGAAGTAGAGCAATCAAGAAGCAGGAAGAAACACTTGACTACGTACTTCGTGTTTCTTTCGTGTTTTACCGCCTGCTCTCTTTACAACAGAACGAAGTACAGTCAAGGCTTTTTAATTTGTTATATATCGCTTGCAATTTTTTTTTTTCTGAGGAAAGTAGCAAAATAAAATGTAAAGTACCAATGATGTTAAATGAAAACTGCAGATAGAGCAGATGAAGGTTAAGAAATAATATTTGGTGTAACTGCCGATGTAATTAGTATTCCGTCTTAAATGACTGGGCACTCAAAAGTCCTTTGAGCGAAGCTTTTCAAACTTATTACAACTTGAATAACTATTTACCAATACATTGCGGTTCAGTGCAAACTATTGTTTGAATTTTATTACTTACCCATTCTTTATGGACCACACTTAGCCGCTGAAGATGGTTGGAAAGTGATCTTGTTCTTTTTGTAGACCGCGCCTCCATTTAGGCGGTACACACAAGGAATAGCGGACACTTTGATTTAAAAACTAAAGGCAGAAAAATAGCTAACGTTAGAACTAAGTTCAAAAAAAGAACAATTTTTGAACTAGTTTCTTGCACGCTGTTAGAATGCCTGCAAAAATGGCTGCAACCTAAACGACTAACGAAAATAAGCAACATTATTAATAGAGCAAACTAATAATCAAATTCTGTATATCGGATAACTTCAAAGGTAACACAGATCTTTTTTTTTAATGCAACAAAATGAACAAAACAACACTGTTTCCAATTCCGAAAAGTAGGACACTTATGTTGGGTAGATGTCCGACAGAAATTTAAATCGCACAATCTTGGTAAACGCAGGACTATTTGAGATATTTAATTTCTATTACTTAGATTCTTAGCACAGAAGACGAGGAAAGAGAAATGCTTGACGTGTCAAGCATTGGAAAACACCGCTTTCGTAATAGTCCTATAGAAAAAATATTTTGAATAAACTTTGACATAGTACTTAGCGGTCACAAATCCCATCACAAAGTGTTTTCTATTTGGAGTTTATTGTTCCATCTCTACTGAATACTTTTTTTTCCATTGAAAGTCTTGATTTATTACGGTGCATCATAAATTCTGCCCAATATGTGCATTGAAGATTAAAATTACTAGATACTTAATTATACTTTGGAAATGAAATGATGCCAATATAAATTAAGCTCAGGAAATCGAGAGCAGATGATTAAAGCATTGCTCCAAATGAAAGAAAAAATGAGAGAATATTGACCAATGCATGTTCAAACCAATTAAATACAAGTGTGTAAAGTGCAAAACGCTGACAATTAAGCCATTTCAACAACGCAAAAATACGAGGCCTTGACAAGTCAGAATCGAGCAAATATGAATCACACTGCATTCAACACCACAGTCTCTAGTTGTGGTAATTCCCTTTATTCTATAAATCTCAAAAACATTTCTCCTGATGTTCGCGCTGTATTAGTCTTCAGAATCGTCGTGAACGTTCTCACCTGTCCTCTCACCACTGTGCTTAACATCCTGGTGATGGTTGCAGTGAAAACCAAACAGCAGCTTCGCACCAAATCTAACATAGCACTCGCCTGCTTATCCACAACCGATCTTATAGTTGGACTAGTTGTCCAAACTCTACATATTACCGCGACAAGCTTACTTCTCAAAGGCGAGCTGATGTTTTGCACTATAACCGATGTATCAACAACCACCACATTTATATGTATACTGGCTTCAATTCATCATTTGGTTTTGATGAGCGCCGAACGTTATGTTGCGATTAAACATCCCTTCACATACGAGGCCGTGATCACTGAAGTTCGGATCATCTCAGCTTCTTGTCTGGCGTGGGCTGCAGCCATCATCTTTTCCGTCGAAAACCTTTTGCCCACTGAAGTTGTAGCAGTTTCTGAATCGCTGCTTCTCATTTTCCCCATTTACTTTAATGTTTCAGTATACAAGGAAGTCTGTCGCAATAAGAAACAGATTGCAGCTAACCAAGTTTCGTTGGAAGCCAAGGAAAAGTTACTTAAGAAAAAGAAAGCTTTTTACACGACTGTTGTTGTACTGCTAGTTCTTTTATTGTGTTATATTCCATCAAATATTTTGCTTGTTATTCTGGTTTCTTTCAAGGAAAGAGTTCCTCCTATTATAAGGGTTACTGCTGTGTATGTTTTTAGTCTATTGCCAGTTCTGAATTCGCTGTTTAATCCATTGATTTACGCTTTTAGAATAAGACATTTTCGCGTAGCTTTCATCCAGTTGTTGTCACGAAAAACTACTGCACAAGCTGAGGAACTTGAACGGAAGATATTTGGAACAAGACAGATAGGAGTCAACGTTATTGTCAATACAGGACCAGGAAATCACACATTGAACGATAATTACGAACCGACAAGACGAGCAGAGCCGCATGGCAGATGAGAAGAGACACCTCTGGGATAAAAACAAAGAAAATTGCATTAAAAAAAAAAAAAAAATGGATTAGAAAACGCAAACGTCAGACACGCAATTAGTTGTGAAAAAGAAATGGAAGCGTGCTTTCTTACTGTAAAAGTTTCAATTTTGTTATCCTTGTTTGTTACTGATGAAGTGGGATCTTTTTTCATATATACGGGGTAGACAAGAAAATAGAAAAATATACTTTACAAGGTTGTTAATACTGTTAGTTTTCTTACCTATAATTTTCTATTCCTCTAACGTTGACAACAAGATTATCATTTTACTGCACAAAAGTAATTATTTCAGAATTAAACAGATGCGAATGTTTCATCACGGAGCAACATAGGAGGAGCTGCGAATCTATTCTTTGTATGAAAAAAAACACAAAAAAATGATTATTTCAAAAATGTTCCTAAGAGCTGGTTAGCGGAAAATAACCGGGATTTAAAAGATACGCTTATATATACTTTAAATTCTGCGATTAAAAAATAAACAAATTACTAATAATGTTAAATAAAAACTGCAGAAGTAGCAGACGAGAGTTAGCAGAAGTAGCAGCCTTATTTCATATTTGGAAAGCAACGACACCTGTGGTGGGCAGATTTCATCCAGAAACTGTTTAAATCACTATAATGTTTTTTTTTTTTTTTTTTTTTTGTCACGATGTGACTCGATGTCACACTTTTCCGATTCTTTTTTATTCAAACCAAAAATAAACCGCATGCCGAATTGAATGATTATGTGTAGTTTCATTAGAAAGATTTCCGAAGATGCTCCAATTTTGTTTTCCAAAGGCCGGACAAACTTTTCCGAACATCTTCCGAAGCCGAAGACTTCTGAGGAAGATCCCAAGATTTTCGATCGTACACCAACAAATTTAAAGGCGGTTAAAGGGACAAAAATGTCATAGAAAATGATATCCCACATGTGTGAATAAAAATGATATAGTTACGTGTAGGATGTCGTTTTAATCAATTGCTACCACTTGGTATATCACTAAAATTTTTATAACGAATTTAAGCATGTTAAAGTCCTTCTCCAAATATTACGACGAAATTACAATAACGATATGACACACGGTTTTCTTTGTTGTTGCTGTTGTCATTGTCATAGATTGCTTTTTGTAATGTTGCTATTGATGCCATAATGTTGTTTTAATTTTTCTGGTGTGGCCTTTTTGATCGTCTATTTCCTTTCGTGGTTCAAGCGGTCCCACAGCATTCCCCATTCCTAACATTTGCCTTTCAAATTGCTCAGTTTGTGTATAGTTTTTCCTTCGCAATATTTCAATGAACGCTACGCGAAACTGTATTATTCTGACACAATAAACGACAGGGGTTATAAATGAATTGAGAATGACTATAAATATATCAAAATTGCACTAAAAATGGCACTGTAAGCGGTATTTACAGTTGTGATTTTTGAACTTACCAGTAGTATTAGAACAACAAACAGTGCTGAATAACACAACAATAGTACAAGCAGGACAATTGTTAACTTAAAAGCTTTTTTCTCCATAAACAAAAAATAAATAATAATAATAATAATAATAAATAAATAAAAATTGTCTGGCTTCCAGTGAGTTTCGATGAAGACTGTAATCTGGCAGAAGGCTATAGTGGGCATAACAATTAGCAAGATAATATTGTTCAATAATAATAACATTGTTCTGTAAGGGTAAAGGCAAATTTGCCACGAGAACTGTCATTCAAGCCAGACCAGATGAACGAAGTATCCGAGCTTTAGTAACCATCGTAGTGTAGGTGAACGAGTGTTTTATGGCTAAAATACCGTTCCACGCTTATCAAGACCAGATGACGGATTGAATCACCTCCAACTAATGACGTGAGCGCAGTTTTCACTATCCGCTGCCTCGTGCAGTCTTTGTTAAATGCTTCACCTTGTAAGGTTGATATTGTGACTGCGCTAAGCACAGGTTGGGCGATTTTTCCCAATAACACGTCCGTGAGAGCTAAACAGCTGAGTGCAATGTTGGGGTTAGTTTTCAGTCGAGCTTTGGTTTTCACAGCGATAATCACCAGCACGTTCAAAATGATGGTTAAGGAACAAGTTACGATTTTCACGACTGTTATGAAGATAAGCAGTGCGTACGCCTCAGTAGCCGTATGATAACGACTTCCTCGCAAAAAGTGATAGGTTTCACTTTCATGGGAGACAGTCCCGCTTGTCGAAGTAGCGCTCAAATTCATGTCTTCACCGTTGTGATGTGTAATAGGTTCGTGTTCTTAAGAATTCGTGCATTTCTGTCGTCTTTTGTTTAATATATTGTGGAGTTTCACCTGTTCGTGCTCAATGAATTGTCATTTAACAAAATTGTATTTTTTCAATTCGGTTACATTATGATAAACAGAAACGAAAGTGAAATCGTGCACTGTTTGGAAAATTCTGACGCCAGTGTTTTTCGGTGACATTTTGATACCGTTTTGAAAATCCGTAAATTGAACACATTAAATTAAGGAGAGCTTTTCTTGATTCCCGAAAGGCAAGGTGAATCAGAGAAACATAAAATGAAAATTAATAACCTAAGAGTATTTTTGAATTTATGGACCTATTATTTAATTTGAAAACAAAATCTGTTTCCTTTGACATTAAACAAAAGAAGTTAACACTCGTTTACAGAATTTCCTGCAAAATAAACTGTGAATTAATATGCTGTTTAAGCTTTTACAATTAGCATCCGCTCGAGCTGAAATAAGTACGGGAAATAGCCCAATCGATTATCGTAACACATAAAAATAAAGAAAAACAACACACATTTTTGTGAAGTCCGACATACATTGTATATCAGGCCGAGATGAAAAATACCATATAATAAACAACACTCCAGGAGCGTTTACTCGGTCTTTCCATACGGACCTCCCAGCCGGCCAATAACATATATTTATTTTTTCTCACTTCGTGAGCGGGCAGTATTTAACAAATTTTTCAATCTGATTGGTTCTGGCAGCAGGTGAAACCTTCCCATACGGCCAGCTGACGGGTGGAGGGTGGAGGGAGGGGGGGACGTCGTGTTGATCTACTTTTTTGAACGAATTAGCGGTAATCGTCAATCTTCCAGCATTTTCACACTAAAATCGACTATTAATCAACGCAAGTCTATCTCTATTCACTTTATAATGGCAAGGAAAGTCACTATAAGTAAATTCAAATGAGCATTTTGAAGTTGTGAGAGTTTGCTTCGTTATTCGTAGCTCGGCGCCGTATTGGCGCGTAATTCTGTGCTTCTCTCGCCGTAAAATGTTAAGTAAAAATGAATCAATTTCAGTCGAGTTTACCCACTGATCGTTCAGTGTATTTACACGAATTTCTGTGGAATACCCTTAACGGATTTCCTCGCTTTTTACGGTAGAAAAGTCTGATTTCAAGTGATTTGCAACGACTGAAAGTACTTGTTTTTGTAGAACAACTTCAAACTTGGCACGAAATTTCACAACGGAAAAAAATTTTGGAAACTTAAATAGTGAACTAAATGCAACTAACATAAAGTAGTTGGAAATAAATCTGTTCTTTAATACATCTTTCTTTGTCTAGTATCTAAGTTACTTGCTCGTTGCAAAGATTTTTTTACAAATCGTTACTAGACAGCATACAAGCCGATTCAATGATAAAGCTGCGTAAACAAATCCATGTGTAATTAAAACCAATTTATTGCAGGAAAAAAATAAACTTGTTATTTTCCGACTTTGGTCCATATCCACTGTAGTGAAAAAGAACTCGGTCACAGTTTTTAACTATACGGACCTCCTAACCGGCAAATAATATATATTTGTAAGAAACAAAAATACAGTGATACCGCGAAACAGCGTTACATGGGTGTAGCCAAATTTAATTTGCTGCTTTATTTTTATTCATTTAATTTATTTAGCTAAAAGGCGCACATGTTTTTACCTTTAGCCTGGGAGAAAATTCTCGTATCACAGCTGTTTGACGGAAAATAACAGGATTTCTTTAACGCTAACTTTATTTGATTTGACTTGATGTCATTTTCGAATTACTTTATCTGCAATTTCCATTTTTTTTTCAAGGAAAAACTTATCAAAAAGCCAACTGCAAAATAGGGTTTACCTTAACGCTACTGCTCACTGAAAACTGCAAAGAGAATGGACAAGAGAATTGTCGTGTAACTGCAGGAGTAATGAGTGTTCTGTCCAAACTCAAAGGTCACTCAAAGAGTCTTTTCAGTAAAGCCTTTCAACAGTAACTTGAATATGTATATACCTTGAAATTTCCGTTCAGTGTAAACTATTGTTTGAATTTAATTGCTAGGACCATGCTTTGTTGACCAGGCTTAGCCCCCGAAGATAACTAGAAATTGATCTTGTTCTCTTTGAAGACTGCGCCTCGATCTAGGTGGTAGACATAAGAAGTAGCGGACACTTAAATTCTAAAACTAAAGGCAAAAAATTAGCTAAAGCTACCACTGTGTTCAAGATTTAAGAAAATTTAACAACCAGATTAGTGCAAGCTGTTAGGATGACTCCAACAGAAACGAGAACCATCTCTTGCGAATTAAAGAAAGTAACATTATTGAACATGGTATAATAAACAAGTCAGGTAGAGTATAGGCGATGAACGCAAAGCTTCAAAGGCAACACAGATGTCTACAACAAAACAAAATGAAACAAACAAAGAAAAAACATAATCTACTATTCGGAAAACAACGACACTTGTAATGACAAGATGTCAGAAAGAGAAATTCGGATCAATAAATCTTTACAAACGCACGAATTTTTCGGATATTTTATTGCCATGACAAAATCTTAGCACAGACGCCAAGGAAAGAGAAATGTTCATTTTACGTGTTGAGAAAAAAAAAAAAAAAAAAAAAAGAGATCTGCTCAATCCACGTAAAGACGATTAAAATTACTAAACTACTAATTAGAGTTTGCTAATGAAATAACGCAAATGCAAAGTAAGTTCATGAAATTGTGATAAGGTGATTAAAGCGGTATCATTCCAAATCAAAGAAACGGGATAATCTCTTGAGACCTATTGGACTGGCAAAGTGCAAAACACAGGTAAACGGACTCAGTCAACAGCACGAAGTGAAGAAGTGACGAGTCAGAATCGAGCAAAGATGAATAACACTACATTCAACACCAAATTCTCTAGTTCTGGTTTCTGCCTTCGCCCCCAAAATCTGGTAAACGTTTCTCCTGATCTTGGCGCTGTATTAATCGTCAGAATCGTCGTGAACGCTCTCACCTGTCCTCTCATCATTGTGCTCAACACCCTGCTGGTGGTTGCAGTGAAAACCAAACCGCAGCTTCGCACCAAATCTAACATAGTACTCGCGTGTTTAGCCACAACTGATTTTATAGTTGGACTAGTTCTTCAACCTCTACAAATTGCAAGCGACATTTCATTTCTCAGAGGAGACGTCATGTTTTGTACTATAACCTACCTATCAAAAACTGTCACATTAACATGTGTACTGGCTTCTTTTCATCATTTGGTTTTGATGAGCGCCGAGCGTTATATTGCGATAAAATACCCATTCGTATACGACACCAAGGTTACTGAAGTGCGCATCATTATGGCCTCGGCTCTGGCGTGGGCTGTGGCCATCATCCTTTCCAGCGAAAACCTTTTGGCCACAGCAATAGTAATAGCTGCTGAAACACTGCTTATCATTCTTCCCATTTACTTCAATGTCTCTGTATACAAGGAAGTCCGTCGCAACAAGAAACAAATTGCTGCTAACCAAGTTTCTTTAGAAGCCAAGGAGAAGTTACTCAAGAAAAGGAAAGCTTTTTACACGACTGTTATTGTACTGCTAGTTATTTTACTGTGTTATATTCCAACACAGGTTTGTGTTGTTATTCTGATCTCTTTAAAGGAAAAAATTGTTCCCAAGATAAGGGCTACTGCTATATATCTTTTGACTTTATTACCAGTAATGAATTCGTTGTTTAATCCTTTGATTTACGCTGCTAGAATAAGACATTTTCGCGTAGCTTACATTCAGTTGTTATCAAGAAAAACTATTACACAAGCTGAGGAACTTGAAATGAAAATCTTTGGGTCAAGGCAGGTTGGAGTAAGCAGTAATGTTAATGCAGGAAAAGGGAATCAGACATCGAACGGTGAACATGAAGAGACAAGGTGGGCAGAGCCGCATGGTGGATGAGAAAAAACACCTCTGTGATAAAAATCAAAGAAAATTTAGTAAAAAATTAATTAGTAGAAAAGACCAACACCCAGTTAGTTGTAACAAAGGAGTGAAAGCATGCTTTCTAAAGTTTCAAAAATTTATTGAATTGTTAATCAGTTTCAATTTTGTTGTCCTTGTTTAATACCGATAAGATAGGATCTTTACATTTATTTGGGATGGAAACATATCCAAAAAAAGTTCTAAGCACAAATAAATAGCCAGGCACCTTACTTTGTAAGGATGTGGATAGTCGTCAAAATCTACTAAATCTGTTTATTGAGGGACAAAGGTAAAGGCGAAAAAACAAAACAAAACCGTGAACCCGACAAACTTTCTTACCGCACGCGGTTTTTGCTTCCCGCACGCGCTCTTCGCTTCTTCTCTTCGCTTCTCGCTGACGCACACTATCTAACAGATGTTAAACGGAAAATAACCACGTTTTCTCAAACAAAACCAAATATATTAGGCCCGTTCCAAACGCCGCTCCATTCATGCGTCGAACCTAACTGATGAGTTAAGTACGGCAGAAGAGCAGCGTTTGAATCAGTTTGGTTTGGCAAGTTAGGTTTGGTGCGGCAAACAACATTAAATTAAGCAGGGTCTGTCGCACTATGCTACGTTGGAGCGGCAGCTGATTTATACGACGTTCTCCTCATGTGTCGAACCTAATGCATAAATTGCTGTAATGTATTTTTCATATAACGGGACTCGTGATTAGCTCAAAATTGAGTGGAGTGAGCAGTCATGCATGAAGCTCGAAATCGTCGCTAAAAATAAAGACAACAAAATGTGCCTTCGATTTATGAGAAACGGGACTGTATAGGCGAGTTTCCTTAGCGCAAATTCATTTTTCGATTTTTCTTCGTGATAATAGCCCAGCTTACGAGATTTCCCTTCAAAAAGTCGAATTAACCGGGAGAAAACCTGTCTAAATACAAATACTGAACCTTGAGTTTGAATTTGCTTCCCTAAATATTGCTATAACAGCGGAATGTTAGTCACAGCTTTTCTATTTGGACAGAGTTCTTGAATTCAGAACGCATATTTTCTCGTCGAAAATTGTTACCACCGGCTTCTCGAATTAAGTTCGACGCAAGTACGCCGTCTGAACCAGCCGTCGCTCCAAAGTCGCTCTAAGGTCGAACTTAATCAAGTTTGGTTCGGCACATGAGTGGAGCGGCGTTTTGGACCGGGCCTAATTTATTTGAATTGTTTTGAGCTGAATTTGCTTCATTTTAATTTATTAAAACTGTCAATTTTAAAAATCAATGAATAAGCAAGCTATCAATAACTATTTAACATTGCGCTACTGTTAATAGAAAACTACAGCAACAACAGACGAGAGGAAAAAAAATCGTGCAACTTTCCTAGTAATTAATATTTTGTTCAGGGTCACCAGACGCTAAAAGTCTCTCAGCAAATCTTTTTAACCTGCAATTGAAATATTTAAATGTCATGAAATTTCCACTGCGCGCAAACTATTGCTTTAATTTTTAATTTACTTATTTTATTTTTCCTTGGAACCATCCCTTTTGATACAGATTGGCCGGTCAAAATGGCGACAAACTGACCGCGCACGCCGGGTCAGCTGTCGAGACCTTCTGTTTACGCAATAGCGTTTTCATGGTTAATTTTTCTCATTTGCATTACAATGTGATCCAACGTGGATGCGAGGCAATTTCAGGCTGAAACTACAAAATAGCTCGAAATTGCCTCACCTACATGCTAGATTTTATTGTACTGCAATTGAGCAGAGGTAACCGTCACTGGGCGAAAAATTAGATTTGATTCGAGATTTTTTTTTTTTATTTGTTATCTGCATGTGCTTACAGGTACAGTATTTACATTGTTACAAGAGCAGTATTTACATTATTACAAGTGCTAATTATAATATATAAGTAATATAATATAATATAATATAATATAATATAATATAATATAATATAATATAACATAACAGAATGTAATATAATATATTATAATATAAGTGTGTTTACAAGTACAGTATTTACATTGTTACTAGTGCCAATTATAATATTTAGGTGAAATAGGTGTGTATACAAGTGCATGTCACTTATAATGCTTTGGAGGAGGGGTGTTTTGTCCTATTTAATTATTAAGAAAGATGTTCTATTCTGTATTTGATTAGCACTTTATCAACGAAAGTGGAGAGGTGAATAGCTTTGTTTTGCATCTTACAAGTGCAGATGTAGAATCTCATAAACAAGATCGTATAATTAAGTTTCTTTAATAATGTTTTATCGTATGGGCCCGGCATGATGCCAAATAGCTTTTCTTCCATTGTTGGACTAAAATTCGAATCATTGACAGCATTAAACCAGTCGATGACGTTTTTAACAAAGCTCTTAACAAATTCGCAATGATTAAATGTGTGATCAATTGAATCATGTTCAGCGCAATAGAGGCATTCATCATCCGTTTTGATTCCGTATCTAAAAAGCTCCTTTTTTGTTACAACAATTCTATGAATAAGTTTGAATTGAAATTCTTTTAAGTTTGTTTCCTTACAAATGTTTTTCAGCGAGGAAAATATTTTTTTTTCCATGTCTCCCTATCCAACTGCATGGTTTGATTCCATTTCGTTGGGCCAGTTTGAAACCTCGTGTGAATTTTTTTGTTAATTAAACAATAGAAGTCCCAAGTTTTGGCTTTGACTAAGTTAATTTCTGTCAAGTCGTCTAGTTGGAAAAGGGGGTTGATCTCGATGTATGGTTCGCTTTCTGGTGGTAATGTGTTTTTCGCTTTTGTGGCTAGATGCTTCGGTATCGCACTTACAACTTGATAAAATTGGAGAAAGTTTGTTTTGCAAGCGAATTTGTTTTTAAATTCTTGATAAGACATAAACTGGCCATTGCTGTTCAACAGGTCTTGTATAAAAAGAATGTTGTTGTTAAGCCATTCACTGATGAAAATGGGCTTCCCTCCAACGAGGATTTCTTTGTTATTGAATACGATCATATCCTGTCCTCTGTCATAGTTATGCAAGGTTTTCAATTCATTAAAAAACTTTAAAATGTCTTTATAAAATGATGGCAAACCGTCGATATATTTTGTGTCGTAGTTACATCTTAAAAGAAAGCTCAGACCGCCGTATTTTCCTAGATAATGGTCTGGAACAGTTTTCCAGTTTTTTCTTCCCGGTGCGAAAAGTCTCGGAATCCAAGCTAACCTCAGTGCCTTTATCATAGTTTCTACATCGATCATACGTATACCCCCTTTATCTCTATCTTGATAGAGCCCTTCTCTTTTTATTTTGTCTTTTTTGTTTTTCCATAGAAATCTAAACAGTTTTGTTTTGATTATTGGTATTGTTTCTTGAGGTACACTGAGATTTGATGCTGAGTAAACGAGTTATGATAGTGCCAGAAATTTTATGATTAGTACTCTCCCAAATAGTGTAAGGTCACGTGCCCTCCATAGGTCCAGATTTGTTTGCAATTTTTGTAACTTGTGGCTGAAATTATGTTGGTTATTTCCCTTTTCGTCGTACGAAACATGGATTCCTAAGATTTTAACCGGGTTATGTAGCCATTTCAGTTGTAATGGATTGCCCTTATTATTTTTCAATTTTCCCAACCAGAGCGCTTTTGTTTTCTTCCGGTTTAATTTAAGGCCCGCTAGCGTACCAAAGTTATCGATTATTTCTAAGGCCCTTTCGACAGAGGCCAGGTCAGCACACAAAAGATTTGTATCATCTGCATACTGGCTTAATTTCAGTTCTTTTCCTAATATTTCAATTCCTTTGACGTGTAGGTCTTGTCGGATTTTATTGGCCATTATTTCTGCTGAAAGAATAAACAAATGCTGGGATAGTGGGCACCCCTGACGGACTCCTCTAGACGGCCGAAACCAGTTTGTCAAAAAAACATTGTTTTATGCTGTACCTTGTTGGTATAAAAGGTGCTAACCCATTTTTGAATACTCGTACCGAAATTGAAGACATCCAGTGTCCTCATTATAAAGGGCCATTCAAGTGAGTCAAAAGTTTTTCTGAAGTCTAGAGACACTAGAATGCCTGGGATGTTATGCCTCTTAGTATATTCCATAATGTCGATTATGTGGCGGATATTTTCCCCAATATAGCGCCCTTTTATAAACCCGGTTTGGTCCGAGTTTACTAGTTTTGGCAGTGAAGCTTCTATTCTCCTAGCTATGGCCTTAGTTGTTTAGTTGATTCGAGATGAGTGTTGTGTAAATATGATTCAAATATGACATTTGTCATATTTGTCCATATTTAATTGAGAGACAAATATGGTATTTATCCTCAAGATAAATAGGATAATGATGCATTTGCTTCAATGACAAATATGAACAAAGGTGGCGTAAATCTAAGACAAATATAACATTTGTTCCGTTTAAATACAGACAAACGTGTTTAAAGATGACATTTGATGTTGGCAAAAGTGGATCTTATGTCATCTTCAAACTAGGGGAATATATATTTGGGTTTGTCTGAATTTTTTTCCCCCAGAATTCTACAATTTCTTGATTCTGCATGTGGCTCAGCTTTCAGTAAGGTATTTAACTTATCAAAATTATTTTTTATTTATATTAATAATTGTATATGCATGATGAATAGCAGATTTGAAAGGCAAGTGAAACAGAAATTCCACTCATGAATGTACAAGGAAAAAGGGCGTGAAAAGGGCTATTAAAGCCAAAATGGTGTAGTTGACCGTGTATATTGTCAAGAACGTGGAACTACTCAACAGGCCCTTCACATGCGACTTTTCCAAGCTTTTTGGTGTTCATGGGATAGTCTCCGAAGGCTTCAGACCAAGTCAGCGGGAAAAACGAAATCGAGACCTTTCTTTTGATACCAAACACGACAGCAAATCTTTTTAAAATGCAATTGGAATGTTTAAATGCTATGCGATTTCCACCGCTCACAAACTATTGCTTTAATTTTTAATTAACTATTTTATTCTATGTTATTTTATGTTTCCTTGGACACATCCCTTCTTGACACAGATTGGCCGGTCAAGATGGCGGCAAACTGACCCAGCTCGTCCCTCTTAAGGCGAACGCATTTTTTTTTTTCAATTTTACTTTGCTTTCCTGCTTTTAAACTGTATGATAACTAAAAAAAAAAAATTAAAACTTCCTATTGTTGGATAGAAGAAAGCTAAAGCGAATAGATTATTTCTGAGCGAAAGCGAATGCCTTACACTTTGTGCCATAACAATTCGATGGATGATATATATATATGATTTCAAAGACAAATATCTCAAAGAATATCGAGTGAAGAACACAAATATATCAATACTCAAAAAAGTAAAATAGTATCGTGTAGTTATCCAGATATAAAACATTTTCACTAAACCCTCAAAGCAAACTTAACCGAAGAAAAACAACCTCGTGCTCGACACGAATATTTCACTTGACATACTTGACCTCTTCGTCATTCCAACACCTTTGCCAAAACGTATCATAAATTCAGGATACGGATTTACAAGATTTTGAGAGGCAACCGTGACACAATCTTTGACTTAAATTGACTTTAAAGGATATAGTATCCAAAGGAATTCTTAAAATGCCGAGATGTCCGTTGAAAAGGGCCAGAGAAGCGAAAAAAACCCGACGTAGCAGTCACCACGGCAAAACATCTCGACTCACGTAGTCAGATTTCACGCTACGGTGGAATGCAACCGACGTACATGCGCAGTGTCTCATTTTGGTGGAAATTTACTTCCGGCACCCGTATCAGCGCCAGCCGTAGCGACTTGCTTGAAGTCCCTAATGAGAACAACCCACCTTTTACTGCAATGAACAAAGAATTTCTCACCCAAGCCGTGCGTGGTAACACAAACACAACAGACAGCGATGATATTTTGAATCTATTACTATATAAAGAAGGTTACCATATCAAGCGCTAGCGTTCAGCACTATATTTGAACACTGGTTTAAAAGCCAGTAGGGAACCATGCCTATTTTCTTGATAGTATCGTCTTTGTTTTGTATTTTCACGTGCTAATGCTAATGTACCATCTTGCAGTATTTAAATTTCTGCTACCTGTATGTCACCTCAGTCTGACGATGATATAGAATTATATCGAAATATTACAAGTACATCAACGATTCCTTGCATTTGTTGGTTGTATTATAGACACAATGCATTTACTCGGTGTCACATTTATTCTCTATCTCTTAAAATTATTAGCAGGTAATGGATATTACTATTCCCATATGTAGCTTTTCCTTTGCAAGCAATCTTTGTCTGTGAGAGTTTTTCGGAGATGAAAGAAAGTCTTGATGTTCTCTTATCCTTCTCAGTGGTGAAATATAGGGTTTATTTTTTTTACGTTTTGTACCCATTATCAGTTCAAATTTCTTGAAATCACAAGTCAGCTCCTAAAAAATAATACTCTGGATCTCCAATACGTGAGCGTATAATTATTGTTGAGCAATATTCCCGGTGTTGGACTGGAAGTAACTTGAAATGGAGGCTTGTACGGGGAAATTAAAACACTGAGCGCTTTCCATCCGACCAAAAATTCCGGAGTTGATTTTCGGACATTTCATGAGGCGAATGGAACAGAATTTTCCGGTTTACTGCACCAGAGTGGAAAACGATAAGCGGCACTTTTGTTCGCTTGGAATTTTTCGATGACTTCGAAGTTAAATCGCAAATATAGAAGCAAACAGAACACTGATAAGTCGAAATGGCGACTTTTTATAGACCACAACGTACAGCAGGGACCTTATACAAACCACAACGACAGCGGAAAAGTCGCAAAACAAAGAGTTTAATGAGTGGTACAATGGCTTCGCTCGCGTTAAAAATGTCGTAGCCAAACTATGCGTATTTTATTTAATTGGAATTAAACGCTTTCTTAACAAATTTAGCTGTCGCTATTATTTATCAACAGACAAGTGGCAAGATTCTAAAGTAAAATATTGATCCGTTTTCGAATGCGCGTCGCCGTCATCCTTGCGTGAGCTGTCCAACTCGCTGGGATCGTGGCCAAAAGAACTAGTGCAGAATAGGAAATTACGAATTTACATAATTTCCGAAAAAAGGGACTACCTCCTGAGGTATCCCAAAATTTTCGAAAACCTTTCCCTGGAAATTTCCGTTCCATTTAATTTTCATCCCGGAATTTCCAGAGTTTTCGACCGAATGGTTCGCTTTTCGGAAATTCAACAATTTCCGGATTTTCTAGAACTTTTCTTAGGAAATTTCTGTACCATTTGACCCGGTTTCGAAAATTTCGAAATTTTGGTGGAATGGAAAGCGCCCACCATTAAAAAGGGAGTTGTCATTTGCTTTTGAACAGACTCCCCGCAAAAACCTTAGTTGCAAGCTACTTCTGGTCCAATACCGAGAATACGAAAATGGTCTATTCACAAACAAACAACATATGGTAATATCCAAATAGACACAAGGTTACTGCTTTGCATTTATATTAGGCAAAGTTGAAAGGCCTCAATTTGTTTTAATCTTAAAACTACTAAAGATATAATTTTTCATGTTAGAAACCCAACATCTGACAAAGGAAGTGGCCTTTAGTTAGGTACCTGTAATTGCTAACATGCACGAAAACAAATTCAAACTGCTACCTGTAGACATGAGAATTTTTTATGCAAAGAAGTAGCGCAGAGCTACAGGAAGAAACGTTTCTGTTCAAAAGTAGAACAACGTGGACAAGTTTCACAGCGTTTTTTCTTAACTTTTAATATTCAATAAAAACTGAATAAGGATCTAATTTCTAAAGGAAATTAAAGGAAATACCCTTCAGGCGCGATAAGGTAACAATAGATAATCACCTTGGTGTAATGATTAAGACTAACAGCTGCGTGTAGTCATTAGAATTTGTGATGCAAAGAAAAGCTCTGAGCTAAACACGAAAAGTGTCTGTTTACAAAGGAGAACAACGTCGACAAACATGACAGCTTTTTGCTCTAAGCTGTGAAAAAGTAAGGGACTTTATTTATATTTATTGCTGGTCTGGGGAGTATTCTGCATAAATTAGAAACCTTCAATAATAAGAATATATTTGCAACAAACATTCATTCACGTTCAGTTTTATTTTTTTTGTCAGCTGACTACTTTTTTGCAAGTTTGAAATCATTTTATTATTAACTCAAACGTGTTGCTTTCCTAATTTATATTAGTTATTACTTAATATATAACATTTTACTAAAATAAAATCCTCCATTCGCTTAAAATTTGATAAACCATTAATATTCATTGTATACAGTTTATGAAGAAACAGCTTCATCCTCCGTTGGTTTGCGATCGTTTTTCTTGGCTTCTTATCATGGGGAGAGGGGCAGCAGTTAGAATAGTATTTTCGTCTCTAAAAGATCAGAGACGAAAACGATTTTTCTCTTTACACGTTAATTAAGTAAGTTCGGATTTGAGAGTTTGGCTCTACATCTATTACCATTAGTTGTATTTGAGCGTGAATACGAATTTTAAAAAAATTATATTAACAAAAATTTACATGGGCACGAAATACTGTACGATTCTTTACCATGTACTTTTTCGCCAACAAAGTGCAACACGGTTGGTATCGTTTCATTGAATTGTCAAGGTGATTTCGATAAACAATTACGGACAAACTTTCAAAGAAGTGCCAAGTAACTCCTGCTTTAAAGTTTCGTACTTACAGAAAAAACAACAACAACAACAACAATCACAACCCGATAAAATGTTAGCAAATTTGTTGCATTCTCGGGACCGTCTTTGGGCGCAAAAAATCAAGCTTGAGGGACAATTTTTACGATGTCACGCAATATCGATCAATAGTGTTTATCGTATTTTTCATATCGACAAAAAAAGAAGCTCCATGGATCAATTCATCATGCCGAATTTAGGAAATATGCCAAGTTTTACAAGAATCCGTTGGAAACTTATAAAAAATATACGGATCCCGAAAATTGCCAGTTTTTACGAACATATGTATGTCAAAATCGTTTGTATCCACCATAAAACACTCTGTTTAACGGGATTAGTGCATGACTTTTAACTCAAACTTACTGCATTAAGTAAACGTCGTCACATCCAACGGCTTATGGCAAACAAGCCTAAATAAGACACGTACAAATCGACTGAAGACAGATTCTCGAAAGAGAAAAATATTTCAAAGTATTGCTTCCTATAGGCAAGGGAATCTCGCCGTGGGTTTAGTAGAGCTCTCAATAGTTAGTGCTCAGCTCTGAACTTTGCGATTGCCGTTCTACAGTAAGTCTGCTTTATATTTATTAGGATAGTCCCCCAAACCAGTGAAAGACGTTCACGATCAACGGCTGTAAACACTAACTGATCATCAGCGCAAGCTGATCTAAAGGGAGGTAGAGGAAACAAGAAGCAACCTATCTTTGTTTAAACAACTTGATGAAAACACTCAAGAAAGAAAAGAAAAAGGTGTAAGATAATCAAGAAAACCTCAAAGCAACTGAATGTACCAAGGAAAATATCTTGGCAGGTACCTCAGTATATCACAAGACAATGATGGCGAACCTAACTGGGAACGAAAACGAGACAGCAATTGAAGATTCGTCTTGCAATACAAGACTTTTCGGCGTAAATCAAAAGATAATTTTTTCGGCTTTTAACATTCCTCTTTCAATCGTTGCATTTCTAGGGAATGTTCTCATCATTTTTGCTCTTCAAAAGCCGTCGCCCCTTCATCCATCATCAAAGCTTTTGTTTGGTTGTCTTGCAATCACCGATCTCTGTGTGGGCCTTATCACGCAGCCTCTTCGTGTTACATACCTAATGTCTCCAGAGAATTCCAAACTTTGTTACCATGCTTGGAACCTTTATATTACCTTGGGTCTCATTTTCTGTGGAGTATCTCTGTTGACACTGACTGCCATAAGCGTGGACAGACTTCTCGCTCTAATATTGGGGCTAAGATACAGACACGTTGTAACTTTAAGGAGAATTTGGATTGTTGTTGTTAGTTTTTGGCTTTCTTTAATTGCCGTTTTAATTATAATCTTTTACATTTCAGTTAGTGCCAGTTTTGTCGTCTGCGCGATAACATTGCTGTGTATAATAATTTCATCTTGCTCTTACATGAAAATTTATTTCACATTGCGAAAACTTCAAACTCAACTACATGTACAGAGTCATGCTCCGGCCCAACGAAACGGAAGATGCTCAGGACAATCCAAAAGATCTACTCCACTGAATGTAGCACGATACAGAAGGTCAGTCGCCAGTGCATTGTGGGTACATATGACTTTAGTGGCTTGTTATCTTCCGTTTGGTGCCGTCATAGCTATATTTGCCATTACTGGACTAAATACGCCATCTTTTGACTTAGCTTGGGAAGCAACGATAGTTGTTGCAATGTTAAATTCATCACTAAATCCTTTTATTTATTGCTGGAAAATTAAGGAAATAAGACTGGCAGTGAAGGACTCCATTAGTCGGTTTTGTTAGAACTTATGAAGCCTAGGAGACAAGTGTATTCATATTCCTGAAAACAATATTTGCCACTTTATCTGATTGAAGAACAACTGTAGGAATTAAATCAAAATGATGAAATGGAGTGGAAAGCTGAGTGGAGGGAAAAAATGTCTCAGTTAAGGTGTATTCCTATAAGTTTCCTTCTGCACGCGCATATTGGGGGCAAATACATTTAGGAACCACGTGTATTTCTCCAGTGATTCACCATTTTGCAATAGAGTATTGTTTACCCAACATCTAGTATATAGGCTGCTATAGAATTAGTAATCAATCATCTGGAATAATGGCTCCTCTGAAACGGCTTATCGTGAAAAGCAACTAAGGGCTAAGGGCGCACGATTTAGAAAATAAAATACTATCCTTTCTCAACTTTACCACCGATAACGAAGCGCGCGAAATCTAAAAATTAAATAGAATGCAAATTATTGGAGCCCCGCGAGAGTCAGGCAACATAAGCGTGTTCTGAGAGAAATAGGAGGAAAATGAACGCCAAATTTTCTTTTTTAAAATCGTTTTAGGAACACTTGCTTACGCGCTTGAAACAGCGTCAAATCTTTCACCATTCCGTTTTGTTTGTCTGAGTTTGTCTCAGTTATGACGTCACTCGCGTGCTTCGCTAACACAGTATTAGTTCAAGTCATTTAGTTTTAGTGATATGTTAGTACTTTTAGAGTTGGCAGCTGATAAGAATGATGTGTACTGTTCGATTTGTACTGGTGCATTAACGTTTAACATGTGCAATTAGCGAGTTGACGCTACAGAACTGTTTCTAATGTCATTATAGTTATATTATTATAAAATCATTATTACATGGCTGTGTCTCACAAGGACTGGGAACTACCGAATTCACGAATTTGATTGGCTGAAATCGATATTGACCGCGGTCTAGATTTTCCCATCTAGACCGGCACCTAGACCGGTTTCATTTTGCGTTGAAAAAGTAGCAAATTCCAGTACAAAAATGTTCACCGTTTTTTTTTTTATCTTCTTCTCAATCATGTAT
This sequence comes from Orbicella franksi, assembly GCF_964199315.1. Taxonomy (NCBI): domain Eukaryota; kingdom Metazoa; phylum Cnidaria; class Anthozoa; order Scleractinia; family Merulinidae; genus Orbicella; species Orbicella franksi. The sequence goes on along the minus strand of NC_138155.1, from coordinate 20,427,068 downwards.
GGAAGTGCCAAAAAGCCTGATGACAAAAAAAAAAAAGTAAAGAGGACGAGCAAATTTCGACAGGTTTAAGTTACGCTCATCTCCGTTTGCAAGCAAAATGTCAGCAAACCAGTTACATTAAACGAATTCAAGTTTTCCTCTTTGCCATATAATAAATATCTTACTAACCGAGCTAAGTCGGTCTGTATGGGAGAATCTTGACCTCGGTCGTGTGTACAGACCTCAATACGTTCGGTCTGCACTCACGACCTCGGTCAAGATTCTCCCATACAGACCGACTTAGCTCGGTTAATAAGAGCTAAATATTAAATTAATCACTTATGCAATCATTTGATGGCGGGTTACTTTGATCTGAGAAACCCTTTCACGTGCTTTCCCTTTCATCTCTAATATTATTTGTTCTTTTATCCTTTCTTGAGTGCCCGTGTCACGCTGTTTAAACAGAAATAGGTCGTTTCCTCATGTCGTATCTAAAGTAAACCCAACAAAATGCTATCAAGTGTTTCTAAATCTCCGGGGAATTACTTCACAACCAATCAAAGAAGCCGCAGTATACGTACGTAACCAAAATTTCCAAGTTACTTTTCCAAGAATCAGTTAAAAACGTAAAATCAAACAAAAAACACGCACACGCAAAAACAAAAGCAAAGAAATAGGTCCGCAAAGCGTACATATTCGGCTTACGAAATTAAGCTGCTTCTAGGTGAAACTGACAATTTATTAGTACCTGATCTCTTATTGAGTTTCTATTAGTAGAGCTAGTATGTGATTACGGTTAGATAGTTTTCCATATTTTCCTTTCAATCAAGAAAACAAGATAGTTAACATACAACAGACCATTTCGGAGTTCCTGAAATCCTCATTTTAAAGATGAGGGCTATTGGTCAATATTTGTTATCGAAGTCTTACTTTGACAACAAAGATTGCACATGTAATAGCCTCACTTTGAAAGTGAGGATTTTAGGAACTAAAAAAACTCAGCATAATTCCCCATAGTGGCCTGATAGATTCAATCATAATTTTGTTTACGTAACCATGCAAGTGGAATTGAGTTCTGAAGTTTGTAGGTTGATTGGATAAATTAATGTAATAAATTAAGCCCTGCCCTGTTAAGTTTTTTAATACCTCCAACCTGAAAAAAAATGTGCAACTTAAAGTTTAGTCAACTATGATAGGGTAGCCCCACAGCTTGATGCAATATAATAATAAGGGTACTGCATATTGTACGTCGTTTATGCAAGTTAAATAAAAATAATTTTCTTTCTTTCACAAATCATTTTGTTTCTATATATTTTGGTAATTGTTTGCGCAAATCTCACTAGCAATGCAGTAAATATTCAAAAGGATTGCAGATATATCTCTTTTAATAGATTTTTGCAATGATTACAAAACAAACCTATATTGACAATTAAGTATCAAGCATTCTCTTATTCATTATTATTTCGAGTTTTGATTTCAATTTGTTTAAATCTCTCATTTCTAGAAGCAAAAACAAACTCTACATCACCAGCCACCATGCGTGTTTGACATGGCTTATGTTCGACATGATTGGACAGCATATCTCTCTCGCAAAAAGTAAATCTTCACAGTCTCTTGGACTTAATTTGTCTATCCATCACTAAAATATTTCAGCGTAGCTTATATTTACTCGATTGTGCATGTAGGTTTACTTGAAAACCATCTATTAAGAAATTTTCACTCTGGTCGAACTGCATGGAATACAAAAAAAATGAAGTGTGAACGACAGCAAATTAAAAGATAACACAATTCGAATTTGATGCTTGAAGTATTTTAAAATACAAATTAAATCAATGGGTTTCGAACTTCTGATTTTAACACAACCATAATTTCAATGTGTATGTACAAAATAAAACAATACTGTGAGGAGAGAAAATCAGATAATTTAGTATGTTATACATATTTGCTTTCGCTATCGGAAAATATAGAAATCCAACGTGGATAGTTTAATTTTAGTTCCCACGGTTTTGCATTTCTGAGTTAGAGGTTACTGTTCCAGTTCATTAACCGTAACAAACACCTGCTGTTTGTGTAAGATCATAACTGTAGTTCGTATAGTGTGATCGTCCGAGTAAGTGTAGTTCTGAAAAGAACTGTTGTTGGTGACTGACGTTTCGACAACCTGAGCGGAAGTCATCTTCAGAGTCAAGTGAATGGTGTTTGTCAGTCGATGATGTTATAAGTCTGGTCCGTTGAACGTGATTGGTCAGTATAGCCATGATGGTATCGACTAAAAGACTCGTGTAAAGTTTGTCGTCAGTCATTGGTAGGTTTCGATCCGTCTACTGTTAGTCAAATAGGTCGGTTTTTGGTCCCTGTATTGTTAAGTCGGTCTGTTAGAAGTCCGTTTGTCGGTTTCGTTTCCGTCATGGATAAGTCGTTTGTAAGGCGCCGGTAGTTGTTGACATCTGTTAAGAGGCGTTTGTTCAAGGTTAGTGTACCAGCTTTCCAGAGTCAGTTGTTGAAAGTAGTTTGTACTGTAGGTTAAGCACTGAGCAGAGTCCCAGTCAATGTTGTGGTTTGACAGTTGATGATGTACAGTAATGTGATTGTTGGTATCACCATTTCTCGTGGCTCGTTTGTGTTCAGTCAGTCTCGTGTTAAGGTTTCTGCCAGTCTCACCAATGTAGGAAGCCTGGCAGTCGGAGCATTTGATCTTGTAAACTGCTCCCTGTCTGTTGTTAGGTTCGTCTCTGTCTTTCACGTTGGTCATTAAGTGCCGTAACGTAGTTGTAGGTTTGTGGGCTACACGAATGTTGTAGGGCTGTAGGATCCGTGACATGGTCTCAGAAGAGCCCTTAATGTAAGGTATAGTCACTGTAGTAACAGGTGTAGGGTTCCTGTTCGTAGCGGTATCGCGGAGGTCACGGTTTCGAATCCCGTTGTAGCCCTGATTTTTTCAGGCTTCTCCTTTCCAATTGCTTAAATTGGAAAATTAACTGCGATGATCATTCTTCACCTTCATCTACAACCGCAGTTCATATATAAATTATTTCACATAAACTTCACATCATTTCACTCCTCATGGGAAGATATGAACTCAACTAATTGACCTCGCTCCCAATGTGTGGCTTCATAGCTCAGTTGGTAGAGCATCGCACCGGTATCGCGGAGGTCACGGGTTCGAATCCCGTTGAAGCCCTGATTTTTTCAGGCTTCTTCTTTCCAATTGCTTAAATTGGAAAATTAACTGCGATGAACATTCTTCACTTTCATCTACAACCGCAGTTCATATATGAATTATTTCATATAAACTTCTCATCAAACTTTACACGAGTCTTTCAGTCAATACCATCATGGCTATACTGACCAATCACGGTTCAACGGACCAGACTTATAACATCATCGACTGACAAACACCATTCACTTGACTCTGAAGATGACTTTCGCTCAGGTTGTCGAAACGCCAGTCACCAACAACAGTTCTTTTCAGAACTACACTCACCCGGACGATCATACTATACGAACTAATGATACTCCTGGGTTCAAAGCATTCACTATATCATAACTGTAGTTAGAATTGAACTGTAATTGCTACCTGCAATAGTCTTTTATTAAACTGTTATCTACCTGTATTGTTTTCGAAAGTTATTAATCTTGTAAACGATGAATTCCGTTAACCAATCGAGCCTTCTGAAATGTATGACATAATGTTTAATTATGACTGTTTACTAGCCTTACGTGATCGCTTCGAATTATGTTTCGGCTTAAATAATCCTGCCGTGTAAAATATTCTTTGGTTACGTTCTGAGTACGTTAGTGGATTAAACTCTACTGTTGGACCCAAGTAACTGCGTATTCTCTGTCTGCCCTTTGGATTGTTTTGCTGTAATAGATCCCGAGTCCTCTAGGAGTCTGACAAACTCCGTCGTTGCAAGCGTGTTTCCCTCTGGATTGTTGTAACAAGGATAACAACTTAAGCGGCCCAAAAACAGAAACAATTAGGCTAAAACGTAACAAGAACTTAAGCTTACTTTGGACTCCACAAAGAGAGAAAACGTGTGGAAAACCATCAAATTCTTTAGCCATGAAAAAAGATACGACCTTAATTTCCACATCTGCTAATCCAAGGCCTCTTGTATTAATTATTTGACCTTCCCGACCTTGCTGTCGTGACGGATACATGACCGCAGTCAGTATCTCCCTCAGCTTTCATCTACGTATTTAAAAAAAACAAAAGTGGCCGACTTCGAGCTTCGAGGTGTTCGACAAACTAGTACCCAGGCTCTTCAATAAACCATACGACAAGCGTTCTGTTCACCATGACAAATCCTGGAATAAATAACAAATGGAAAACTTGTGATCTTTTGGCCGCATTTAAAAAAAATGAAAATACTAAGTTTAAATGACGGACAGAAAGGATCATTACAATTAAGAATACCCAATCAAAATTAATTTAGAGTAAAAGAAACATATCATTACCGATTGATGATAAGGAGAAATTAATATGAAATCTTGATGGGTTGGCTCGGAGATAAAAAAATACACCTTTTTGATTATTTCTCGTCCAATTTGGATCATCTACACTGAGATGGAATAATAAACGCCCGTCAGTTCCTGTACTAGGTTTCGTTGAGACCCGTCAAATGAGTCGTTATGAGAAAGCCTCGTGAACTAAAGGTTGAATATACTCACACTCTGGGTGTGGGCATGTAAATTTGCTCCTAACAATAACACAGCATAAAGTGCCCGTCAGAAATACAAGAGAAGCTAAGGAAATTCGAAGGTCGCGAGACTCTAAATCAAATGAAAAGAGCAAACGTATAGCTTTCACGAACTGTAAGAACCGTGTAGACCTGTTAACCCCATTTTGCACTGTTGAAGGGATACTTTCACGGGTTGCGCATATGCGAACTTTCGATCTGGAGTTTGAAAAAGTCTGGCAGACCATTTCCATCTCGTGTGTGAAATTCAAGATGGCGTCGACAAGTGGAGACTACGCAGTGAATGCATTTTAGCTACTTGAGTTATTAAGTACATCTTAACCGCCAAGAAGAAACCTCAAAGGGATCCATGGAAAACGACACCTGAAACAAGATTTGTTCATACTCCTTCGTATTTTTAGGCTCAAGAACATAACCGTCTTTCCAATACAGTCATTATATTTCGAATTGGGCCACCTGTGTTAAAAATATGCTGGTCACTTCAGCAATGGTATAGCTGCTGGATAGAAACAAACCATTTTTTTTTTTTCTTATTCAGATTACACATTTAGAACCTTGTTTTTGACCGCTAAAACATGCATAAAGCACTAGTGACAATAGTGAACAGGCGATTTGGACTAGCCAGTTGCCACTTCCAGAGGCGATTTGGTAGGTTCAATTCTAAAAGAAACCTTTAGAGTTTTCTTCGATTCAGCGTCTCCCTAACTGAAAACTAGTCAAAGATGTTTTGCCTTTCTTCTTTACTGTCATGTAAGCGAGCAATGAAGTGTACCGTGTATCGAATTTCGTGAAATAGAAACAAGTCCCAGAAAAGCAATCCAGTCAAAAATGCCGCGTTCATGATACGTAACCATTTTATGCAATTTTGAAAATAATGTTGACAGATTATTGATTACTGTAGGGCACATATTTACTGATTTCTTGATATTCCCTTCTCTAGCTTTTCGTTTCGAAACAAGATGTTCCTATGAAGCTTTTTTGGAGGTAAAAGAAAAGTCTTGTTTATTTGTTTCTTGTTTGTTTTCTCATCCGATAGAATGGTAACATTTAGTTTTAGTACTCTTTTAAAGAAAAAAAAAATTAGAACCTTTAGAATAAAGCACTGAGAATCGACTTCTAAAAAAACAAGACACATGGAAAGTAAATATCCTGCTTTTATGATACGTGTTTCCTTTTGTTGACTGATTCTTAGCGACTGTTGATTATAAATAATTATTAGCGTCGTTTCATCGCAAATTATCCAAATACTAATAATACTATTTTACTGCTTTGCATTTAAACTAGGCAGAGTTGAAATGCTTCAATTTGTTTTAATCTTAAAAACTGCTAAGCTGACAAAGGAAGTTGCCTTCAGTGAGGTACCTATATATATATATTTGCTGACGTGTATGGAAACAAATAAATTAAACCTGCCACCTGTAAACATTATAATTCGTGTGGCAAAGAAGGAGCGCTGAGCTAAAGCAGGAAACGTTTCTATTGCAAAAAAGGGAACAACGTGGGCAAGTATGACTAGCTTTATTTTTTTTCTTGACTGTGAAAAGGTGTGTGACTTAACATATTTATTTCGGGTCTGGGTGAGTACGTCCCGTAATTTAAAAAAAGTTCGATGATGAGAATCTCTTTACGACGTGCATCCAAACACGAACATGTTTTTTCGTTTTAGAAGGGAGCTGAAAGAAAACCACAACGGCAACGGCAAGGGGAACGTCGTTTTGATGAGCAATAGAGCAACTGTGCGCTTGCGTTACTCTTGGTACATTTCTTCGCCGTCCTCTGCAAAAAAGCAACGTGAATATTTTGCGTTGTCTGAAAAACGTGAACCACGAAGGGCAGTTTTTTAAAATTTGTATTTCGAATTTTGCTCTGTGTTCTATATTGAGTTTCGAGATTTTGACAAAGATGAACAAACTAGATGACTTTAGAGTATCGCAAGACTCGTGGGTAAAATATGATTTTTCTTTTCTTTTTTTCTTTTTTTTTGATGGATAATGTCCTCGGCGTCGCCGTTGTAGCTACTTAAAAGCATGAATATCTTCGTGAAAGGGACAGCAGTAATAAAATATTTCCGTTTGTAAAAGAAAAGAGAGAAAAAAAGTCTTACTCTTTATATCTTATTTTTGTAAGTTCTGATTTGAGAGTTATGTTCCTCATCTATTCTCCACTCTTTGCATTTTAGTGGGATTACGATTAAAAATGTTTTAATAAGCATGAAACGTCGCGTGTTTCGCCATCAGTCACTTTGTAGCTAGTATGGCTCACCGTAAATCGATTCTTCGCGCCCAATAGAGCATAGCGCATCGAATTTTTAAGGTGTTTCCGCTAAGTAATAACAGACGAACCTTCAAACGACAATTGACAATTTTTTTTTCTTTTTGTATTTTCATATAAGCAAAAAAGAAACCTCCATAGATCAATATCTCACGCCGAATTTAGTAAAGTAAGGGGCTGGTATGTACATTTCTTTGTTAAAATTGGTAAGTTTAGGGTCCCATGTTTTCATGAGTTTGAAACGGATCCTTATAAAACTTCGTAAATTGACCAAGTCCTGCATGTTAAATCGAGCACACCGATAAGTAAACCGAAAGCCATCGAAAGACTCAAAATATTTCAATATTTTTTTCAAAAACTTAATGGGATTTTCTTCTCTTTGTGCGTGCATGTCTTTTTTGCTCAAGTAGCTGACGGCTTTTAACAAACAAGACTAACTAAGACATGTTCATTTAAAATTGGCTGTTGCGTTGGCAGATGCTAAGAAAGATAAATTCTTAAATTAGTACCGTGCTTTTAAACTATAGGCAAAGAGATCTCACCGAGTGTTTAGTAGAGCTCTCAATACTTATTCGTGGGATTAACTTTCCTTTTTGTGATTGCCATACTTACTGCTTTATATTCATTAGGAGACTCCTCCAAACAAGAGATTGTAGGGTGACACTGACACTGACCATTGCCGCAGGCCAATCTAAAGAAGGTCAAGGTCTTATTGCTGTGTTTAGATAGTTATACAAACAATCAAGAAAGAAGAAGAGGTATTAAACAGTCAGGAATCCTCACAGACATTCCTAGCACGTGAATGTAACAAGGTGGAGCTCTTGGCATGTACACCAGTAAAGGCAAGATGAAGATAGTGAATCTAACTGTGAATGACAACGAGACAGCGATTCAAGGTTTATATTGCAGTACAATAGGACTTCTCGACGTAAATCAAAGGATAGCTATTTCTGCATTTAATATTCCTCTTTCCATCACTGCATTTCTGGGGAATGTTCTAATCATCATTGCACTTCAGAAGCCGTCGTCCCTTCATCCACCATCAAAGCTTTTGTTTAGTTGCCTCGCAGTTACCGATCTCGGCGTTGGCCTCATTGCACAGCCTGTTCGTGTTACCTATCTGATGTCTCCAGGGCATTCCAAATTTTGTTACTATGCTTGGGTCCTGTATAATACGTTAGGTCTCATTTTCGGTGGAGTATCTTTGTTGACAATGACGGTAATAAGTATCGACAGACTTCTCGCTCTGATGTTGGGGTTACGATACAGGCACGTGGTAACTTTAAGGCGAATATGGGTCGTTGTTGTTAGTTTATGGCTCTCTATAACTGCCATTGTAATTACAATCTTTTTTGTCTTTTCGATTAGTGATTTTGTTGTATGCGCGATCTTACTGCTGTGCATAACAATTTCAACCTGCTCTTATACAAAAATTTACTTTACATTACGAAAACATCAAGCTCAGTTACGGAGTCATACTCCCCAAGCCCAATCAAAGGAAGAATGCTCAGGACAATCCACGAGATCTACTCCACTGAATATAGCACGATACAGAAGGTCAGTCGCCAGTGCATTGTGGGTACAAATGACGTTGGTGGCTTGCTATCTTCCTTTTGGTGTTGTCATAGCGGTACTAGCTATTACTGGACAAGCTACATCATCTATTGAGTTAGCTTGGGAAACAACGATAGTTATCGTTTCGTTAAACTCGTCCCTAAATCCATTTATTTACTGCTGGAAAATCAAGGAAATAAGACAGGCTGGGAAAGATACTATTTGCCGGTTATATTGTTGCTCATGGTAAATGTCTCCAGATTTCTTAAAGAACGTATCAAGCACGGAAACATGTCATTCATATTTCTTATAACAACATTAACTGTAAATAAATGATCGAAGAAAAACTGTAGGAACTCAAAGAAGAAAATGCGATGGTGGGCGGGGAGAGGGGGAGGGAGTGGAGGGGAAGAATCGAAGCACCTGCTCAAAAGATATCCTCCCTTTGAGGTTTCCTTCTCACAATCTTACCAGAGCAGATATTATAATCTCTTGTCATGATCAAGACTTTTTTTGTGGCTTGTTACGGGATGAGCGGTTGCCTCGTGTATAGTGTGCTCGTGTCCAAATCGAGCGGTCCGGCCTCGAGCCCTGGTCGGGGACATTCTGTTGTCTTCTTAGGCAAGACACTTTACTCTCACAGTGCCTCTCTCCACCCAGGTGTATAAATGGGTACCGGCGAACTTAATGCTGGGGGTAACTCTGCGATGGACTAGCATCCCATCCAGAGGGACGTAGAAATATTTCTAGTCACTTCATGCTACAGACACCGGAATAAGTTCCGTACCTTTTTAGGCGTGTTAGCTAGATTAGTCTACAAATCTAATCGTAACACTGTTTCCATCCCGGAATGGTCCGAATAACTTTTAAAAAAACGGTTTAAACTAATCAAAATAAATTAAGGTACATGACAAATAAATTTGAATTTGTTAGAACAATGATATTTAATTTTCAAGATTTCTGTCAACCGTGAAAAAAATAATAAATCAAACGTAGCGCGATGAAGCATTCTTTTCTAAACAGAAATGGGTCGTTTCATTAGTTCATCAGGAGCCCACGACCCGGAGACTCCATTTCCCATACTAGCCCCTGGTCAACAAACTTGGTCAATAAAGGATTTATTATATAGCTTTCGCGGTAATTTTTCTGGCCGGACACAGTGGGTGGTCCTGAGCGACCAAGATAGCGCCATCTTTCCCGATCACAGCGCAGGATTTGGTTCATCTTGCTTGTTCACGAAACTAGCCATATAGTAATGCAGCTTATCAACTTAAAAGGAAGCTGTAGAGCTCCTTGGAAAAGGCTTGTCTCAAAATGAAATCAGATTGGCAATTAGGTTACGTGATCTCCCGGAGGGTGGTGATTTACGCGAGCCTTGTCATGTACACTGTAGCGCAAAAGCCCGGGCTCATACTAACAGTCAGGGTCGATTTCTTCAAATAAAAAGCAGCAACAAAACTTCCATTGCTTTTGAGGTTGATCAGCTCGAGGTGTGGCAAAGAGAAGTATCGATTGCTGGTTTCAAACGTGAGATCTCTGACCTTGCAATTTGAAAATCTTTCCGATAGATGTCTCAGCGAGACACAGGCAATAAAATTGTTGAACTCTTTGCGTTCGCAAAGCAGTCTGCGAAATTTTTCGATACAAAGATCACAAGGGCGCACCGGGTCATAGCCTTCTGTAACGATCTAGCAAGGCTTTCACCCTAGTCCTGTAGTCATGTTGGCGTGGCGTCTCCACAAATCTCTAAAAATTTGGGTTAAACTTTACTCCGAATAACGCGCGAAAGAAAAATCACACAGGCTTAAATATCAGCGAGGTTGTTTATAGAAGAATCGTCTATCATACTAGATTCTTGTCTTTATTTATTGAATGGTTACGTTTTTTTTTTTTTGGATGTCATGACAGTAAAACGAGCAGTCAAAGCAAGAGCGAGAATTTACTGACTACAACCTTAATTATTTTAATGAAATGCTTTCTATATATCTGTAATGAGGTCGCCATCCAATCAAATCTTGTTTCGGGATTGAATTGAATTTTTGGCCGCACATTGTCAACCGAAAGTATTTCAGTTATATCAATCCGTTTCTTTTTAACATGCGACTAAACCAGTTGGCAAACCCAGAGTTGACGTAAATAACTGATTACAAAAATTACCATTAAAATGTTGATCTTACAATCGTACGGGAGGCGCGATGGCCTCCTGGTTAGTGTGCTTGACTCCGGATCGATCTAGCGGTCCGGGTTCAAGCCCCGGCCGGGGACATTGTGTTGTGTTCTTGGGCAAGACACTACTCCGAACAGTGTGCCTCTCTCCACTTAGGTGTATAAATGGGTACCAATTTTGCCGTCTACACGATAACATTTCTGCTTTCAATAATTTCTGCTTACTAAAAATCCATCTTACATTACGAAAACATTAATGTAAACTACACCAAAGACAACCACCCGGAGGAATGCCAGGACAGTCGACAAGTGGTTGTACTCCACTGAATATAACACGATACGGAAAGATCGAGTCCAGAGTGTCCAGTGCACCGTGGGTACACATAAAATTAGCGGCTTAATTACTTGTCATCTTTCATTTGGTGTCGTCAAAGCAATGCTATAACAAGACTAATTCGCCATCTATGGACTTAGCTTTGGAAACGACGGTAGTTAACGTTTTGTTAAATTCATTCCTGAATACAGTTATTTACTGCTAGAAAATTAAAGATATAAAACAAGCAGTGAAGGACACCATTAGTCGATTTTGCTGTTTGCTAAGTCTCCAAATATCCTTGAGAACTTATCAAGCATAGAAAACCTGCCGGTCGTTCATGTTCCTGAAAGAGTGCCAACTACAATTTCACAATGGAACCTGGAGCTTATATTATAACCAAGTACAAAATGTGAGAACCTTTAACGTCATGGGAAGAATTGAACAAAAATCGTTTAACGGCTAAAATTTGGAGTAACTGAAGTGTATTACATGTGTCCTCTTATAACATGGTAGTAATTTGCTTTCTTCTGCATCGTTGTTATTTCTCGGGATACCGTGCAACTTGGTAATGAGTGAGAGTAATAAATTAAACGGAAAACTCGATGCAAAGCCGGTTTTCCGTTCTTGAAGTAGTTTGGTCTACCGAACAAAGTATACATTTTCACAAATTGTAAAAGAAGAAATACGTAGGGTTCCGAACGACTTAAGGTGGCTGGAAACAGTTTCCGATTTCCAGCTCTTTCTAGCAGTTATACGACTGAGGAAATGACGTTACTATATATTTTTAATCGATCTCCAGCTGTCTTTTTGACTTATTTCCCACGATCCAGAACAGTTGAATACTAATAATTTGCATTAATTGTTTATTGTTCTTACAAGAAAAACGAGGGAGAGAACTCCGACGACTAATTAAAAAGGCAAGTACATAACTCAGTAATAGCTCATAATATTAACTTGATAAGATACATTGTAAAGTGTAAACTCTAAATAGGGGATAAATCGCGTTAGTTTGCCCCACAACTGAAGAGCTGTCACTGAAACGACACGAAAATCTTTATGAGCAGAAGTGAACACCATTTTCCAGACTTGTTCATTTGCTATATGTCGGCATAGGTTTGCTCGCAATGTTAGTGTTTTGCCCTCGGCAAATAAATATACCATTTTCGATATTTTAATGTGTAACACTATTTTGGCCAGCCTGTAGGGCGCTTCAAAATCAAATTGGAAAGTAAAAATGTGCAGCTATACTACACGTTAAAAATGTCCCGTGAGTTATTTTTGTTATCCTGTGATTTCCAAATTTTAAACGTTGATTTGGTAAACTGATATGTCGTGTTATTAATTCCATAGGCTATTTGAACTTTCTTCTTAACTTGTAGTACAGACTTAACTTGGTGTAAAGTGGTATCTTCGTAACATATTTACAGCTGAGTGGAAACATGTAAGCCGTTAGGAAGTTGCACGTAGACAAAAGCTTGAGACTAAGTTATCATCATATGGTGTCCTTCGAGTAGCCATTTTATAATAATAATAATAACAACAACAACAACAACAATAATAATAATAATAATAATAATTATTATTATTATTATTATTATTTTACGTCAAAAATCGAAGGTACGATATGGCCCATTATTGTAAACCTCTACGTTTAAAGGCAAGACTCTAGGAAATTCGATTTTATTTTTTTTCAGTTAAAGTAAACTTCCTTGCGTGAGTAACATTACATGTCAAAACGAAGTAAAGTTATAATAAACCGTGAGGTATAATATCGCGAACTTTTGATATTATTACCTCGTCTAAATAATCAAACGACAAAATACCGGGCTTTTTCATAATAGATACTGCCCCGAAAATTGTCTTAAAATTATGTACCCATGAATATTTTTCACATTTAAAAACGATTAACTATCTGGCAATTTTTCGCGCGATTTTTGTTGACACGTTAAAGCTCTTTATTTCCACCGCTGACATTTAGTTAAAAACACCCGAAATGAGATTATAATATGGTTAGGGAAAGACTTCTGTGGATTTAATCGCATCAGTGGACCAGAAATTTTAATCGTACAGTTATTCAAAGTATACATCGTTAAACTCCTGAGTAAATATGTTTTAATGCATATTGTACGCCTGAGTAAATAATTCTGAGTTTGCATTTAAATCCTGCGGAAAGGAAGATCACGTAAATGTCTTGGGCTGCGAAATTGAGTTTCTAGACTCCACTTGTAACACATTTTAAAGCTACACCGTATTTGACTTAATTAGAATTTATTCATTTCCTCCAGTGCTGTGTGCTTATTAACATTCCAATGGATTGAGGTAGACTGTAAGGAAGTATTGTACGTGAATGAATGTGCTTTAACTTTTACTCGTTTATGTCATAAAATAGTAAATATATATTATACTGAATAATCTTTTACTCGCAACAATGCCACTGAATCGACTGAAAAATAATGAAACTATCTTGTGTCGACGCGTAAGGACTTTCAACCTTTCCAAAATTATAATCTTAATACATGTAATAAAGGAGTTGCAAAAACGTACAAATCTGTTCTCAACAGATATTTAAGGGATTATTCGATATGCAAACAGTAAAACAACTTATTAAATCACTGAGAAAATTACTTCAATTTGCCGTTAATTTGCAATTTGCGCAGCAGTGCAAAAACCCATCAGCTGATGCTCTTCTCTTAACTCGATTCTTTACTGCTTGAAAATAAGAGGAGTAAGACAAGCCGGAAGTGAAAGAATTCATAGGGACGATATTTTGTCTTCCAAAGTTAGCCCTACCGTTTCCCAGCCGTTAGCCTAGGCTGAAAATAAAAATTACTGCTAGCTTAGCTTGTTACTTTCAAAGGAGGTTATGCAGACATTATTCTGAGTTTAGAAAAAAATGAAGGAGCTTGTATGTGAAAATTGTAATTCAACGGCAATTTCCAAACTGACAGGGTAAAAAACACACATCAGATCGGCAGCGGGCGTTGTTTTGATGCACTCAATACAAATTTTCAGGAACAGTAATAAAAATAACAAAAACAATCCTCATTGACTTGCACTTAGAGGTGACTAGTATTATCTACATCAACGAAAATAACAGGGAAGGTAATTGCCAATTGCAGCCTTGAGGCTAAAGGAACCGCAGGTTTTCGAGTTAGCCCTAATAGCCTTTTATTGTTAATTTTAATTACAAATAGGAGCGGCAAAGAAGAACTAAATGATAGCATTATTATTCAAATTTCTTAGAGTATTGTTCTGACACTAAATAATGTCTTACTTCTTTGGTAATGAGGAAAATCATGCCAGAGATCTATTGCCTGATAGGAGAACATTTGTTTTCCAATGCAAACTTGGGTGAGTTGCCATACGTATTGAATGCTGGTTATATAGGAAGGCATCTCTCTGAATAAGGAGACCGTGACTAACAAAGAGGCTTCTATGTAAGTACGGTTGTGATACTTTAACAGCAAGCTGTTTGTTTTCAATGCAAACTTGAGCGAGTTACCATAGCTATTTATTGCTTGTTATATAGTAAGGCATTTCATTGGATCAGGAAACACTCTAATGCAGAGGTTTAAATTTAAATACGGTTGTGATACTTGAACAGCAAGCTCTTTTCGCTATAAATAGTTCGGCATGGAAAGTTATATCAGCCTTCGGGTTCAGTGTAAAAAGGTTATTTTGACTTTGGTCGTGAAGTATATCACATAAAATAGATCACATAAAATAGTCCAATAATTGTTAGATAAAAAAAGTCTATATAGAATTTTGCTCTTATAATGAACGGTAATTATGGGTAAACTTATATAGTTGGGAATGCAAATCACAAAAGGTGACGTCACCCTTTCTCTCCTCATACGTGATGTTTCTCAGCTATTAAAGGGTGAAAAATAATCACGATTTGCATTCAGAGAGCATTCAAAGCTGCTTTCTTCCTGTGCAACGGGTGTTTGGTTCGTCAAAGAAAATCGCTTATAGATCCTGAAAGAGAAAGGAGCTGAAAATCACTGACTACAAAAAAAGAGGTGACAGTATATTTAGAATAGTGCCCTGGCAATGAATTCTGCATACGTTGATGAAAGTAATGAGAAATTGCGTATTCGGGGAGTCAGATATATAATGTTATCTTAAAAGACCAGAGCTGATATCTGGGCTGAAATAACACAAAAATCGCGGGTAGCGTTCACTTAGAATCATTAGTTCTCGAAGAGCATCTTTTGCTCAATGTCAGGATAAGTGTTCGAAATGTTGGATTTTCGTAGAAGGTTTGTCTTCTCGAGCTTCGATCGCATTAAGCAAACTGATCGGCGAATATCCGTTTGCTGGTTTAAAAAACGTTTAGGGGCAGTGACAGACACCGATGTACTGGCCAAATGGGACCTTGCATAACACGCAATTTCTAGGGTTGTAAGGTTGATAATTGAAGACACCAAACATAAAGACGAAATTACCATGATATGGAAGTGAACTTTGATCGACCATCGTGTGTTATCGATCCTAAATCAGTGACGTTTAATATTCGCCCAAGTTAAACATTTTCGGCAAGAGTCAAGTACAGTCACCATGTATTCGAGTTTCTTTATCGTTTTCGACGAAAATTAAATGAACTGAATGTTTTGAATTAATAATATGTGCTCCGTATATTAAACAATGAAAACATGTTTTAATTTCATTTTCACGTCCAAGCATAATCCGGGTAACTTAAATACCTAATTATTTCATTGTTAAATTTCCACAGAAAATTTTTTCTCTATTTGTCAGGAGTTAAAATTATGAGTTGATTCAAGAAGTGAAACTGCCAAAGTGACAAATTGCTAATTTGCCAAACTGCCAATTTTCTTTACTCGATGGACACAAAAAACGTCCAGTTTTCACTTGTTTCGTTTACTAAAGAGCCATTAATATGACACATAAATTTACATGAGGCTTTAAGTTTTTATATGTAATTATTTGCAAAAAAATAATGAATATAATCTCGTATCTTGAGTAAATAAAATCAGTGCGGACTTGAGCTCGATTTAATAAACTGACTTTTTAAGGGAATCTTTCCATTTCTTTCCCATATTGTTCGTTGAAAGCATGCTAAGTTACCTTGTATAAAATAAGAAATTATATACAAAATAAACAATAATTAACATTAAAGCCATTTATCGCTTGTAATTCAATAAATATATAATTCTGAATATTCAGGTTCACCTGAGTAAATAATATTCCATTTCACTCCTACGACAACGGGAAATATTATTTTCCTACCATTTGATGATGTCGAAAGACCAAGTTCCCCGATTTAAAGATTGTGTTTCAAAAGATAATTTCTCTCCTATAGGTATAGCATTTTGCTCGTTAGCGAGAATTAAGACTTCGAACTTTTCTTTTTTAAATATTATACTTTTTTTTTTTTTTTAAATTCTAAACGAGGATGATGGGTCATTTCAGGGTTTTTTATGCACGTACAACTTATTTATCCCTGATTTTCTTCTTTAGGTGGGTGTTAAATTAAGGTTAAAGGAAATATTCTTTTCCACAGACGTAAAAATAGTTTCACAAGCCACTGGCAAAGGAAAATAACCAATCAATAACATCTTCCTTGCTATTCTGGGTATTTTAACAGACTTATTTACCTACGGAGTAGAACAGAGAACTTACCAAGAAATAATGGCCAATTTAACAAACGATGGAAACCAAACAACTTACGAAGAATTCTTTTGCTATGGAGTGGTAAATGGAATACATCAACAAGCGTTTCTTTTAACATTGAATATTCTTATATCCGTGACTGCATTTCTGGGGAATGCTCTGATCATTGCTGCTCTTCCAAAGGTGTCGTCTATTCATCCGTCTTCAAAGCTGTTGTTAGGTTGCCTTGTTTGGTCTGATCTCAGTGTGGGCCTTATTTTAGAGCCTTTCTACATTACATATGTACTTTCTCAAGACCGTACGTCACTTTGTTACTATTTTGATATCGTTTATGCTACCACAGCTGTAGTTTTCTGCGGAGTATCGATCCAAAGTATAACTGCAATAAGTGTGGACAGACTTCTCGCTTTGTCGTTGGGTCTGAGATACAGACAGATTGTGACTATAAGGCGAGTGAGAGTCTTTTTAATTATGTCTTGGCTTTTGAGCATTGCCGCCTCACTAACATATCTATTTAACGAACTATTAATTCATACCTCAATCACCTGCATAGGAATTTTAATCTGCGTGGCAATCTCCACCTTCTGTTACACCAAAATATATCGCACACTTCGCCATTATCATTCTCAAGTACACGACAATATTCACGAAGAACCACCGAGCGAAGGAAGAACTCCACTGAATATGGCAAGATACAGTAAAACCGTGTCTAGCGTACTATGGGTCCAGATGTCATTAGTGGCCTGTTATCTTCCATATGGTTTAGCAACAATTTTAACTACTGTACTCAAAACGTACCCGCCATCTCTTGACTTCCTTTGGGAACTCACATTCACTCTCCTTATGTTCAATTCATCTCTTAACCCGATTCTTTACTGTTGGAAGATCGCTGGAGTAAGACAAGCTGCACTAGAGACAATCAGAAAATGTTTTCATTTATCAGATTAGCTGTGCCGTAAACGTAGAACTGCGAGATTTTGTCACTTGGAAAAGAATTGTTATTATTGATTTTTTTGGCTTTCATGCATATGCCTTCAAAAATGGAAATAGTAATTAGTCATCCAATAAATTCTGTCTTGAAACTGGTATAACATAGATTATTCAATCCAAAACAGCCACGCTACGATTAAAGTCTATGCAGTTTTTCATTCGCGTGTCATTGGGAGAAATTTTTCACTCGAATGGAGATTGCAAGTAATAGTAGTATTGCAAGTAACGTTAGTATTGTAAGTAATGTAAGCGTAATTGTAAGTAATGTTAGTATTGTAAGTAATGCAAGTATTGTAAGTAATGATAGAATTGTGGTACGCTGGACAAAACTGTTCTGGATCGACAGCAGTGTTTCGTGCAATTGTGGCCTCTACGAAGCTCGAGCTAAAGGCAGCTATCTTTAAAACAGGTCGACAACCGATCTAGTGGCAACAACAGTTTCAAGACTTAAAAGAATATCAGTTTCTGAAGACAGTATCATATTTCAGTGGCCAAATAAGTTGTAAGTCTTTCTCGTGCTTTCTTGTCAAAATCTTGACAACAAAAAAAATCCGCCAGCACGGAAAGAGGTTCTTCTCAAAACAACACTCCAAATGTGGCTCTTTTTTCTCAGAAATTGCGTGATTTTGCATACATTTGTGACTCAGTTACCAACTTTGGACACGGTGTAGCGCAAGCCTTTCTTGCGTGATCCATATAAAAATAAGTTTCCATGTGTTTAAGACAATCACAAAATTATTTGTGTCACCTTGCTTGTTTTAATTTTTTGTTGTAAAACGTCGATCCAGAACAGTTTTGGCCAGCGTACTAAGTAATGATACTACTACCAGTAGTGTTAGTATTGCAAGTAATGTTATTTCCTGTAAATTCTAATTAGCTAATAAGTAACTCAAGGCCCCATTTAAACCAGCATTGCTTAACTGGCATTCCAGACTAAATATTGTCAATAAATAAATAAATAAATAAATAAATAAATAATGATAGCATTGTAAGTAATATTAGTATTACAAGTAATGTTAGTGTTCTAAGTAATGTTATCACTGAAAGTAATGTTAGTATTGCAAGTAATGTAAGTATTGCAAGTCATGTTAGTATTGCAAGTAATGTAAGAAATGCAAGTCATGTTAGTATTGCAAGTCATGTTAGTATTGTAAGTAATATTAGTATTGTTAGCTATGTTAGCATTGTAAGCAATGTTAGTATTGTAAGTGATGTTAGTATTCTAAGTGATGTTAGTATTGTAAGTCATGTTAGTATAGTAATTTAATGTTAGTATTGTAAGTAATGTTAGTGTGTTCTAAGTAATGTTAGTATTGCAACTGAGTAATGTACGTAAGTATTGCAAGTAATGTTAGTATTGTAAGTAATGTTAGTATTGTAAATAATGTTAGTATTGCGAGTAATGTTAATATTGCAAATAATGTAAGTATTGTAAATAATGTTAGTATAGGAAGTAATGTTGGTATTGCAAGTGATGTTAGTATTGCAAGTAATGTTAGTATTGTAAGCTATATTAGTATTGTAAATAATGAGTGTATTCAAATAAACATTAAAATAATAATGATAATGATAATAATAATAATAATAATAATAATAATAATAATAATAAGGGATGGTCGTAATTCCCAGCCGAAATTATTGGTTGAAATAACAATCTTTGATTGATTTAGGTTTTGATCGGCACAGATTTTAGTCAAAAATAATGTTCAATAAGATTCAACTGTATGTCTTTCATAATAATGAAAATATAGAAGTACTGAATAAGTTTGAACGCTTGTTTAAATATAATAAAAATTACTTTTTGATCTTAAAAACAACAACAACAACAACAACTACACCTCTCTAGCAATATTCTCGTGCCAATTTAACTTTTCTGATTTCATTTAAAAACTAAATTATTTGCGGTTTATTACGCTGATTATATTCTTTTGATACTGCTGGCCAGTACGCTTTGATGAAAAGCACTGTAATGTTGTAATGTAGGACTAATTCCCGGGCAATATTGAAAGTATATGTTGCTATTTTTTCAAGAACTGGATATTCAGTCATTCATCCAAAATCTTTAGCTAAGTTCGCCATTTTCTTCGTGCTCCTCTCTCAGCTTGTTGGTAGAAGTGTAAAATTTTCCTTTAGTTTGTCACCCTCTGTATAATTTTGGAGTCAACATCTTGTCACGAAGACATTTCTAACAATCTCTTAGTTAATGCTTCATACAGGAGATAACAACACCGGTACAGTTGTCTAATCTGATTGCTAGAAAGTAATAATTTGCCAGGAAATTCCCTTTAGATGAATGTCATACTTTATGTAAATATGACAATGAATAAAATATGTTGTAATATTTCGAGAGGAAGACACATCAGCTCTAGCTGGGTTTCACATGCGGGTCCTCTATCCTGACTGAACTGGAATTCGAAAATGCTGGTTTTTCATGACGGAGGAAAACCAAAGTACACAGAAAAAAAACCTTGGAGCAAGGCGAGAGCCAACAACAAACTCAACCCACATGTATCGCAGGGCCGGAATCGATCCCGGGCCGCATTCGGTCGGAAGCGAGCGCTCTTAAAACTGCTCCCTAGTGTAAAAAAGTAAATGTATATGGTGTAGACAGTGTTCAGTCACGGTGTAAACAAATCAATTTTAGCTGGGTTGTTTTGAAAACATTGAATCATGAACTTCGTTTTGTAAATGCTATCCGAGGTCGGACTCTCAGTATGAATTACAGTTACGGCTATGATTGATTTCTCTTTTAAGAGAAGGTTTACCACCGCTCACAGCTACCGGAGACATTTATCATCTTGTAAAACATCAAACCACGAGATCAGAATCTTAAGTCAACGTTATGATCAAGTACAATCAAAATCAAATTAGAATCATTCATATCTAGATCTTAATTATAGGGGAATTTCCGTCTACAACACAGGCTACCTTATCGTAAGGAGAAACAAAAACGGAGCCAGCTAGTTGTGAATAAACTGTAAAATATCATTACTTCTTTTACAAAACGGCAGAGTTTATTAAACATGTTTCGACAGAAACTTATGTCATCCTCAGTTGATACAAGTACAAAACGATGAAAGCTGAATTTAATTATAATGTCAAAAATGCTAATTGTGATCAATTGTAACAACAGAATGAAGCAAAGCGTGCAAGTGTAAGAATAAAAGAGATAATTTTATGTTAACATGGTGTAACTGTTGATTCACTGCCAGAGGGTTAATCTAAAATAAACTTCAGAAAATAAACTTCAGAAAAACCATCACTAGTGCTTGTTCGTGTTCTTCACTGCTTGCCTTACATGTGCTTCCCTCATCTTCCACAAGTACAGTAATGGATTTAAAGATGAATTTAAAAACACAAAAGGTATCACTACTCTATAGGAAATAGTGCGTCGGCGAAAGTTCTCTCCCTACCCGACCACCCGACGTGAAAATAGGTAGCTCCCAGCCCCTTGTGGGTCATCAAATTCAATATGGCATCGCTCTGGTTATTTCCGTTTTTTCTTAATTTTCTTTCCGTTAGATTGGCAAGAGAATGGATTTGAATTTTGTTTGGAACTAATTTGATCTACTGTATTTATTTAACCTCGGAACAAACCCAATGCGGAATCCAGAAGCGGCTTAAAAAGCACATTGCTACTTCACAAATTTAATTCGAAATATAGGCATTCAAAAGCTTAAAGGTGTAGACTGATTTATGCTTATTTCGCACCTCTCTGGCTTTTTCAAGAAGTTCTATGTCCATTTGTACAAAACAGGAACTTCGTTCACTAAATTTTACAGTTTTTGCCCGTTGTCAAATTTGAGTCAAATTTGCCAGAAAAACTAGGACCTAGGTGAATGATAGAGAGTGCATCTGGTATCTTCTGTACCAAAACACTTGAAGAGCAAACTTAAGTATATTTATCCCTTAGTCCACCTAACCTACCTATGATGTTAGTATGGAATAATTTGGCTGACCCCCTTCTTTGACCTCCTGCCTGGTTTTCTCAGAAAATAAATATTAAATGCCGAGGTGATAAATAATGATCTCACAACTCTTTTTTAGTGAAAATGCAAATTAAATGGCGCTCTCTTGTGGTTATTTTTTTCCTTTAAAATGACTTATATTACGAGATATTACCGGGGCACGTGATACAGTGATTGATACAAGCAAGAGAAACATTGCTGATATCAGCTGGATTAAGGTAAGGACATTCTAGAGAGTAAATACATCTTAATGGCTAGCGCACTTGATGAGCCAACAGCTTTTATTGGGACACACAGTTCAGTCAAGGATCGAGACTTGAGACTCGATTCTCGCGAGAACTGAGTATCGCGGATCGAGCATCGAGTATCGAGAATCAAGTTGAGAAACGAGTCTTGCAAGATGGAGAAATAATGAGCTTGTCGCTTCAGTGATTCCTTGACAGACTTACTTAGAACAAAAGGATCGCAACTCAGGGAGAATTCTACCGTAAAACCCGTGTGAAGCACTGCATGAAACATTGACTTCATGCGGACAATTCTGCCAAAACAGCGCAGTGTTAGTAACCTCGTTGCACCCCAAGTGCCAACTCTTTATTTGTTTTTTCCCTTTCCATTAGCCTTCTTCAAGTGTAAGTAAACTCAAGATTGAAGATAAAGTCACAGAGCCTGAGGAGCCCAACTTGTTGGGGAGAATGATAGAAGCTTTGCACATGGAGTTGCTTTTTGTGAGGCACGGAATTGCTGTAAAGTTAGCCAACTTAGGGCAAGGTATGACAGGCGAGATCTCTTTGAAATTATTATGTCAGGTTTAAGAGGGTAGGGTTTGGAAGTGGACTCCTACATACAAATGTTGGGGGTATTTAAATGATGAAAGGAAACCCTATAAAAGTGGAATTAGCATCAAACAATTCCTGAAGGCCTGAACAGGTCTTCAATAGATACGGCATGGTCCTATTAGCAAAAAGTATTTGTATTTTGACAACTTTAATTTTTATTGCTTACGACAGAACCCCAAGAACCGAAGAAGCCAGCTTAGAAACTGAAGGTGAGAGTTCATGTTCATCTTAAGACTTTAAGTAAACATTGTATTTCCAAATAACAGGGTTTTCTTATATGAAAACGGACTGTTGGAAAATCGTACTTTGAAGAGGGGCCTTCCAAACAGTGGCTGTACAATCTTCTACAGTAGCTTACTAAAATTAATGCATTGATACTTGTATTTTGCTGACCAGATTGATCGGTCCCTGCTTAACATGATAAGTAATTTAATTGACGTTTTTTTATCATCTGACAGGAGAAGTTAAAGGCTACCAGTACCAGCTCCCTGCAGTTTAGTCAAGTAGAAAATAAATTGCAGTCTGAGTGCAACAGCAATCCCCTGTCCAAGGCTCTTCTGCTGATGCACATGGCAGGACAGGCTGTCACGTCAAGGGGTCACTTGGGAACTGAACGACAAACACAGCTTCTACAGGTATGAAATTTCTCAAGAATATCTCTTATATTCCTGTTCAGCTACACTGAACGGTCACGCCCTCCTGATTCTCGATTTTGAATCTCGCAGTCACGCTTTTGTGTCACACATTCTTGCTTTTTGTATCAAGCATTCTTGCTTTTTTAACACGTTCTTGCTGTTATGTCAGGCATTCTTACTTCTACATCATTCACGTATTATTGTGTTGCAACGTTATACAGCACAGGGTCGTGCTGTAGTGTCACAAGTTGTTTCGCATCACTGGCTCTTTCTTTTGAGCTTTGTTCGGGGTTATCTATGAGCCACATAATTATTATTGCATAATTACTGTTACATATTACTTGTTTTGCCTTACATGCTAGTCCTTTTTGATCTCACATTCTTTTCTTCATCTCACACACAATGAGAATTTCACATTTTTACATCACTCATTCTTTCTTTTACGTGTATGTCACGCATTCTTACGTAACGTTGCCAATTCCTACTGTGTCTATTTTTATGTACACACGTGTCACGCAATCTTGATATCACTTTACACATTATTATGCTTATGTCACCGCCACAATGTTACTTTGTTTCTGATAATTGCAGGAAAGCCAAAAGTTGATTGTTAAATGCCAACAGCAGTAAAGAAAGGTGTCCAGTTGGAACAGACAGACAGACGCTAGCAGTGATGATACACCTTTAGATTTGCCTCCTCCTCTTCTTCTTTACCGCAGCTCTTCTGTTTTGGTGTTCAAACCAGCTCCTTTCAAACACAGAAGTGGAGAAAAGGCAAGGTTCATGCAAACTAGTTTGGGAAGAAAACACTTCCATGTAGGTCTGATTGCCGGGTGCAAGCAAACTTTCTTCTTGGGCAAATATGAGTTGGGCAAGTGAAATTAACCTCAGTGGTCTCAAAAACTGTATTAAAACAGTTATTTATAAGACGCCCTGCCACATTGAATGAAATAGTGGTTGAAAGCCTGGATTAAATTGAAATCCAAGAATACTCTGTTTGCATTTGTCCTCTAATGGCCATTTTGGCTGACATATTTGCAAGTACATGTAACACAGTAAATGGTTTGAACCCAGGAGTATCAGTAGAAGATACGGTCCTAATTGCAGAACGCAAATAAACACAAATGAACACAAGATTTCATCTCTCAGTCAACGGGGGGAAGCTGTTGGAATACAACGTGGGGAGTCCCGGAGGGAACTCAAAGTCAACGGGTGAGTCCATGGAAGTAAACGGGGAGTACTTCGGAGAAAACAGTGTGAGCTGTTGAAAGTCAACGGAGGGATGGTGAAGTAAATAAAATATGACTACGAGGGACTTCAGTGGACCTGTTGTCCAAGCACCAACCCCATTTTTACCGCACCATTCCCGTTACTTTCTTTTTTTCTCTTTTTTTATTATTATTTTCCCCACCTGGACTCGAACCTCGTACCTCCCGCTCTCAAGCGAATCCCCTTAACCACTACACCACACCTTACGCTGTTGAAAACGCTCATCTCTTTTCTTATTATCATACCTTACTGGTCCCAGTCATAACTCGGCCAGTATCCAAAGGACGAGCGCTAGTGCTCGATTGAGGGTTGATCGTGAGGGTGAGACAAGAATTTGGTGTAAACAAGAACGCCCCAGAATGATGCTGGCAAAGCAAATGACTTTTTTTAAGGATTCTCAGAATAAAACTACGCATCTTACAACTGTGGTGCCGCAAATACGTAAGACAGGAAACTAAAAACTCCTGAGCAAACTTTGTAGCGTTTATGTTATTACTTTTAACCTGGTCTACAGTCTACGAAGCTGTTGAAATCTGAGCGCCACATCAATAAAGGAGAGGCGAGATGAAAACACTTTCTTTGCGCGAGATTTGCATTCATTATGAAGCAAAATCTTATCGAGTTTAATGGCTGAAACTTTATGTCTTTTTTCCCAGTAGGGTTTCTTGTTGGCTACTGCAGAGTTAATTCTGACAAATTTATGTGACTTATTTACATACTTTGTTGCCTTGTGAATGTACATAAGAGCAAAAATTTCATATCTATATAAAAAGTACGTAACCTTGCTTTATAACAGCTATCATGCTGACGGTGACACTTGAATTTTGCACGTGACTCCGTCTGATTAAGGGGTCAGATCATAACAGCGAGCTAGAGGAGAATTGGCCAAGTAAAAAGGGCGTCCGAGAGAGTGGGGGACAACGTTGAGGGTGTTTTACGGTGATGCCGCCCCATCCAATCCTCCTCCTGTTCGGCCACCTGGCCCAGTTCTTCTCGTTCATACAGTAAACTCAGCGATCACTCGCCATCATTACGTTTAAATTTAAAATTAAGAAAGAGACAACAAATTGTGTTTTTTTTCTGATATTTCCAGCTCTAAGTCTATCATTGGTGGATTTGGAGAAGGTCTGTCTCTCGAGATTATATTGGAACTGGCAGAAATAGCCAGTCAGCGGCATCATGTACTCACCAGTGGTACATCGTGTATGCATGCTGAGAGTATTGGAAGACGCAGCCATTTTGAATGAACTGGACTTGGAGAAACGGTAAGTTTGCTTTGTATTGTATAACCCTCAAATTAAAGAAAACCCCAAAGCAGTAGCTGTGTAGAATGGATAAACACTGAAGAGGCTAAAAACACCAACTGCGGTTTGAGAGTGGTTACAAGAAAGACGAACTTTAAATTAATTAGTGCTCATTCTCTCATGTCAAGCCAAGTCCGTTCTGCGCACAGCACCGTGTCCGGGTGGGGTGGGGAACACTTCCTCCATAACCAAGCGCGGTCTAGACTGGACGCCAGACTGTGGCTTACGTGCAGGCTGGCTCTGGCTCGTGGACTCGCGGAAGAGGACGGTGGAATGGGCAAGCTTGGCGGCTCAACGAGAAGTGTAACAAGTGCTATTGGATCTTGTCCACATCATTGTCAACAAGGTATTTTGGAGTTAGTTTACTGGTTAAATGGGTTGTGACTTCTGTACCTGACTGCGGAGAAACTTTGATCAAACAAGACCCGATATAAGCACTTAGCTGCTCATTAACTTGAATTTGATAAAGGTAAATTAACTGCCGTAGGCAGTTTAAGAAGTCGACGACGGGCTAACTCCTCAAAGTTTAACTCCACAAACTCGCTACTGAGGCTAAATTACCTTTATCAACTTCAAGTTGAAAAACAGCCAAGTGTTCCACTTGCCCGCCGACGCAAAAAGCTCTTTTTAGAAACTGATGCCTTTTCTTCAATATGAGTAGCCTTATGGTAACCAGGTTGTCGCATGAATGAGAACTGTATCAACCTTATCAAGGCCGATCCACCTCTTTGGCGACCCAACATAATGAAACTGTCTAATGCACATATTTACCTATATAGCAAAATGAGGATTGGAGCGAGCAACGTTTCACGGGCTCAAAACTAAGACTTCCCGGTAAACTTGTACAAATTTGATTCATTTAACCAACGTAAAGGTCTTTTAACATGTCGAGCTTCATTGAGGTCTAGACGAGGCTGAAGCATTTGTAGACATAGGGCTGATGGCGGAGTTTTCTCTTTTTAGTGTGGTACAGAATTTACAGCACGGAAAAATGGCAACAGACTTGCTGGAAACACTGGAGGTAAAACGGGAAACTCAAATCTTTTTCTCTCACTCACACATGTTAGTGTCTCCTTCTAATCCAAGTAATGGTTTCGCTGGTTGACCATTTTTTTTTTTGCCCAGATTGTTTTATATTAGAGAAAAGCTCGTTCGTCTTTTTGGCGAAAATGTTATCTCGGAAACAGCTATTGTACGTTTTTGTTTTTTGTTTTTGTTTTTTTCATTCTTGGCGTTGGTTCTTTTCATCTGTTCTACAAAATCAGTCGCTCTTGCGGAGTTTTCTGTCAGCTGTGGCTATGAATTGTAGCCTTCCAAAATCGTCCTAACACAGGTTTTTGTTGTTTCTCTCGGCAGAATATCATTTTACGTCTAGAACAGAGTCCAGCACTGTCATTCTCAGGAAGACTGTTATTGGTTCTGTCAATTATTCAGCACGTATCTGAACGACTCGCTTTTCGCCTATAAACGAGGGATGACTCATTTACTTGATCAGGTAATAAAGCTTGTTGCAATTTGTACCTTTTGCGCCGCTGCCTTGTGTCCCTACCATGCGTTGCCACGTTGCGTCGCCATGTTGTGCCCTACTTTGCGACACCATCTTGCGCCGCGCCATCTTGCACCGCCATTTTGCACCGCTATTTTTTCACCGTTAT
Organism: Orbicella franksi; assembly: GCF_964199315.1. NCBI lineage: Eukaryota > Metazoa > Cnidaria > Anthozoa > Scleractinia > Merulinidae > Orbicella > Orbicella franksi. The sequence goes on along the minus strand of NC_138155.1, from coordinate 20,399,788 downwards.
TTTATGCCGTCATACTATTCCATCATATTGTGTCAGTGGACAAACACAGCAGATAGTTGCATTGTGGAAATTCTAACGCAAAACTTTTTGTTCAGAATATGTTCTCCTTCAGACTTAATTTCCAAGACAGATAATTTGTAGCTATAACACCGATGACGTATCTTGGCTTTTTGTCGTAATTTTGTTTTTGCTTTTTATTTTTATTTTCTTTTTGTGTACACTAGGAAACGGTCATTTTATAGTTCCCTTTGATTTCAAGTTGCGTTTTGTCTCACCCAAAACCTTTTACAACTGAGACTTGTGTAACGAGTATATTCTTATCAACTTTTATACACTTTTTATGTGTTCGTTTTTTTCTATTCCAAGCGGCTATTTCAAAGCCTAGGGCGTTGAAAAAATTGTAATCATCTTTCTTTGTTAGTTTCCTTCTTTCGTACTCCCAGAAAGGCCAAAAAATGAGCAACCTTCGAGGTAAGATTTAGCTTACAAAGTATATATTTCGGGCCTGCAGGACAAAAGGTTATTTACCATCGACTTATTGTTTTTTTTCCTTTTGCTTTGTGCAGCATCTCTGGCGTTAGCACTACGAGGACTTTTAATGGGCTTTTCAGTTTAATGAAGCAAGCCTATATCAATATGGGATAGTCACGCAATGTTTGAGAGAGTAAAGATTGCGTGACAAGGGCAGTTCTCCTGCAAGTTTATCTTGTGTGTGTTCTCTCTCAGTTCAATGAAGCAAGCCTATCTGGTGATGGCTTTGGTTCTCATTAGCAACGCCAACACACTCAAGCCTCCCATAACACCTGACCAGCCTCCCCGCACAGCAGAAACGATCCGTCGGGTGTGAGGGAAGACCGGAAGATGAGCAAGAAAGGAAGTGCTAAGGGTAAAGAACGTAAGGATAAAGAGACGAGAGAGAAGAAAAGGAACTCGACAAGGAATTGAGAACAGCTTGGGCTGCTATTCGTTCCGCGGGTGTGGTGTCTTCGGCTCAGTATAAAATCGGGATTTTCACGGGAGATCCCGAAATTGCCGCTTTGAAACTCACCGAGAAGGCCGCGAGCTCAGGCCTCGCGCTGTTTGACCTACTGGGTACCGATGACGTCATTAAGAGCGTGGAGGACGGTGCACTAGTTGCGCAGGATGGGAACCACCATCAACACTTCCAATCGCTCGGTACTTCGTCGACAATGTTCGTACGTGGCGCTCGGAGTGTATTCGGAAGACGAGGAGATATCGAACAAGAGCTCCGCTGCTGTGTTACCTTTGTTCAATGACAAGAAAACTCTGAAACTCTCTAAGATGCATTCGTTTCTAAAGAAAGAGTTAGGCTCTTATGCGGCGGAGTGCCGTGGTGTCTACCCTCCTGAGGTACTGGCAAATTATGGCCCTTCAAGTCTGCCCCAGACGAAAGTGACCCAACCTTCACAAATGGACCTAGCGGAAGATTTGAAAACTGGTGAGAACAATATCATTTGAGTTGTCTGTGAGAAAATGAAAAAGGGTGCATTGATACACCAAGTCTTTTTTCTCTTTATGTTAAACAGGTTACAAAGAAAAATATTAAAGATACTAGTCGCAAATATATCGTTGTTCTGTTTTGGTTTTTTAATGTCAAAGTTTTTTGCCTCACTAAAGCATACTTGAGATCGAAACTTAAAGCTGTGAGTTAGCTCCTTTAAAGAAACAAAAACATAAAGCTATACTCGCATAACTAGCATGAAACAAGCTCTGTTATATTTTTTTCCTACCCTTTTGGTTATTTCACACTACTTAAATTTTGTAATAACTTCTCTGTCAAGCACAATTACTTCTTTGTCAAGTTTTCCCAATTTTAAGAAAAAACTGCTAGAGCTTTTAGAAATTAATTTCTGACCTGACAAAGCCGCACACTGCTGCATTATCTATGTAACCGTATTGTTACGTACAAGGTGGCCTCAACTAAAAGCCTATAAATAATTACTCTATTAGGTAAAAAGGCTAATAAACAGAATGTAATAATAATAATAATAATAATAATGATAACAATTTAATGCTTTTTTGCGTAAGCTCAGCATGTGTTATCAATTATTTCGCAATGCTCTATATTGACAACAAATATTGTGCCGTGAATTATCTACCGTCTCCTTACAAAAAACTTTCGTGTGATTTTTGTCTTACACCGCAGAGCAAAGGCTAACATATCAGGTCGTCTAATGTAAAACAACAGTAAGGTTTATCTCCGAGTTTGTTTGTGAGGGACTCTGTAAGAGCACTGATTCGCGACCTGCCAAATGCAGAGACATTAATTTTACTGGTGTTTATTTTTATATTTGTTTTTGTTTTTATTTTCCACAGGTTTCGTTGACAAGTCCACCAAAGCAGGCGACTTTGAGATGGGTGCCCAATGGTTCCAGCCAGAACTCGACTGTGTGTCCGTAGGAGATCCCGACGACACACAGTCACAGCCAAGCCGAGCTGTTTGGTTCTTGTATGCCTGTAGCAACAAGGCCCTGGACTTGACATTAAACCAAGTCTCCGGTCAAGTTCAAGGCCGGGATGTGTCACGTGATAGAGGCTCGTGCTCAGGCCCTCCACGAGAAGCTCAAGGTAACGTTGCAAACTGCCGAAAATGACCTAGCGCTGCCTGTGCAGAGCTCACAGACGACAGTTGGAATTACTTATCAGAGTAAAAGTAATTTTTAGCATTTAGCATCTGAACACCCAGTTTTGCTTTTTGTTTACTTGGGAATACATCTTCACTTATAGCATAGAGGGCAAGATAACTGAATTCCGATTGGTTTAGATAAAGTGCTGTTTTCTGAAGCAACATATTACCGAAGAAGAACCGAGATCTTCCCGAAGATTTTTGAACGTCATCAAAAGGTCACCAAATTTCGCCGATCCCCCGGAAATTGATCAACCTTTGGGCCATTACTCGTGATTAAGTCTGCGTTCGAGCCTTGTGAACCATCAGGCCGGCGCTTACCTCAGGCTTACTTAGCGTAAGGCGAGTATTTCTAACCTCCCTCCTTAGTATTGCCTTGGTACCCCTCCCTTGGGTTTTGTTCATACATAGCTTTTTGTCAACTTGTTAGCTCCAATCTTCTTCACCGTCACTCAGGACTTAACTTGGTGAGGCCAATTATAACTTGGTGCCGAGGTTTAGGGAAATAAAACTAGAGAAATCGCATCGATGTTGAGGAGTAAATAAATAATTTCTTTTCTTTTATTCCTCTCAGAGCCAAGTTAGAATTTATTTTTTTTAAATTGTCCTATTTGCATTGCAAATATTTTTACCCTCATTTGATATTCATGTTGCTCGCCACGTTTGCACGCTGTGTTTGGAAGTTCGGTTTCTTGCTTCAAAAATTCACCTTATGCCGCTTCTACACTAAAAGAATCGTGTTCTAACTTGTCCCAGATAGAGACTTTTGTTGGAAGAACGTTCTGGAACGAAGTTGGACCGCATGTGGTACTTGACAGCAGGAAACGGCAAGCGAACTCAAGTTGCGAAGTGACCTCATAAGTACTTTTGCTTGCTCGTGGTATTTGTAGAAAACTTATGCTTTATTACTCATTTTATGTCAGACCGTTGAAATAATTTCAAACAATTTGATACATCTATTTAACTAAAATGGATAAACAATTCATGCTGGTACAGCACAACTAACTTTATACTGATGCTGAGACTTAAGTACTTAGTAGTTATCAAGAACGAACACGGAGAAGGAATTGAAACGGCTCCGGTTCAGATTTTGCAGCTCTTTTCCTTCAGAATGTTTTTTTTTTTTTTTCAAATTTCGTCATGTTTCCTTACGATAACATCATATTGTCTTTTAATTTGTACTTCTTATCAGGCAATGAAACAAAAGATGAAGACACTGGAAAAGTGAAAGATCATTGATGGAGCAAAATACAACATTTCTATGGCAGGTCAGTTCATTTTTCCCTTACTCTTGCATGGAGTTAGAGAGTGTGTAGGACGTACAATGGAGTTAAGAGGGACCTGTTCGTGTATATATCCTTATTCTTGTGATAATTTCTCTGCGCTCAAAGCGAATACATACTAGTAAAAGTCTAAGGCTGAAGTAGCTTCCTTCTAAATATTGTAATTGATTTATTATTTATTTATGTACTGGCATTACTTTTCGTTGCTTAATGTTACTCTGAAAGGAAACCATAACCAGTTATAATTTGCTCATGAAATCATATTTTGTGTTATTCAGGCAGACTTGAAGTTCATCAATTGAAGAATTAGAACAGAGAAAGATCTAAGATGGACCTACATAAATTGCCAGCAGGTTAGTTCATGTTTTCCTAAATTTTGAATGGAGTTATAAAGCTAGTCAGGTACTATACACAATGCAGGGAAGAGTAACAAGTTTTGGCAAATAACCTGTTCTTGTTGATAATTTCTTTGCCCAATAAGAGCATTGCTCTTAGTTTGCGTTACGTTATGCGGTATGTTTTGCTGTAGTTTTGCGTTGCCTAGGGAAATTATTACTATTAGTAATTTTGTTCATAGAGATGTCTTTTGTAATTGACGTCAGGCAGACATCTAGCACGGAGACGGATGACATCGCTACAGGGAAAGATCAGTGGTGGATTTAGAGACATCTACGATGTAAGGTCAGTTGATGTTTCAATTTACCTGGAATAAAGTTCCAGAAAGTGGCTGGTCTTTGTTAGTTTATTTGTTACAGTCAAAATCCATATTTTTGCTGCGAATTTTTTTCTTTGCAGTAAGAGAGCAAATGTCGTTTATTCACGTTATGTTAAAATGGCCAAACATAATTACTAGATTTTCTGCAAATAAACGAAAACTGATTAGCTTGTTTATATTTATGTATGTTGCCATGGCAACGGCACATACTTCAGTTAAGTCTGGGTTGTTAACTCGCGTGTTGTCATGTTTGGCGACCAAAGGATGAAGGATTTCCGAAAAAAACGTAACCAGAGCAACTAGGAAGTTGTTCAACAAATTAAATAAACTTTTGTATCTCTATTCAGATAAAGTTGACGCCCATATAGTCATGGCATTGAAGCAGTGAAAGATCAACGGTGGAGTCAAAGATATCTATGGCAGGTCAGTTAATGTTTTGTAATTTAGAAGTGAGTAACAAATTTAAAGAGGCACGGACGTTGCTAAGTACCTGAGCGTATCGTCATGGCGACCAGCTGGCGTAACAACTGTTTGGGAATGTTATTTTTATTTCTGGTTGAACACGAAGGATCGGAAACTCTTGCATAGAGTCGGCTTCACGAAAATTTGTCAGAACGTACTTGTTGACTTGTAAGTCATAATATACCAAACAAATTCATAGTTCGAATTATTAATTCTCTGCACTGATTGCAGACAATTTATCTCGTTTGTTGGTAATTCTGAGAATTCGATTGTTCACCGAGACAACACTTACACACTATTTGATGAGTTCATCTATTCTCATCACCTATCGGCTTGTCAATCTACTGATAGGTTAAGGTGAAATAAGATGTTGGTGGGATTCTTGTTGTTGATCGGTTTTGGGAAGGAAAAATTGTAAGAAAATTCCAGTTGGAAAATGTAGGTATCTTTATATGGTTTGACTTTTGATTTGAAACAGTAGACCGGAAAAGTGTTTTTTGCTTTAACAGATTTTTATTCCGAATAGCAAAAGAGCAAGGGAAAATAGTAGGTCACTAAAGCTCGAGCAATGTCGTTTAATATCTTATAGAAACTCAAAGTTTTGTTAAATTCCAAGAATGACAGCTGATAGATGATTCCAGATTTTAACTGACCAATCATGTTTCGATCTTAACATCCTTACTAACACCTGACAGATGATTCAAAATTTGAACTGAAAAAATCATGTATTGATCTCAATGTCCGTCTTGACAACTGACAGATGATTCCAAATTAATTTCAACTGACAAAATCCTATTTTGATCTCGGCATCGTTACTGACAACTTACATGATTTCAAATTTTCACTGACAAATATTTTTTTCGTCTCGAGATCATAAACGATAACTGACCGGCGATAATTCCAAATTTTAACTTCACAATATGTTTCGAACTTAACATCCTTGTTGGCAAGAAACAGATTACTCCAAATTTCACAGATAAATAATATGTTTTGATCTCATGATCAACTTCCTTACTAGTACTGACAAACTGACAGATAAATCCAAAATGAAACTTACAAATTATTTCTCGGTGTGGATTCATATTGACCACTGGTGAGATGGATCAAACTTTTAAGTGACCCTATACATTTCATGTGCTATACCTGACAGAAGGCTTGAAAGTAACAGACTGGAAAAAATGATTTGATCGCAGCATCGTCCCATGGCTTTATTTATTTTTCTCGATCACTGCATCTTTGTTGACAGATTACTTCAAGTTTTAACACTTTATGTTTTGACCTGAAGATTTTTTTCCGATGACTTGTAGATCAGATGTTTACAGATAATTATAAGTGACAAATCTTATGTTTTAATGTCAGTATCTTTATCGACAGTTTTTACCAAGTTTTACCGATGAATCATGTTTTGATCTCAGCATCCTTCCCACGACTAACAGATGACCTGAAATTGTAACTGAGAAATCATTTATTGATTCAGACATCTATCTAGACACACAAAAAAAAATGTGTGGCTGAGGCAAATTTTACGGATTAATTCTCTTCCTAGGTATTTAGCAGTGTTCCACTTCCTCAATCAAAAAGAAAACGACAACAACAACAACACTGATTTACTCAAAAGAGGAAAGAAGAATACAATGACACGAAGCTCACAAATACGAGATTAGCTGCCTATAACAACCATGTGGCTGAAAGAGATTAAGCAGCTATCTATGCAAATACAATTAATAAACATAACGGTCATGTGTATTAAATATCAAGCAAAAGTAACTTTTTAAATAGAGCTATAAACATAGAGCAGTTTTTAATTGAGTGTCGTAAACCAAAAACCAAAGTAATTACTTTTTTTAAGCCTATAGTCTGGCCTACTTAATGCAAAATCAGTTACTTTTCGACACTCAAATGAAAACCGCTCTATAAAACAAATCTAAAAGCTAATATTACAACAAGGCAAGAAAAAAAAACAACAACAACAACAACAACAACAAAAACAAAAACAAAAAAAAACTGATCGAGGCAAGTGTCTTGGTTTGCCTCATATTGGTTACGTCCGTGAAATCAGCTAAAAAGCAGAGCTTTCTTTAAATCTTTAGGACTTAGATGTTCTTATCACAAACAAGAATAGCTTTTTTTAAAGTGGAAAAGGGAAAAAAAAATTCTTGGTCCTAAGTGAGACAAAAGACATGAACGATTTTTTGGTATGGTGAAAGAGAAACTGGTTGACAAATAGTCGCAGAACTGTTTATTCTTTATTTGTTAAAGATATTTATGAAACTGTGTCAGCTTTCTTTGAAATGTCTTTGTCATCACCAGATTGTTTGTTTTACTGGGTCGGTGAGCAACAGAACATTTTTTCCCCTCCTGTTCGAAAGAGCTCTCATCCTAAGTATATACAACCTGGACCAAGTGCAGCACATAAATTGCAAGATTAGCGGAACCAAACAAGAAGCTTTTCAATGGGAACCGTTGCTTAGTCCTGTTAATCTTCATCTGGGCTTCAGTTCACAAAGTCTACAAATTTATTAAGCAGCAACAACAGCAACAACCAAACAAAAAATTCTTGAATGATATATTATCGTTAACTTTTTTGAAAGCGTTTCAGTTGTTGGGTTCGAATCCAGTTCTCTGATCTAACCAGTCTGCAAATTTAACTAAATTCCTCTGTGTTTAAAGAACAACGAAATTCAGAAAGTATCTTATAGCCATTACTATTTAAATCGTTATTGCAAATAATGTTCATTTAGCTGATGGAAATTTTCTGATCTATTTGCTTACAAATGGGATTTAAATCTAATTTCTCCTTACAAAATCATCACATTGTTAACAAACAGATGATGAGAATATCTAGACAAGGTTCATGGAATAGGATGAGGAAGCTTTACGTAGTTAAAAAAGACAAAACAAAACAAAACAACACGAAGCTTCAGTATGATATATTCAACATTTTTCGTTCTTTCTTTCAGGGTTCTGACCATACGACTAAGGGAGGATAAAAGCAAAGACAAGACACTGGAGGCAATACTAAGAAGACAGGACATTAAAGACCAGGCATAATTCATAAGGGACAAAAGTAAGACAGATTGAGAGATTTTTTCAAGCCGAAAATATAGGACGTGTAAGATAGGATTTTCTTTCTTTGGACTAAACTTCAGGATCGCAAAGGTTTTCAGCTCACAATTAAGCAAAACACGAAGGCTTTCTGTGAAAAGGGACCGGCCCCCCCAAAATATTGACAGTTACGTTTTCTATCCATTTTGATCCAGTTTTAATCTTTTGCCATTCTTCATGATGCGAGAGTTTGGTGGATTGTGTGACGGACGCGTGCGTGACTCTTGAGCATCACTGGTGTTACGTTACACTATCGACCGATGAAAATATGTTAGTAAGGCTTTGTGCGGGAATTTCAATACACGGCATTGCAACAGGAGATTTAACTGTTAATTGAGGTAATAAAGATTGTTAAGTGCCTTTTGATATTTTGTTGGCTTGTTTAGACAAACAGCAAGGCAGCAGGGTACCAAACGAGACTTTATTTTCTTTATTTTCTGAGTTAGTAGTTAAAATACGGCAACATCTCCTGGATTTAAATAATTCCTGTGCAAAACTTTATTATCATATTATCAACGGTCGTTGGTGCAGCGCAACACCACTGTTGTTCAATAGTCACGTACGTTTCTATCATATGATTCACCGAGTTCTCGTATCGTGAGCTTCGTAATTCTTTTATTTACCTCGAGAAGAAAATTTGTATAGTCAGCCTTCGTGTTTAGAATCACAATTTTTTTCTAATTTTCTTTCATGGACCAATTTCAGAATGGATTGTCTTGTTTATTCAAATTGTCCTAACCAAAAGCAATTTTAAAAGTTTTCTGGAACCAGAATTAGGAAGAAAAAATTCGCTGCTAATTTTTTGTTGAGTTATTTCAAGCGTATTTCGTCGATTTAGCTTTGTACAAAATCAATTTCTGTTGGTTGTTAAACATATTCTGAAAAATTGTTTTGACTGCCTAAATTTACTTTAAGGTTAACCTTCGTCAGTTGTTTTTTTTTATTATTTTCCCGCCAAAAACCTTAGAAAAAATACGGGCGCCAATAATACGCATGCGCCAACTTTTTAATAAAAAATCACTTCTTCTTAACATCTGTTAAAACATTTTTAATTTTCCCGCCAAAAGACTTAGAAAAAATACGGGCGCCTATAATACGCATGCGCCAACTTTTTTAAGAAAAATTACTTCCTGTTAACATCTGTTTAAATATTTTTAATTTTCCCGCCAAAAGACTTAGAAAAATACGGCGCCTAAAATACGCATGCGCCAATTTTTTTTCAAAGATGTAATTTAATTCTAAGTTATACTTGATCAATAAATGTAATATTGTATTTCTTTTGTAATCTTTATTAAGTAAATAAAATATTTCAAATAATAAAGTACTCGCAACAAGTGTTTCATTTCAATTGTTTTATTCATCTTTAATTTTCTACTTACAATAGTTAATTAGTTACTTGAAATTCAATTCAATTAATTACAAAGGTGTCATAAAAAAATTGCCCTATATATACTAAGACTTTTGGCGGGAAAATTGGAAAAAATTTGCACAGCGTTTCCCCTGACAACTTTTTTGACAAAAATTTTAAGGGGATACCCCCTTGAATTTTTCCCGCAAAAAAATATTTTGACATATACCATCTTGAACACAAATTAACGGACAATTTTGATTCCAATCATTTGAATCCTATTTTTTTTAAATAAGTTTTTTAATCCAGTGAACATGTGATTGTGTTCAAGATGGTATATTCCATGATGACATCTTGTTAAATAGTAAGCCGTAAGACGACGAGCAGCTAGAAACCTATTTACAGAAATGAGAAGAACAAGTTAAACATTTGTACAACAACAAAGTTTCTGCACAACATCGAGATGGTGAAAACATTTCTAAATCGATATATTTTAGAGAGTTCTCATAGCCGGGTAAATAAAGCCCCAACTACATAAACTCTCTGATAACTAAAGTGATTCCAAAATTTCGTCACCTTCTCAAGGTTGTGTGGAAGCGTTGCAGTTGTACAAATTTAATCTTGCTCTTTCCGTTTCTGTAAATAGGTTTCTAGCTGCACGTTACTCACAGCTTAACGATTTAACGTGATATCATCATGCAATATATTTCAAGAAGACAGCAAAGGCAAGCCATTAATCCGATTACTCCAACGAACATTAAACAACCACTAAAACTTCAGTTAGTCCTAGAATTTGAAAATTTTTAGAACTTCCGTAACTTTTAGCCGAGATGAAAAACCAATACCCGACAAATCATAGGCCAATTTAAGATAAACTGCTACTGGCTTGCCTCGTTATCTTCTAAAAATTACTTCCAGCGAGGTGTTAAAGGTTAATGTCTGGTTATCAAGCTTCAAAATGTGTCTATATATCCTATGGCTTCCGTTGTAACACTTTCTCATTTGCGAACGAAAGCAAAGTCATTTTAGATGAATGAGAAAATTGAAAAGTAATGTAGCAGGTATTTTGAACAATTTTCTTCGTAGCAAACGATAGAGATAAAATTTTAGAACACTCAGGCAATTGGAACCAAGTTTTAAAAATCAAAGATGAAATAGTGAATACTTTTAGTAAAAATGTCTCTCAGTTGCGGACAAAAGCTGCAACGTCATTTTTAGAACAATCAAACAATTAAAGCTCGTTTAAAAAAGCAATAGAGCTAATGGCAAGTATTTTGAAAAATGTTTGTCCGTAGTGAACGATAGCGATAAAATTTTAGAACAATCAGAAAATTGGAGCTACGTGGGTGACAATGGATGTAATAGTGAATACAAATGATAGCCATAATAACGAATCAGACAATTGAAACCAGGTTTTGAAAACCAAAGATGAAATAGTGAAAATGAAAAGTTTTAGTCGAAACGTTTTGTCAGTTGAGGACGAAAGCAATAACATTTTAGATGAATCAGAAAATTGAAACTGCGGTAGTGTAAAGCAATAGAGTAATAGCGAGTGTTTGGAAAAATTTTTCCGTAGCAAACGTTAGCGCAAAAATTTTAGAACAATCAGAAAATTGGAGCTACGTTCATGATGATAAATTATTAGTGAATAAAAACGATAACGGTAAAATTTTCAAAGAATCAGACAATTGGAACAAGTTTAGAAAATCAAAGATAAAATAGTGAAAATGTCTGTCAGTTGCGAACGAAAGCAACATTTTAGAACAATCAGGCAATTAAATCGGAGCTGCATTTTTTCTCTAGAATATTCCAACAATTGAAGCTACATTTCAAAAAGTAATAGATTTGACAGTAATGAAAGCAAAAAAAAAATTGGAAATTCAGACAATTAGACCTAAATTTTTCGAAAAGCGATAATGGAAAGAGTTGCTTGATACCAGACATAATTCATTGCAGCCTCGCTGGAAGTTAGACAAGAGGATATATGTGGTTTCTGGTTGATCTTTATAGCCTCAGTCCCCTCCCGAAAAAACAATTTAAACCGACCGGTTTCCGTAGGGGAATAAATATAACAATATCTGCCGATAAATCAAGTACTTTCTTGATACGAAGATCAATGCAGAAACCAAATATCCTCCTCTAAAATTATTTATTTAAGGTGGCTCTGCATGTTAATACACAACAAACGTCAAAAGAAATGTCCACACAGTTTACTGCAACTTCGTAAAAAACCGAGGAAAAAAAAACAACAACAACAACACCCCGAGTGAAATAAGAAAAAAAGCTCAATAATAGGTGATCATGTCAACAAATGCTTAAAATATTTAGAAATTAACTTGAAAGAAGTTGCCACGAAACTCAGACTTACTAACGAATCGCTAACGATTCCTGGAATTAGTTGAAGTGTTTCAAAATTTGAACTGACGTAGAAAGAAACGATATTACTTGTTTGATAGTTATACTGCGCAAATTTAGTGAGCTTCAGGCTACAGCATTTTCAAATGAATTGGATCATTAATAAATTTTGAGCAAGGAAATTACCCTTCCAACATTTACAATTCACATAAATTAATAGCACTGTGTTTCGTCTGTAGAAGCTCTGTGACCTTTTTGGGAGAAAAAGGAAAATCTAAATATGTTCAAGCGATTTGGACTGCAAAGCGAAGAATCGATCTTAAAAGAGACTTTTTAAATTCTTGGCTGAAATGCTAAGATTTGAGAAGTAGAAATGATTCCTCGATAACATAAAGCGTTTGAGTAAGATTCCAAAATGAAGTAAATTTTTATTGAACAGTCATGTGATATCGTTCTTGAGCAAGGGCATTGCCCTCCAACGAGCAATTCGCATCATAAATTGAAACTAGGCCTTCGTAAAACCTCAGTGCTTAATGCGATTATGGAGAACACGACAAATCAAAACTCAGCATTGAACTGTTTGCTCGATTTTTGTCACAACACAATTTGTTACGATTGACATGATCACGTTACTTATAGTCATTAAAGTCCAATTGCTATCACGGTTTGATTTCAACATTCAGTGCCACCTTAATATATTCTGCAAAGGTTATCGCCTAGTAACATGTTTTCAATCTTAGGAGAGTTGAGCGATTGCAAAACAATTTGGAATTTTGCAACAACAAAAAAATCAAAAACAATCGAATCTGATAAAATTATGTAGTAAAACATGCAAATATCGACCGATGAAATTTAATTTAATCAAACTGATGATCGCTCGATCCAAGAAATAAAACTCCCCACAATTTGAAAACATGTAACAGATGATAACTCGAAAGCGGTTTAAACCTTTCCAGCAAAAATGGCAGAAATAATTAATTAAACCTCACTACCAAATTGAAATGCTATTATTTCAGCCGAGAAAAAAAAAAAATAAACCTTGAACAATCAAATTGATTTTAGACTACGAAGTTTTACCCTCTAATATAACTTTTCTAGTTACGAGACAGCCATTTCTTATCGGAAAGATTTCAATTTAACCAAATTCTAAATTGATATTCTTAACTTTGTCTTCATCCTCCCTGCTTGAATCCTTTTAATCTCCTCCTGTCTTGCTGACAAACCCTGAAAATAGAAGAGATAAAAAAATTGAGTAAGGAACAAACCAAACTGTGGAAACTGAAAAGAGTAAACAAGAAATAAAATAATTCACAGTGAACTGTTAAACACGAGTGCGCGTTGACAATAACAAGACAAACTTTGACAAAGAAACGCCACTTTCGTAATGAAAGCCAAACTCTCGTAAAAATGCCTGCTACGAACTTTAGCGTCTTAAATGGTTCCTCAACTAGCTTCTAACGTTTGTTTTACTCCGTTGCTAAAGCAATGGGGTTGTTCTGAATTTCGAGAAGAAACATAAACCGAGTCCGTCGAGCGCACATGGCAGGACTTGGAGCCGGTATATTTGGTAGAAATGTTACTTGCGAAGGTAGAATGCAAATGAATTGGTACCAACCATTGACAGAAATGGGTGTGAATCGCCTATCCTTCCCCATACGTAGCCGCCATTTCTTCTTCAAAGTAAGAGTTTGCTTCTCGTGTAGAAGGGAACTGTACACATCTCACTCCGGCGGCAAACATCTCAAAATGGCAAAGGAGCACCTTAGGTCAGCAATAGTCATCATGAATATGCAAAATAAAATTAGACCAATCAGCCAGCAGGCGTGTCACGAATTTTAATGACAACGCCGTTTACACGCTTTACTCTGAGAAAGTTTTGCATTTTCTTGTTTATATAGAGCTCACGTGAAAAAAAAAAAAAAAAAACACAACACGTCACTTTAAAATGTTATTCACTTTTTTTACGCGTACAGTTCTCGATCAATTTCAATCACTCTCCTTCATTTTTAAAATGCATTTGGCAGCGTTTGCAAGCTAATAAAGAGCGGCTTAAATAAAAAAAAGAACATAAATGGCAAGATGGGTATAATTTTCGGTGACCCATGTTTCATGTCCTATCTTGAAAGATTTCTTTAAACTTAACTTGGTTGAATTGGAAAAAAAGAAGATTGTATAAAAAAATTCAATGGACTCCAAATCAAAGACGAAAAAAAACAAACAAACAAACAAATAAACAAACGGAGTCCCCCTGCGGGCGTTGAACGCCATGCCCTTCCGAACCGAGGCTCGGAAATGTAACCACTGGGCTACAGGCGGACTCCTTGAATTAATTAGGAAGCAAATTTAACGGTATTTATATGCACATAAAGTGTAGTGTTTCTTTACATCCTCATCTTGCTTTGGAAAATGTGCTATCAAGAAAATGAAAGACCTTGTGAGACCATTATTAAATCTTTGTCAAATTAAAAAGAAAAATAACCTCCCAATTAAGATCCACACTTTTGTAGGTCTTTGCTTGTGGATACAAGCTAATAAAGAGAGGTTAAGGTAATTCCCTTGAAATTGTTGTACTACCAAATTTTTTTTTTGAAAATCGGCATAATTAACATTCATGACATGAACATTCAAAAAATGCAATAAAAAAATGGGGTCACCGTACTTGTTTACGTGTCAGCAGGCTCTTAAACTGGTTGCGCGTTAAAAATTCGAATCACTTTCATACAGAATTAAGTCTTCGCCTCTCGAAAGACAAAAATTGCTTCTTGAAAGTAAAGCTTCTTTTATTCAGATAAACAGTATTGCTTCATTTAAACCGTTTTTGATTGCCTGGTTGTGGGGATATTGCACTTTTTCGGACAGTTCCGTGGTTAGCTTGAAGTCCTCGCCTTGGCCAAAATACACCTAGTACGGAACCATTTTCCGAAAAAAAACCATGTTCTACTATAAAACCTTTTTCCTTATTCAAATATGTTTTTTATTAGACTGCTCTTAGCAAATACCTGAAAAAGAATCGGGGCTCAACGTGCTCGTTTAAGAGAAAAGGAGCATTTATTTCGCTATCGAGCTTAGTTTGAGGGAAACATCTTACGTTTTGTACGTGCACGCGCTCATGTGCGCGCGCTAATGACGCGAAAATCCTGCGCAGTAGGGATGCGCAATGCAATACTAAGGAATCACCTTAAATTAAAAAAGACATGGCAACATGGATATATTTTACGGTCAGAAAGGCTTTGACGTACTTTCTTAAAAGGTCACTTTTCTCACCTAACTCGGGTGAAACTGAAAAAAAAAAAAACTGTACGAAAACGATCAATGGACTCCAACACGAACATACAAAAAAGACAACAACAACAACAACAAACAAACAAACGAAGTCCTCCTGCGGAGACTCAACGCCATGCCCTTCCGAACCGAAGTTCGGAAATGTAACCACTGGGCTACAGGGGGACGTCTTGAATTGGGTAGCAAATTTACGGTACCTATACGTACACAAAACGTAGTTTTCATTGATAGCCTCATCATGCCTTGGAAAAAAAGATGAAAGACCTTGTACTAGTGGTAGGTTTATTGAAGTCCATTATCAAATCTTTCCCAGATTAAAAAAAAAAAAAATGACTTCCCAATTAAGATCCATACTTTTTCAGGTCTTTGCCTATTGGATACAACCTAATAAAAAGAAGTTAAATGAAAAAATACATGGCAAGATGGATATATTTTACGGTCAGAAAGGGTTTGATGTCATTTCTTACAAAGTCTTTTTTCACCTGCCTCGGGTAAAACTGAAAAAAAAAAAGATTGTACGAAAAAGATCAATGGACTCCAACACAATTATGAAAAAACAAACACACAAACAAACGAAGGCCTCCTGCGGGGACTCAACGCCGAAGCTCGAAAATGTAACCACTGGGCTACAGGGGGACTCCTTGAATTGGGTAGCAAATTAAACGGTACCTATATGCACATGAAATGTAGTTTTTATTGCCAGCCGAATCTTGTTGTGGAAAATGTGCTATGAAAAAATGATACGCCTTGCATTAGTTATTAACTAGTTAATAACCGAGAGTGAGGTCGTTACGGGATAATCTCAAACCGAGGCCTTGCGTATTGACCGAGCGATAGCGAGGTCAATATGGTAGACCGAGGCTTGACATTTTCCCGTAACGACTGAAAGGTCAAGGTTATTGAGTTGTTTATTATATGACTTATGAATTAAAGAAAAGAAAAAAATTATTCCAACGGAAGTCGTCAATTTAAATGCGGCGATGCGGGCGTTTACCGATTCATTCATCGTCTCAAACCCAGGGCAAAACTACACTGTATGGCATATTCCGTTAAAAACAGATTTCTTTAAGGGGAAAATTGATTGTCACAGCCTCAAAAACGTATTTTAGTATCGTGTTGCCAGAATTTGATGAGAGAGTTTTTCTGACTTCAGTGGCAAAACGTCAACGCATATAGAAAAGACAGCAAGTGCTTCAAAATAGTCCAAACAAACGGTCTTTCGGTGAGAGAAAATACTAATGCTTCAGAATGCACTGCTCAGAATGACTCGATCTTCCCATTAATCGCTTTCGACAACATATCTTCTCCTTCTTCATTCTGGGATTTATAGATGAGCTTTTCAAGCATTGTGAACGTCTAAAACTGCCTGAGGTTATCAGAAACACTGCTACCAACAGAAACCACATGATTGTTTACTTCTGATGATCCTGGAAGCTGATTTACACTTGCTTATGTTAAAGCGATCGAATCTATTTGATGAGAACTGTGACGGAGTTCAATATTTCGGTAATTGTTGTAACTAAGATGATAACTTACAAGTTTCTTCGTGGTATTCTACACAGGATACATGACAGACCTGCTGATGGTGTTTTTCACTTAGCGATTTTTAACCCTTTGAATACCAACTACGCAGATATGCCTAATTAATGGTCGTGCTCTTTGTACCACTTGTGACGTCATCAATTTAAATGTCATCAGATATTCTTGATAAGCAGATAGTAGTGCTAGGCTAGCCCTTTCCGCACAATGGTCAAGTTTAGATATCGACGACATTCCGACGTCGCAAATCGATTTATCAGTTTTGGTGCAAAAACGGTGGTAAAATGGTCCACAACGCCTATGATTGATCAAGGTCCATTTCTAGGCTTCGCCCGTAATTAACATCCAACTTTTTACTGCAGCCAGAAAGAACATACAATGCAAAAGGTAGCCAGTGTAAAAGGGCCGAGAAAAACAGAAAGGAAAGGGCCAACAAACGAAATTGAGAACGGTTAATGGCAAAAAAAAAGAAGTCCAAATTTTGGCTTCTGTGCATGTCCGGACTTGAAGTTTTGCTCAATTTTGTACCTAATCCTCGAAAAATCTCTCCTTTTAGTAAAAAAAAGCTTTTTTTTAGCAAAAATTAGGCTTATTTAGCGTCATAGCGGCTAAAAAACCTGACTAAACGCTTAAAAACGGTATTTTTTGACGAAAGTTTGGTATTCAAAGGGTTAATACTAGGCAAACTTTGATTGTTTTTCACTAGTGTCCGCCAAGATTATCGGCTGGTAAGTCAAAAACGACTTCTATATAAATTTTGTTAAGGAAAAATCTCTAAACTTTTGGCTACTCGGAATTAAATTTACTTTCTCTTCCTGTTTTTAATCGACTTTCGTCGTTTCAATGCGCTTGAATTTTCAGAGCCGGGCTCTTCCTAATTGGCATAATCTGTAATCGGCCGGTGGGCATTACGGCTGCATAACGACCGCTCACATCTCGCTCTTAGCCAATCAGATCGCGCGTTATATCGGCCACAAACCAAAGCCAGGCCATTTAATAAAAGTTTTTATTGAGTCCATTATTTAATCTTTCCCAAATTAAAAAAAAAGTGACCTCCGAATTAAAATCCATAGTTTTGCAGGTCTTTGCCTATTGGTTACAAGCTAATAAAGAGCGGGCTAAATAAAAAATAAATAAATAAAACATGGCAAGATGGCTATATTTTACGGTCAGACAGGTTTGATGTCCTTTCATAAAAGATCTTTTCAAACCTCACTTGGTTGAAACGGAAAAAAAAAATTGTACGAAAAAAAATCAATAGATTTCAACACAAACATGAAAAAACAAAAAAACAAAAAAACAAACGGAGTCCCCCTGCGGGGGCTGAACGCCATGCCCTTCCAAACCAAAGCTTGGAAATGTAACCACTGGATTACTTATATGCACATGAAATGTAGTTTTTATTGACAGCCTCATTTTGCTTTGCAAAAATGTGCTAAGAAAAAATGAAGGACCTTGCATTAGTTATAGGTTTTTATTGAAGTCCATTATTGAATCTTTCCAAAATAAACGAAAATGACCTACCAATACTTTTGCAAGTCTTTGCCTATTGGACGCAAGCTAATAAAGAGCGGCTTAAATGAAAAAAGACATTGTAACATGGTTGTATTTTAGGGTCAGCCCCTTATAAGAAGTTTACTTTTTGGGTTAGTTTATATTGTAAGAAACACTGGCTGCAAACTAATGAAACGTCACGAACGATCAGACATTAACCGAATTGCTGAAAAAAAAAGTGCATGATCTTTTCGCAGAAATCGTCTTCTTCGAAAGATTTGTTTGCTTGATAATGCTTGAAGCCACTAAGCTAAGAATTAAAACACGAGTGATCAATACAAATAGATTTGTTACCGGGTACTAATAAAAGTGTATTCTATAAAGTGTCTTGAGGACGCCCGCCTCGCATTGTTGCTCCTGGCTTGTGTTCGGCCCCGTCCACACCAAGCTGGAGAAATTTGAGAACGGCGTTTTACTCTAAAAATACTTCCAATGTTTTCCATCAACATTACGCCGCAAAAAACGTGTTTGAGTAAACACGTTTTCAAAACGTTTTCAGTCCACACTAAAGAGCAAGCTAGCGTTTTCAAAATTTCTCTGGTGTAGTGGGGACGGTGCCTTTGTGTGAGTTTTAACTACCTTCTTAAACATCTAGTCACGCAGTGTTAGTAGGCCTAGGGGAGTGAAATTGACTATATTGTAATGCAAACTACCTAAAGTAATTAGTATTGGATTGTCATGAGAAAACGGGAGTAAGCTATATTTCGGCCAACATGCAAATAACAAAGCTTTCCATTATTTTTCGCTTGTCGATTTCACTGAAGGACAAGGTCTTCTTGAGCTAGTTTCAAGTCCTTGGAACTCGGAAATATGGTCCAAGCTCTTGCAAATCGAGTCTAAGTAGGTCGACATCAAAGTTTGCCCAGCCCGGTCCCTGCTTCTCTGCAGTGTCTAAGTAACTATATTTCGGCCAGCATGCACATAGCCAAGCTTGCGATTATTTTCCCCTTTCAATTTCGATAAAAGACAAGGCCTTTGCGAGTTAGGTTCAAGTCCCTGGAACTCAGAAATATGGTCCAAGCTCGTAAAAATTAAGTCTAAGTAGGTCAAAATCAAAGCTGGCACAGCCCGGTCTCTGCTTCTTTGCAGTGTCTGAGTAAACTGTATTTCGACCAGCATGCACATAACGAAGCTTCCGATTATTTTTCCCCTGTCGATTTCGATGAACGACAAGGTCTTAGCGAGTTACCTTGAAATCCTTGTACCTCGGAAATATGGTCCAAGCTCTTGGAAATCAAGTTTAAGTAGGTCAAAATCAAAGTTTGCGTAGCCTGGTCTCTGCTTCTTTGCAGTGTCTGAGTTAGCTGTATTTCGGCCAGCATGCACATAACCAAGCTTGCGATTATTTTTCCCTGTCGATTTCGATAAAGGACAAGGCCTTTACGAGTTAGTTTCAAGTCTCTGGATATCGGAAATATGCTCTAAGCTCGTAAAAATCAAGTCTAAGTAGGTCAAAATCAAAGCTGGCGCAGCCCGATCTCTCTGCTTCGTTGCAGTGTCTGAGTAAGCTATATTTCGGCCAGCATGCACATAACCAAGTTTGCGATTATTTTTCCCCTGTCGATTTCGATGAAGGACAAGGCCTTTGTGAGTTAGTTTTAAGTTCCTGTATCTCGGAAATATGGTCTAAGCTCTTGGAAATCAAGTCTAAGTAGGTCATAATTAAAGTTTGTGCAGCCCGGTTGACCACTGCAAATGGATTGCTTCACGTCATGGAATATTTGCAGTCGGACGGTCTATCTGTAAATGAACTTTAAATATGCACACCCATGGTAATCCTAATCGTATTGCGCAGATTTGAATCGTAGCAGTGTTTTTAAGAAATCAGATAACAGATTACAAATGCTTTGATTAACATGACGACAGACGTCTGTTTTTCTAATTAAGACACCTGTATTGGAGATGTACCTGTACTGATTATTTATGGCTGCGCAATTACTTACAAAAATATCGCTTTTGTTACGTTACTTCCTTTAATTTATTATCAATCTTCTACTAGTGGTCCACACGAGTATTTCCCCGATACTGTTATACGGTATGTAGGTCGAGTAGTGAGTGCATTTCTTGTGAATGACTTGCTTACATAAGTTAGGTGTCCCTGACTAAAAGAGTTTAAGACAAGAAAACTTATTGTGACTTCCATCTATCCACCCATAAACTTTTTTGACAAAAACGGTTAATAAAATTGGCAACTTTACAGCTGATGCCTGGAAAAACCTTGTCGAATCTAATTTCCTTTCCTGCGCAATTGGGAGTATATTTTTGTATATTCAGTGCAAGCTAATTTTTCTTATTTCAGTACACAAAGAATGAAGCAGGCTGGGAGGCGAGTTTTTCTCAGTGTTTGATTGTTGTCTTGCTTTCATTGGACACGTGATTCGGTCAAGGAACAGCACAAGCTTCTGATGGTGCCCATTACTGCATGTCTTAAATGCCTTATCTTCCAGTAGAACAAAAATGGGTTAAGAGTTGAATTCAAGAAAAGCAGAGTCAATGTCGAATCCCAGGCGAGGTCAAAAATCGGTGAACGTAATCCAGTGAGAGCAAATATAGATACGATACCATATGGAATATAGCAAGCCAGTAATGTCATTTGTACCCAGAGTGCAATGGACACTGTCTTTCTATATCGCGCTATATTCATTGAAGGTCCTCCTCCGTTTGGTTGTTGGTGAGCTTCTTCTTGTATTCGTGCTCGATGATGGCTAATTGTGACATATATTTTGATGTAACAGAACGTTGAGGTAACTATGCATAATAAGATACTTATGTACATGATGCGTATAGCGATATCGTGGTAAAAAACTAGCATTATTGCAAAAGCAAAGCTACTGAGCCAAAAAATGACCACCAAGAGCCTCACTCGCCTCAAAGTTACCACCTGTCTGTATCTTAAGCCCAACAACAGTGCAAGAAGTCTGTCCACACTTATTCCAGTCAGTGTTAACAAAGACACTCCGCAAAACGTCACGGCTATTGCATTACTTAGCCCTGCAAAAATATAACAATGTTTGGAACGCTCTTGGGACAATAGAAAGCTAGCGTAGAGAGGCTGGGCAATAAGGCCCACGCACATATCGGTGATTGCAAGACAGGATAAGAGAAGTCTTGATGGCGGATGAAAGGACCGCACCTTTTGAAAAGCAATAATCATCAGAACATTCCCCAAAAATGCAGTCATAGATAGAAAGCCATTTATTGCTGAAATGATTGTCTTTTGATGTGCCCCATAAAGACCTGTCGTACAGTTTGATTCCTGAAATCTCGTGTAGCTTCCATAATCAGTTAAGCTGACCATTTTCGTGTTCTTTTTCCGTCTGTGGTTAGAATCGTTAATTTACGTTGTCATCTCTTCGCCTTCTGTACAGTTCAGCACTTAGCAAAGCATGTCAACCTTGATAGAATGTTCTTTTAAGGCTTCAACTGGTGATCATAAGTACTTGATGAGTAATCGTTCCTGATGGTTGAAAAATATTAGTTTGTAAGGAAATTGCTTATATTACACGTATAAATGTGAAACCCAATATTCCCTTGTTAGGTGTCACACGTAACAAGATTAATTGCCATCGCAGACGCACACATGGTCTCATGTCAGATTTCAGTATACAACATGATATCAGTTTTCATTGTCCAGTGCAGCTCTACTAGCAAGACGTTTCAATAGGCCATTTCCGAGTTAACTTGTGCCTTGGTTTCAAAACGGTTCCTCGTTCAAAACCTTTCATATGGAAAGGAGTTTGATTTACATGAAAATGAACCTTTAGGCGGAACACATTTTAATATTAATGGTTTAGCACGGAAACTCGTTTTGACACAGAGGCAAAAGCCAACTCGGAAATGGCCAATTTACACAAACCAGTACTGGCAAGCCTTAATATCTGAAATTCCTTTCCCCGGAATCATAATAAATAAATAAATAAAATTAAAGACTTTATTTAACGAGGGTAACATAATTTACTGGTTGCCCAGTAGTTTACAATATGGCCCTCCCTAATTTTACATAAAAACATTTACATTAAATAAAATACAGCTCCACAGTTCTTATGCGGAAGTTTGATTCGACTGTTAGATGCGTGTAAGCTTACAGAGAACATGAGTATATCTTCTTTCTTCGTATTCGCTACAAAAAGTGTAACTCTTGAAGTTTTACTATCATACTTAAATAAATGTGTGGGGAATGATAATAGAAGTCCATATACATGTAACCTCTTTGCAAAACTACCTCTCAAAATTGTCACACCTGCGTTTTCGCCTCGATCCTAATTTTGCCTGAAGTTTGGTTTCCTAATCATTTGAATTTATCCCCCGAAGACCTATGACGTAGTTATAGTGAAAAGATTGAAAGAATGAAAACAAAAATTCATACAGCTGCCAAAAACATCTGTTGAGTGTAAACAACAACAAAAAAAATCATGCATAAATGTAAACAGGGTGAAATTAAAATTAAAAAAGTTCAAACAGTTTGTCTCAAAACTGAGCAACCTCTCTAGCATTCCCGCAGTGTTTGTGGATTCAAAGGATATAACAGAGGATTAAACAGCTTGGTTACGTGTAAAACATTACTGGGTTATAATGAAGGTTTCAACGAAGCGTCAACGCCAGTTTTTCATTCAGTGCTAAATTCCGACTAGTTCTTTTTGTTCAATAAATCCTTGTCAATAAATCGTTGAACTTAACTGTGACAGATTCAAGTCTTTATAAATTCTGAACTTAGGTTTGATTGTTCTTTCCACTTTACAGTCCTGGAAATTGACTTTCCATGAGAAAAAAACTAGTTTTGCTATGCAATTTCAACGTAATTGGGTTTTAGGAAATTTGAGTTTGTCACAAGTTAAGTTAAACAAATTTTGGTGGTGAAAGCAGGAGTGACCGACGATAACATTGATATTAAGCATCTTCTGTATTTTCCGTCTGTCACGTGAGAATAATTTTATTACGATAAAATTTATGACTCATGCGTTAAGTAACACACAAGAAAACACTGCTTTCTTTGATTTACCCGTCGTACCCGAGAATCACAACCTCTTAAAATTTTCACTGTGTACGTGCAATAATTCAGATAAAATTCCGGAAGCAGAAACTCCGAAACATCGAGTCCGAATCCATGAAAGTCCGCTAAAAATATGCGAATTTAGTTTTGTCTCTTGATAATTAAGTACTTACAGTGCACCACAGATATTTCAAGTCAATAAAAATCATCACTGCGGAACAGTTCATTGGAAATATTGGTGTACTTATACAATATCAATTTTGAAAACAAATGCAAAATTATGCTAAGAATTCTTGTTTGACTAATGTCAATAATGAGGCAATTGGTCACAATTGAAGACATTATTTTGATGTGATCACAATCTCTTAAATAAGTTTTCAAACGAAAACCTTGTTCTACCTCGGTCTTTCCCTGTGCTTTCTTTCTTGTCCTAATAGAATTAAATGGAGGTGACCAATTTTACTGTAGTCTCGGTGGTTATTTGGAAGCAAGGACCTTAAAGCATCGATCAATCGCTGTTCGTTGCCCCTCGTTTCTATCGCTTCTCTGACGCTGACTATGTCCAAGATAAACTTAACCGAGATAGCGACATTCTGATGTTCCATTGTGCAGATGGAAAAGAATCACTAACCTGCATGGTCACGAAGCAAGAGACGTTTACTTAACGTTCTTGAACTGGAAGAAGGACGCCCACATAGAGAGAGCTAGGTGATCGTAAGAAGCATGCACGAATTAAGAGCAGTGTGCTGTAAGGATCTACTAAGGGAACCCAAGATAGAAAAAAACGACTTCCAAAACTATGCCAGAATGACGGCCTAAGTAAACTAGTTCTAAAAATATGTTTCTAGTATTTTGCGCTAATTAGATAGGTTTAAAAATAAAGATATAGGTTTCAGGTATTTTGCGTACGCGGCAGCCTAATTATGTATTGACGCCGAAATCGGAAAAAGATTATAACCCAGGAAATCAATAGGTCTTATTTCCTCCACTTATTGGCGGTGTAAAATCGAAATGAAAGTTGAACGTGAATCGAGGGGGGTGAATAGGGGTATGCAAATCCGTCGACCCGTGCCTTTTTCTCGCCAAATCCGTCGATCCGCCAATGTTTTTGTTCAAATCCGAAACCACAACCACATCCGGAAACAGAAATGTAAAAGTTCAAAGGTAAACCGGTAAATGTGAATGCCATAATGTTAATTTCGCACAAATAGTAAAGAAGGCAATAACAGTCTCACACCTGAGTTTAAATGAGCTTTGTTAAAAAAAAACAAACAAATAATTTGGAAGAACTCATTAACATACCGACCTAGGTTGAAGAAAGATCTATGATCCAAATTTCGGTTAGGACCCAAAATCCGAACATCAAGACAGGCACAATCCGGAATCCGTGCCAGAATTCACAGCTGATCCACGATCCACAGTGTTTTCAAAATCCGCGAATCCGCTCGATCTACCGCAAAAATCCACAATCCGTGGGCTTTTCAAGGCCAAATCCATCGATTCCAAAACCTATTCACACCCCTCTGAATTGTTGACGAATGTTTTTTTAAATTATTGTGTCGCTAAAGATCAACTCACCAACGCTGAATTTAGACGAAATGCAAGGCTCAAAAAAGCACTCTGGTACGTGGTTTCCCCCAACGAGACTATATTGACTGGAAGAACAATCATTTCAACTACAAGTCGGGCGAAAAAAAAATGGAGTAAGTTAAACGCCGCACTCTGAAAATGTTTTCACAAAAATAGGTCACTTGAGTAATATGAGCGACCCTTTGACCTTTCATGCCATTCGGAAATCAACAAATGGCAGCTCTTACGTAATTTGACTTTCATTCGTCGGAATACACGTTTCTTTGCCTTTGTTTGCTTTTCTGACACATTCTCGAGTAGAAGAAGTAGTAAGGAATTTGGTGGCATCTTACCGTACTATCATGAGAACAACTGGAGTATTTTTGCAATTTGACCCACTACGCATTTATACGGGCTACGAAAAGCTCAAGTTGATCGCCAAATTACACATTGAATTTCGCTTTTAGAAAACCGCAGTGTTAACAACGTAGCAACAATCAAATGGACTTAATGCTGAGGAATTATTCCTTACCTTAGGGAGTTTTTCCTGACAGGAAACCACGGCAGTTTTAACAAAACACACAGAGCGAAAACACTACACTACACTAGTAAAAGTGTTCAATTTTTGGTCAAAGTGATGACGTTGGTGATGATGATAGCCATTCTGTACACTTAAGAGAAAAATCCCGAGGAATAAGCCAAGGCTATTTCAGGGTGGTCATTAAGTACAGTAAATAACGGTAACTTAGTTGTCGCAGCTTCATGAAGGGAGTGAAGGACAACAAACCATGATTTTAACTACAGACCTCACTGCGATATCGACCGTGTGAAAAAATTCATTAATTGTCTAATATAGGTTTATGAATTATTAATTGGTTCAAACTTTTACAAAAATAGCTTTAGTTATTGTGGCGCCATTCTTTGAAACTGTCTTCCTTGCGACTTAAGGGAAGCAGAGTCCCTGAGGTAATTTGAACGCCTACTCAAAGGAGATGAATAAGGCACTGCATTCGTGGAAAGCAGCTTTTTTTTTATTTTATTGTTGGGCATTAAGTGTATTAGCTGACGAATTGTTTACTGTGTTTAAATAAAGATTATATTGAGTGTGTTGAGTGTGTTACGTACACGTACTTTGCAGCAGTACGCGCACGTACGTTGTGGCAGTACGCCCTACCATAGTTGATAGAGGGGAATGGTCATGAAATTCGACAATCTTTATTGTATGTTTTTGTTCTCTTTTTTGGCCTTCACCGTGCACAAAGCACAATAGTTGTTTACTCCGTACCGAGGAGCTAACCGATAGAAACGTGTTGGTTACGTAATTCATGCATAGTGTATAAGATTGTGCACGGTTGTGGACCTTATGACATAAATCTTAAAATCTTTGTTTGCTCCTTTGATGTTTGCCGGACTTCATAACCAGTCCCCTGTATTAACCATGGCCCTATCCATCAATTTCAGCCTTAATATGTACAGCACTTCACGATTCTAAATGTTCTTTCAAATATCTCCTCAATACATCAACAAATAGACTTGCAAGATGGCGTAGAAAAAAGTATTTCACCATGTAAATTATGTCGCTTCCTGCGTGCTTTACAACACAACAGAGCACAGTCGAGGCTTCTTTATTCCTTAAGTATTGGGGTCTTAGCTACATATCTTATCACTGGATATAGAGCTTGACCAGTTGATTTCGGAATGAATGTAGGATGACTTTGCTTTTTATCAAACTCATCGCTGAGCACGATTCTTTACTGCGGTAGTATCAATTAAGGATGTGAGAAAAACAGTGCAATAAAAGGTTTGGGTGTTTAATGAGTTGCAGGTGTCGTGGACGGTAAAACACTTCGTTAAAACCAGTACCATTGGATAGAATAGGAAATTACCTGGGTACATGTCTAACAACATAGTGAATAAAAGTAAAGTATATAGTGTTCTGCCTAATATTATATGGAATTACTATCCCACAATGTAGCACATTACCGTGTCTTTTTTGTGATAAGTAATTCGCTAGACTATACCCCTAAGAACCTTTTCTTTTTTTGTTATTTCAAGTTTAATTAACTGTGAAATTCAATTAATGAAACAAGAAAGGTAACAATAGAGGAAAATGGCAATATTTCAGTACCTTACTTTATTGGATAGATGCATCGGTTCCTAGCCTTGTAATTAAAAATATAACCCTGGGGTCACATTAAGCACATATGGAAAAGAAAATGCAAAATATATGTTGTTTTTGAAACGAAGAGCAACTTAGCCAAGCTCTCGGTCTACAATCGCTAACAAAGTTTTGTAACTCGATCTTTGAACATATGCTGTGTTACTTGATCATGAGTCAACAGTTTTGGGAGATTTATGGGTTTGTGTGTCACGTCAACGCGGGAGATAATCACCAAGTGGTCGTTCATCTTCAGTTTGCTACCACTAGTTATGAATTACGTAATAACAAACAATATACCAAAGCACAGTGAATTTTTTTTTTTGAATTTAGTTATGAATTTGTAAAGAAAAGCACACCTGAAATGTATATTGTTCATATTGTAATCTACGATGATCAAGTCACTTAACGAGGTGCATGTATAATTGAGCTCCAGGTGATTATTAAGCTTCGGTTGTTTGTCTCGTCAACGCAAAGAGCCAGGAAGTGGCCCTTTATCTTCTGTTACAATATATTCCTCTTAGCAAATGTGTTAAACATGAAAAGGTATCCATATCGTCGATTACTGTTCAGTGTGTAATCGTGACTCTGCATGACTTTGCATGACAAATCAGGCTATAGTCACGATAGATTCTCACAGGGCCGTTGTCTTTCGCTTGTTATAGCTTTTCCTCGAATGAATTTGTAAAAATCGACCAAATATAGAGAAAAAAGTGGCAAAGGCCTCGTTTTAGAAAGATTGCTTCCACTCGTTTTTAAGGATATTGAGGTTAGCATGCGATTTATGCTAATTAATTGTCAAATGTACAAGAAACTAGGATCGAAAACATGACAAAGCAGAAGGTATTACAGGCCTTGACTTTGATGCAAATTGCAATCCTGCTCTTAATGACCTTGAAGGTAAATGAAAACCAAAAGCCTTCTAAGGGGACATGTGGTTACTGGATAGTAAATAACCACAATAGTGCAAAAAATAGTCGCGGACTTTTGGTCTAATGGCGAAGTATTGTTTTAAAATTTGCGTGCTTGGCATTAATGTCCTCTGCATCACTGTGAGCAACATCTGGGACTTTTATACAAGGCAAGGAAGGGAAGGCCAAGACGGGAACGGCAGCGGACGCGGAAAACTATTGCGTGTCCTGTCGTGACGCCAAAGACAAAAGATTAAAGTTCTGTAATTTTCGTACAGGATGGCGATGTCAATAACTCTAGCTTCATAAAAGCTTTCATAAAACTAATGACATCCCTTAGAGACACGGAACTTAATTACTCTTCTTTGTATTATGTGAAGTAAACGGGTTCCTGATCTGTCAACATTTAATACTCAGACAATCCAGAATTTCTGTATGAAGAAATTATATGAACGATCTTTACATCGACCTAGTTCAGACAGCTTTTTGCAAGCAGCGCGTTTTAGAATCGATCCTGTCTGTAATTGTAACTGAAACAAATATTTACAATAAAACAAACATTACATTAAGTTCCGGGTAGTATGAAAACATGGCATAAACATCAATTTCCAAATGTGCATTTTATTTGCTCGATAGCTGCTTTCAATCGTATTCCCCAAACAAAAGTTTACAAAAAAAAGTTCGGTCCCAAAATACAAAAAATATCTGACTAGAGATAATAATGTTAATGTTGTTTTTGTTTTTTTTTCTTTTTCACCTTATAAAATTTGAAATGTCTATTGACTTCAATGAATGAGGTTAAAGTGGAAAAAGTTCTTTAAGACTACCAATTAAACAAAAAATAAAAATGTTACTTTGACGTTTAATCAAATTCCGAAATTTTGTTAAGTCATAGCTCCAATTACTGAATGATATACAGGAAAAAAGGATGCGTTGATGCTTTTTAACGGAAATTGAATTATCAACCTAACAACTGATTATATTGGTCTGAAATCGCACGGGTTAGATCCAGGGAAATGTCGAACTTTTCACCCTGAGCTAATCAGCAACAACAAGGGCCGGGAGTTTGATTTCCTGGTTTTGAAAGTTTATATGCTCTCTGTTGGGAGCTTTTACCAAAAACGCAGGAACTTGACACTCAAGATATCTTTTTTAGTACTCAAAATAGCGTCATTGGTCAATACATTTGCTCAGTACTTTTTTGCTGACGGAAATGGTATATCAAATTTTGGCAGCCAATCATACTTCAAGGCCACAACGAACAACATAAATTGCAAAGATTTCAAGAAAAAGAAGTTTAGCCACAAGCAGAAGTTGTGAGGAGTTCATCATAGTTAAGAAGACTGTATTTTGCTGAAGGAGGCCTGCCAGAATATTAGATAACTCTATTTTATATCCATCGCTCAGGTAAGCAATTAAAAAAAATGGGAATGTGGTAAATTATGGAGTTTCATTGCATGCTACAGCCTGAATTTGTTGGCAAGACTTACATGTACATGTTTTAATTCTGTTTGGTATGTTGTATTCTTCATATTATGAAAATTATTGGACAGCAGCCTGCAAGTTCAGTTAAAGAGTTCTGTTAACTGAATCACGAAAAAAAGGTAACTACAACAATAATGTATGTCACTTAAGATTTCATCTTCTTGTATGATAATACTTCACGATGTAGGAGAAAACGTCTAGGAGAAGCAAAATAATGTCAGCAAACACGACGTTTGGGAAGATCAAGTTTTGCATCTTAATCTTAAGGTTACCGTAGACGTTCAGGACGGGTCTTTTGAAAAATCTTTTGCACTCGTGTCACTTTCAAAACTATATATATATAAAAATACATCACCCTAAAGCCAATCAAATAAAAAATCAGAAAAAAAATAATTAGTTTAAAGATTTCATTTATTGATAAGCGGGCGAAAACCTTCAAACGCAAAACTGACAGTGTTTGCTGAACTCAGTTGCCTGGATTCCAGTTGGCACGTAAATAAAACAAGCTGCACCTTGCCAATCAGCAGATGAAGGACTGAAAAAAAGTGCGTGAGGCTTTTTCGATGTTTCCTTTGGTTAATGAGAAAATATACATTTAATTAGACGGATATGATATTATTTGGCCGATCTTCGTGACATGACAAGGCGAATTCGGCGAACTGATAATCGAGGAACATTTTGGCGAATTTTCGTAAAAAGGCGAATTCGTAAAAAGGCGAATTCGGCGAATTGATAATCGAGGAACATTTTGGCGAATTTTCGTAAAAAGAACCCAAATCTATATACCCTATAATATTGATTCAAAAATAAAGCCCGAGTTTTTGTCTCCTAAAGTTTTGAAAGCTTATCACACCTTATCAAAAAAACTGTCAACGCTGTCATGCTGTCGGCCAATGAAACTCGATCAAGCTTAGAACAAGATAGTTATAATAAAAATAACCCATTGCAATTTGCTGGAGAATATTATTTTACATTCATATTGATTTTCGGTGAAGGATTATTGAGATATAACAGAAAGCTAGGCTTCTGGCACGGGAAAACTGAATAGCAAGAAAGCACTCTATTCAGCAAAATCGAAAACAAACGTCCAAGAAACGACTGCGAAAATAGCAACTAAAAACGATCAACCGCTGATTCGATACAAAACGTGGAAATGCTATAAAGTTACTTGGGTAAGCTTTCACTAGAGTATTATACTTACAACCGTTTTATGGTTCGTATAGCGTGGTGGTCCATGGGTGAGGGCAGTTCTGAAAAGAAGTGTTGTTGGAGTCACCAACAACAGTTCTTTTCAGAACTACCCTCACCCGGACGATCACACTATACGAACTACTGATACTCCTGGGTTCAAATCGTTTACTATGTAACTTTATTTTATGGCCGGTCGAAAAATGGGTTTTAGTCGCTAGCAGTGAGTTCCTTCTTGTTGCTTTCATAGAATGATCTTTCGTCTTTACTCGTTTTCTTCGGCCCGGGTTTCTTACCACATTTTATCCAAGCGGTTTTCTGTCTTGGAACCTTTATTTCCAAACGTCTTTTCCAAAATTCACTGATGTCTTTGAACGACGCGCAAAAGGAGTCGTAATTCTCAGATAGTAATGGCGATATTAGCCGATGACAGAAACCACAACAGAATTATAAAAATGTTTAGGCGCGCATTGTTGTAATTGAAGAATAGTTAGTTGCTCAAAGTAAAACTGTTACCTTTTTATCGTCTGAATACCCACCTTTGATGAATGGTAGTTATTGTTGTCATCACTTCATGACATGACACGATAAGTGTTCACGTTAATACACGTCACAATCGTGGCAAATTAATCCCACCAGGGTTGATGTCTCCATTCATCAAACTGAGCTCGCCACCGTCACACAATGAGCTGAGAATTACAGCCATTAGCAGAGTGTCTTCTTTCGTGTCGTAAAATATATGTATCTATGTATGTGTGTCTGAGTTTATGTTCTATTACGTAAGAAGTGAGATGCAAATGCCCAGCTGGACCGTTCACCAAATAAAGACTGCTCAATGTTAGTTGTCTAGGAAAGCTACTTTCTGCAATTAACTATATACTTTCTCTTTTTCAGGAAAGACAGATAAAACTGTGTCATCTAAAGTAGAAGTCCTCATAAAAGACCCTGAAGATCTGGACATTTCGATAACAGAAAAAAAAGGAAACATTATCGAGACAAAACATGATGAACTCCACTGAAGTTGAAAACTGCAGGACAATTCAAAAGCTCTGCTGCTTGGCGAGCCTTAAGGAACCACATCGAACAATTATTTCTGCATTAAATGTTCTCCTTTCCATCATTGCCTTAATGGGGAATGTTCTGATTTTTGTTGCTCTTCGAAAGGTCTCTTCCCTTCATCCGCCATCAAAACTTCTCTTTGGTTGCCTTGCAAGCACCGATTTCTGCGTAGGCCTAATCTCACAGCCTCTGTTTGTAATTTTTATTTTCGCTCCAGAACTTTCCAAACTGTGCCACTATTCTACAATACTTACAAATACAATAGGTTTCATTTTCTCCAGGTTATCTTTGTTAACAATAACGGCAATAAGTGTAGACAGACTTCTCGCCCTGATGTTGAGGCTAAGATACAGGCAAGTGGTAACTTTGAGGCGAGTATGGGTCCTTGTGGTCTTTTTTTGGCTTTTTAGCACTGGCTTTTCAATAACAATGCTCTACAAGCGTCGCATAGCTGAAACGATTACCGCCATAATAATGCTATCATGTCTTGTAACCTCGGCATTTTGTTACATGAAGATTTATCTTACCCTTCACTTTCACCAAGCTCAAGTTAAGACTCATACGTCCCAAGGACAACCAAATGAAGCACGAATTCCAATGAATATAGCACGATACAGACAGACCGTGTCCAGTGCTTTGTGGGTACAAATGACTTTACTTGTTTGTTATCTACCATTTGCTGTTGTCACAGGTTTACGTGGTGTGCTTGGGTTACAATCGGCGGCTCTTCACCAAACTCATGCTGTAACGATTACCCTTCTTTTGTTGAACTCCACGTTGAATCCATTCCTTTACTGTTGGAAAATAAAAGACGTGAGGCGAGGAGTGAAGGACACCATCAAGAAGTTGAACTGTTTTCCGGGTTAACTCAATCGAAACCCTAGACGGTATGGCTCATTGCTATCAAGATCGAGTCATTTATCAGCCAAGCAAACAGGGCTCACGAAACAAGCATTTTTTGACTGATACGAAAAATGCTCTAAATACAGCTATCAGTTAATTAGCAATGTGTGTTAAACTTTAGATAAGATAATATAGCAAAGTAAAGTTAGTTAACTTCAAGTGTGATAAGACATTATTTGCAAGTAACTAAAGAAAGATATTAATGAATTGCAAGCAATTGCAATGTTAGTATAGTAAGTTGTGTAAGTAGATGCCGGCCCCCACTCCAACCTCGGGTTCTTGAAAACTTTGTCAACAGGATTTTCTCTGGGTGCTTGCCCATTTGAGTAGCTGTTCGTTTATTCGCTTAGAGACACATTTGGTGAGAAAATGGAGAAAATCTGCTCACACATAAAGAGGATTTTCAAGGACAAATGAAGTGTGGTCTATAGGTTTATATGAGCTACGAGAAAGTTAATGTTTATGATAATGTAATATTGGAAGCTGTCAGAGCCATATTCTGGACCATATATTTAAAGCAACCTAATGATGTATAAAACATCGAAAAGTGTGTTTTCTGAGTGAAAATTTTCGGCCAAAATACGAAAATTACGACAGAAAAAAGTGAAAAATCTAAAAATTCCCTCCATATTGGATTACGTCACTGGCCCTCAGCAGTGTGTTTTTCACAGGTATGCCATGATACTAACACCATCATGTAGGGGACAGAAACAGGTTCTCCATATGAAGGGTAAAAACGTTTCAAAGTAGGGTAACTAGACTTGAAAATGCTGGGGTCCAACGTCCGCCGCCCCCCCCCCCCTCCCCTCCCCCTCTGGACTATCCGGATGGGATATAAGTTTGCATGCACGTACGGGGGCTGACCCTCTTTGGCCTTTGGGGGAAGAGAAAGGACAAAGTCCCCGCGCGCTTATTTCAAACTTTTTAGACTTAAAGAGCATTTAAGACATAATGGTGGAATTTTATCAGGGAACATTTTTGTACATGTATGTCAAACGTTTGGTCGCCTAACGTGCCATTTTTATGGCAACCAAGTTCTCAAAGAGTGTTTTACTTAACCTTGGCGGTTTTCTTGAGGTTAGATTTCTGTTCTTGATTCATTTTGGATGTTACAAAGATTACTTTTCAAATTCTTTACAGTTTTGAAAACAATTGGAGCCGTACTGACTTATTTAAATAATGTCTGAAATCCAAGATGGGGGTCATTTTGAAATCTCACATCGTAAAAATATAAAGTATAAAATGTGACTTCAAGATTGACACGTAATTATCACTAAAGTAGCCACGTTTGGATGTTTGATGCCATTTAAGTTTGATTGCTGTCGAGTCAATACTTTTGGAGACAAATCAGTGGGTAGAGCGCGAAAAAGCCAGCATCCTAAAAGTCTGTGGACAAAGTAAGTGCAGACCATACGAAATTCTCACCAGAATAACAAGCATTTAGTTGTTTATTTGTATTTATCGTTTTATTTATTTATCTATTTATTTATTGGAAAGGCAGTTCAGCCTCTGTTCAACGGCCACCCTCGGAGAAATGGATAGTGGCCCCTTAAAGGGGGCTGGCCGCTCAGAGAGATAAAAACAATATAAAAGCCTCCATCGGGACTTTGATTACTGGCCGCCTAAAAGGGGTAGCCATTTCATAGGGGGCCGCTAGCCCTTAAATGGGGTCCGACTGTATCATCAATCAGCGACAAAGAAAAAAAAAGTTCAGTGCAAATTCATGAATAACTATTAAACCTTTAAAAATTTTTGGCATTTTCAAGACAGTGTAAACTGTTTTGTGTAAATATATTCTTCAGTGTGTAATTAATATTAGCAGTACTAAAGCAAGTCTTGGGTGCAACTATTTCATGGTGTTGTTATCTCCACCTGAATTATTCAATGTTCCTAATATTCTTAAAACAGAATTACTCCCTAGCTGGGATACATCCGTACTCTTTTTCCACCCTTCTCCCCAAACCCCTCCTTCGACTATCAAATAAAAGGTATTTTGTACAATTCTACCATGTACTGAATCGTATATATCATACCATATATCTCCTACTATATATCATCAAACAAAATTTTACCGCGTAGGGTTAAAGGTAATGTTAATTGTCTGCGGTAATTTTAATCTTTTGTTAATCAAACAGCATTTAAATTAAGCTATACCGGTCAAAACTTGGCACTCTCACTGCATTCTATCAGGAAAAATCTTGGTGCGTCAATTCTATAGGAACGTAAAAAATCCTGCTTTCAATGGTTCAGATTTGAAATTTATGATTAGTTTATTGCTATTACTTCCATCCTCGTTCTTTTCTAATTTTCGTACTGTTTTGACTCTTTTTGGAAAACCGTTTGCTTGAGGTTTCATTAATTTTCTATCGTTATAATTGACGCCTGATTAATAGTCTGTGCACCATTACTTAAAAATAGCTGTATTCTCACTTATGGTGCTCCGCCAGACCGGATTGTTGTGAAAACTCCGCATTGAATACAATTAATTTTTCTTTTAATTACTTAGCAAGTTTTCTGAAGGTATGGATGAGGGTGATGGGATCTCACTTATCAATTACCTTTTTCTGCAATTTTTCAGCTTACAATTACAATTTTCACCTACTCTCAGCTATCATTGATACCCCATCCAAACCCTGTTTCATTTCTGTGTTGGCTGGCGGTTAGTTAATGAGTCGATTAATTCCAGGAACAACGCAACTGTCTGATCGTGTCTTTGACTGCTTGTTTCATTTCCTTTATCTTCCAGCAATAGAGAAATGGATTCAAGGTCGAGTTAAGAAAAAGTAGAGTCAATGATATTGACCAAGCGATATCAAGCGATAGCTTAGGTATTCCAGTGATTGAAAATAAAGGTACGAGTAACCCACATGGAAAATAACAAGCCACTAATGTTATGAGAACCCTGAGTGCATTGGACACAGTCTTTCTGTATCGCGATATATTCAGTGAAACTCCTTGTCCATTTGGTTCCCTTTGGTGAACGTGGTCTTGGACTGTAGCTTGGTGATGACGAAGCGTAAGGTAGATTTTCGTGTAACAGAACATTGAGGTTGCTGCGCAAAATATCAGCAGTATGCAGGCGATGCGTGCAGCGATAAGAAAGCTATACAAAGATACAACCGCATTGCCCGTTGAAAATAGCCAAGAGACAACAATAAAGACCCATACTTTTTTCAAAGTTACCACTTGCCTATATCCTAGCCCCAGCAACAACGCGAGAAGTCTGTCAACGCTTATAGCAGTAAGTGTAAGCAAAGATACTCCACAAAAAATAACACCTATAGTGTTTAAAAGGATACCCACGTAGAAACAGCGTTGAGAGTGTTCTGGAGACATAACAAAGAAAACATAGAGAGGCTGAGTGATAAGACCCACACAGAGATCAGTGCTAGCAAGACAAGAAAAGAGAAGTTTTGATGGCGGATGAAGGGAAGACACCTTGTGAAGAGCACCGATAATCAAAACGTTTCCCAGAAATGCAGTGATGGAAAGGGGAACATTTAATACTGATATAATGATCTTGAGATAAAGTTTATCAAGACCTGTGGTGCAATAAAATTCTTGATTTGTCGTGTGGTTTAAATCTTCAGTTACATTCATCGTCTCCGCGTCGTAATATAGTGATTGCTCTGTGAGAGTAAATGTTCTTTTTGCGCTAAATTTCTCCTCTCTGGATTTTCCTGTTACGATGACGTTTCCACCGCTATTCCAATACCTTATCGTGTAGGTCAGTGAGCCCTGTTCCAGTTGTCTGAGAAAGATAGAAAAGTAGAAATCAAACATCGACACTGGTTTGCAAAAAAACAGCTCACAGTTTATATTTGTTTGAGCGGCGCGAGCATGGAATTGAAAGCTTTAATGCTGAAATTACGGTTGCTTCTCGTATTTTTCGCTGATTTCAATCATTCTAACACATTGTAACTGTTATCTCCTCGCTTAAGCAGAGTGAAATCCGCGAAACACCGATGTTATGTTAGTTGGCTGCCCGGACCATTTTGGGCAGTCCTGAAGTAATACAGTTACGAGGGCCAAAAAAAAAAGACTCTCTATATTGTGACTACATTATCAGGACGTTACCCGCTTGAAGAGCCACAACAGTGCCGACAAGCAGTTTTCATTTCACGTACTTTTAAATTGCTCGTACTTATAAATTTCACGTACTTATAAATTGCAAATAGAATGCACCTTTCACTGTGTCGTTCGTTCTGTTTGTGGGGAACATTAACAAGCGACTTATGAGCTTTCACGAATAGTAACAGAGAATATACGATCTTACCCAATTTTTGAACTTCTCGTCCTTCGCAATATCTCCCGTTTTTCAAGTTTAACAATAATAAAATAAGGGAGAGGGACATACAAACCACATTCAAGTCAAATTGACACTGATTTTAACTTGACCTGAAATTTTGCTGTCGGATCCTGCACATCTAGTTTAAATTTGGGAAAAAGATGAATCGCAGCCCGAGTATGATAGCGATCACAACTAAGGAAGGTAAATACATTTTGTCAGCTACCGGAAATTCTGCCAAATAAGTAAAAGTGCCATGTCACGACATAGATAAAACAATTAATGAAAAAAAAATTTTACAGATGACGTTTCATTTTCATGCTAGTTACGACCTACAACCTTACAAAATTGTGTGTTGTTTTCCCCAGTTTACCGTTATTGCACATGTTCGTTAAAAAAAAAAAAAAAAAAAAAAAAAACAACAACAACAACAACAACAACTTAGTTAACATTTTTCTTTTTCTCCAGTCCTAAATTTCGCTTTTGGTCTTCTCCGGCAACACCAGCTGTTATTTGTTTTTACGTTTGAATTTTGTCAATTAAGTTTTCGGCAATGTCAATTTGGGTGGAAGTGAAAAAAAGCCTTCGACTTCCAGTGATGATTCAATAAAGTATCTTACCATTAACATGCAGTTGTGACACTTTTTGTTTTTGTTTTGTTAAACTATGTAAATTATTTAGTAATTAGCAAACCGTACTGCAGGTAGCTGCTACAATGTAAGTAGTGTTGCCTTTTGTTTGCAACTCAAAAAGAAAGCAACTTGGAGTAAGACACTTAGAAACTGTGTTGTATTAGCTGTGTAAACAATTTAAAGTTTAATTGTCAGTAATTTACATATTGTACTGAGAGAAGCCGTACTGTTGTAAGTACTGATTATATGGTGTCGTAACTGATTGCAATATTGTAAAGTAGTGTTTAGTATTGTGCTGTAATGATCTGGCTTTTTTTTTTCTTTTTTTTTTTTTTTTTTTTTCAATTGATTTTTAACAATTTCTTTGTAAAACGTTTTTGCGGAAAAAGTCCCAATCATTTTGTACACTCTAAGTCGTTTCCAAGCTTTTCCAAATCTAAACGAGGATGTTAGTAGATATTCTCGTCCGAGATGCCTTTTACTTCTGCACATCTAATTTTCCTGAAAATGAAGAAAAAAAAAAAGAAAAAGAAAAACATTATAGTTGGTGATGACAGGCAACGAAGATTGCTTTTATTATTACTCTATTTTTTCAGGATGTACCCGAATTTGGACTTGGGCTGCGACCTTTCTAAGGCTTAGGATTTATCTTTTTTCACCCAAGCCTAGTGAGTGGGTTGCCCAAATCCATGTATTTTCAAAAGTATTTACTCAATAACCAATTTATTTTGTTTTATTTTCTCGACTACGCTCTGTTTAGTTACAAAGCATTAGTTGAAAACAAGTATCAAAACTCATTTCCGCCATCAGAAGGTACTTTGTTACTGTGAAAAAGGATTCTTGTTTGTTTTCCGGTTTCACCATGATGAAAATACACCAAGTTGAGAGATTCAATTGAACCTGATTTGCATCTGAATAAGTTTCTGCAAAGAATAC
>NC_138155.1:20248879-20356379 GCF_964199315.1 Orbicella franksi | reverse complement strand
ATTACCAAGAACAAAATGTTGAATTTAACTGACATCAGAAACCAAACTAGAATTGAAGAGTTTCATTTCTCGTTGACTCTTACCGAACGAAAGACAAATATCACTGTTTCATCGATTAACATTCTTCTTTCCATCACCGCGTTCCTTGGAAATGCTCTGATCATCGCTGTTCTTCCAAAGACCTCATTCCTTCATCCGCCATCAAAACTGCTGCTAGGTTGCCTTGCAAGCACCGATCTCTGTGTGGGTCTCGTTGCGCAGCCTCTTTACGTTAACTATCTCTTGTCCTCAAGATGCTCCAAGCATTGCTACTATTCTTTTTAATTCCACATGTACAATTTTTTGTGGAGTTTCTTTGATGACACTGACTGCAATAAGTATGGACAGACTACTCGCCGTATTGTTGGGGTTAAGATACAGACAAGTAATAACCTTGAGGAGAGTATGGGTTTTTGCGGTTACAATTTGGCTTTTCAACATTGCAAATGCCGTAATATTGCATTACATTCGTCTTTATGGCCTTAGCATCTTGTCTGTAGAGGTGATCCTGTGTATAATAGTCTCAGCTTGCTGTTACATGAAAATCTATCGCACACTTCGCCACCACCAAGCTCAAGTACAACAGCATGTTCACCAAGTACAACCGAACGGAGGAGAAATTCCCCTGAATATAACACGATACAGAAGAACAGTGTCCAGTGCGATATGGGTGCAGATATCATTAGTGGCTTGTTATCTTCCCTTTGGTGCAGTGGCAGCTTCATTAGTTATTGACAGACCTCTCCCTTTCACACTACATGCCACATTAACTCTTATTATGTTTCACTCGACCATGAATCCATTCCTGTATTGTTGGAAGGTGAACGAAATGAAGTAAGCAGTAAAGAACACGATCAGGCAATTGATTTGCTTTTCCTCTTAACTCTATCATGCATGCGAAACCCTGGCACTTTTTGACATCAACTCATTCATCTGTTAAGAAAAAACAAAGTTCTCGGGTGACGTCGAAAATGTTACCTGTCCTGACTACAAAAGAGGCTAAAGGCTATACTCTGAGGAAAGATAGCTGGGGCTAGATATAGACGTAAAGCTGTAACAAAAAATATTTTCCACTAATTTCTTTCAGTTGGTGAGACTCGTCATGGTGTTTGTTAATTACATGAATATTTACAATCCTCCGTATTTACTACTATCATTCACTTTTTCCTAGCGATTCTGTTAATATGGAAGCAGGATAAGATCGTCCATTGTTTGTTTCACTCAGTTGTCAATATCCGTAACAACCCTGAAGTCTATTTTTCTCCCTAGCTAACAAAAAGACGAACACAACTAAACTTTTATATACTATTTGCGATTTATTTTAGAAATACCAAATAATTATCTGCCATTACTGTTCTGTTCAGGAGAGTAACGTCCTCTAAATGTAGTCCTTTCAGCAACAACGATTTTTTGGCGCTCACGAAGTTCGATAAAGTAGTACCAGTGCTACGACATGACTACCCCAAACGCTCAGAGAAGTCAACTTACATAGAAACAGTGACTGGTGGATTTTCTTCTGCCATCAGCGAAAGGGAACGAATTGAAATAATTAATTTATGTTACAGTGAGAGCAAAAAGAGAAAAATAGTAGACCCAATTAACATCAGTGAGCTTTTCATTCTTGGAAAATGCGAGAAGCAAGTGGTATCAGCTTTTGATTCTTGCAGAGAAAGTATTATTTACAAGTCGATGCTCATTCTATTCTATTAATTCTGTGAGTGTTTGCAAACCGTGTTAATCGGTCGATTCCTTTGGATGGCTATTTCCGCAATAGTGTTTTTCTTTTCCTATTTCTCAATGAAGACAACTAGAACAGTGTTAACCAACCTTCGTTATACGACAATACAACAAAATACAGTCTGTATGGGGTGTAAAGAATAATTGAGAATTTTAATTGTCAGATGCGAAATGACGCGTTTTTGTAAAATTTACTGATAGCCGAGAAATGAAACA
The DNA here is from genome assembly GCF_964199315.1 of Orbicella franksi. Lineage (NCBI taxonomy): Eukaryota > Metazoa > Cnidaria > Anthozoa > Scleractinia > Merulinidae > Orbicella > Orbicella franksi. The sequence continues at coordinate 20,354,387 of NC_138155.1, read as the reverse complement.
TTGACTATGAGCCCTTTCCATTCGGTGAAATTAAAAGTTCCGAAATTTTCGAAACGGGGCCAAATGCTACGGAAATTTCCAGGGAAAAGTTCCAGCAAATACGGAAATTATTGAATTTCAGAAAAGCGAGCCATTTAACCGAAAATTCCGAAAAAAATTCAGGGACGAAAATCAAATGAAGAGGAAATTTCCAGGAAGTAAAATGTTCGAAAATTTGGGTATACCTCACGAGGTTGTTCTCTTTTTCCAGACTTTCAGAGGGTGTGCTTAGCCGTTAAAAAGATTGAAATAAAATCTGTAACATGTTGAATAACGGTATTCGATGCCCGGTTTTCTTAACTATAGGTTCTCGCAGAGCACTGTAAGCAGATAGCTGCGAGAAGCTGTAGTTTCCTCACTGCCTTCTGGTTGGTTGGAAAGTATCAATACAAGTTATATGGACTCTCATTTTCCTCGCCAGCAGGTGCTTCATTGCTGTGACATAGGGTTATTATCTGTGTACCAGTCTCATTATGATAAAAAATAAATACAGTAAAATGAATTGAGAGATGAAACAGAATCTGGATTTGAATTTTAAGTAGAGCTTCAAATGAATGCTTTGGAAAACAACTTTAAGAAATTTGATTAAAACAGCTAGACTACCGGTGGCTTCATGTTTGTTTGGCGGTGATAGAGATGACTGTCTTTATGTCATCCCGTAGAGCAATTTTCCTCTCTCCTCGAGTTTGCAAAGAAACTATGTTTTGCAAATATCTTTGCCCGGCACATGTATGTTTAATTGGACTGAATAATTGCATGTAAATGATAACGCAGGTGATATATCTATTAGCTCAAAGTTCGTTGCAAAGGACGCGTTGATGCTTCTTTACGGAAATGGAATCATCAAGCTGACATTTGATGTCATTGGTCTAAAGCCGCATGAGATAGATCCACGGAAATGTCAACGAAAAGGTCTCAACCTAAAGTAATCAGCATCACCAAGGGCCGGGAGTTTGATTTCCTGTTAGTGAAAGTTTATATGCTCTCTACTTAGAGTTTTTTTTTTTTTTTTATCAGAAACTCAGGAACTTGACATTGGCGACATCTTTTTCAGTAATCAAAATAGACGCCATTGGTCAACATATTTGTTCAATTCTTTTTTGCCCACGGAAATGGAACATCAAATTATGACAATTAATCTCACTCCAAGCGACAGGGATCAACTTAAATTTAAACCCTTTCAGGTACTGAAGTTTAATCATAAGCAGCATTTGTGAAATGTTCATATTCATCAAAGTTGAGAAGACTGCATTTTGCCGAAAGAGGCCTCCAGAAGATCAGATAACTTTATTTTGTATCCGGCATCGCTCAGGTAGGCAGTTGAAAAAACAAAATAGAAATGTGTTACATTATGGACTGTCATTGCCTGCTACAGCCTGAATTTGTCGGCAAAAAACTTACATGTACATGTTTCAATTCTGTTTAGTTTGCTGTATTCTTCTTAATTTGAAAATTATTCCTGAGCAGCCCGCAAGTTCAGTTGAAGAGCTCTGTTAACTGGATCAAGAAAACAAGGTAACTACAACAATAATGTATGAAGACTAATGTATTTAAGATTCCATCTACTTGTATGATAATGCTGCACGACGTAGAGTCGCTAAAAACGTCTCGGAGCAGCAAAATACTGTTAGCAAACACGAAGTTTGGGAAGATAAAGTTTTGCATCTTAATCGTAAGGTAACCGTAGACCTTCAGGAGGGGTCTCTTGGAAAATCGTTTCTACTCGTATCACTTTTAACAAAACTATACAAAAATACATATCACCGTAAAGCCAATCAAATGAACAATCAGAGGAAATAACTATTTTGAAGATTTCAGTTATTGATAAGTGGGCGCAAGCCTTCAAACGCAAAACTGACCGTGGTTGCTGAACTCGGTTGCCTGGATTCGTGTTGGCACGTAGATAAAAAACAAGCTCCACCTTCGCAATCGGCAGATGAAGGACTAAAAAAAGTGCGTGACGCTTTTCCGATATTGCTTTTGGTTAATGAGAAAATATATCTTGAATTAGACGGATATAATATTCTTTGGCCGATCTTGGTGACATAAGATTGCCTAAGAAATGAAGTATTTGAAATATCAAAAACAACACACTTCGGCGCATTGATAAGCGAGGGACATTTTGGCCAATTTTCGTAAAAAGCACCCAAATCTATGTACCCTGTTTTATTAATTCAAAACTAAAGTCCGAGTTGTTGTCTCCCAAGGTTTTGCAAGCTTATCACACATTATCAAAAAACTGTCAACGCTGTCATGCTGTCGGCCAATGAAACTCCATCAAGCTTAGAACAAGATAGTTACAATAAAAATAAGCCATTGCAATTTGCGGGAAAATATTATTTTACATCCATATTGATTTGCGATGAACGAAAATTGAGATACAACAGCAAGCTAGGCTTCTGGCACGGGAAGACTGAATAGGAGGAAAAAACTCTATTCAGCGAAAGCGAAAAAAACGTGGAAGAAACGACTGCGAAAATACCATCTAAAATCGATCAACCGCCGATCCGATACAAAATGTTGAAATGCTATAAAGTTACTGGGGTAAGCTTTTACTAGAGTATTATACTTATAACCTTTTTTATGGTTCGTATAGTGTGATCGTCCACGGGAGAAGGCAGTTCTGAAAAGAATTGTTGTTGGAGTCCCCAATAACAGTTCTTTTCAGAACTACCCTCACCCGGACGATCACACTATACGAACCACTGATACTCCTGGGTTCAAACCATTTACTATGTAACTTTTTTTCTATGGCTAGTCGAACAATGTGTTTTAGTCGCTAGTGGTGAGTTCCTTCTTGTTGCTTTCATAGAATGTTCCTTCGTCTTTACTCGTTTTCTTCGGCCCGGGTTTCCTACCACATTTTATCCAAGCGATCCTCTGTCTTGTAACCTTTTTTCCAAACGTCTTTTCCAAAATTCACTGATCTGTCTTTGAACGACGTGCAAAAGGAGTTGTAATTAAATCTCAGATAAAAATGGCGATTTTAGCCGATGACAGAAACCACAACAGAATTATAGAAATGTTAAGACATTGTTCTAATTGAAGAATAGTTTGTTGCTCATAGTAAAACTGTTACCTTTTTATCGTCTGACTCCCCACCTTTGATGAATGGTGGTTATTGTTGTCTTCACTTCATGACGTGACACGATAAGTGTTTACGTTACGTAAGAATAAAAGCCACAATCGTGGTAAATTAATCCCACCAGAGTTGATGTCTCCATTCATCAAACTGAGCTCGCCACCATCACCCAATGAGCTGAGAATTACAGCCATTAGCAGTGTGTCTTCTTTCGAGTCGTAACATAAATATATCTATATATGTGTGTCTGAGTTTATGTTCTATTACGTAAGAAGTGAGATGCAAACGCCCAGCTGGGCCGTTGACCATATAAAGACTGCTAAATGTTTGTTGTCTAGGAGAGCTACTTTCTGCACTTAACTATATACTTTCTCTTTTGCAGGAAAGGCAGATAAAATTGTGTCATCTAAAGTAGCAGTCCTCATGAAAGACCCTGAAGATTAGGACATTTCGATAACAGAAAGAAAAGGAAACATTATCGCGACAAAACATGATGAACTCCACTGAAGTTGAAAACTGCAAGACAATTCAAAAGTTCTGTTGCTTGGCGAGCCTTAAAGAGCCACATCGAACAATTATTTCTGCATTAAATGTTCTCCTTTCCATCATTGCTTTAATGGGGAATGTTCTGATTTTTGTTGCTCTTCGAAAGGTCTCTTCCCTTCATCCGCCATCAAAACTTCTATTTGGTTGCCTTGCAAGCACAGATTTCTGCGTAGGCCTAATCTCACAGCCTCTGTTTGTAATTTTTATTTTCGCTCCAGAACTTTCCAAACTGTGCTACTATTCTACCATACTTACAAATACGATAGGTTTCATTTTCTCCGGGGTATCTTTGTTAACAATAACGGCAATAAGTGTAGACAGACTTCTCGCCCTGATGTTGAGGCTAAGATACAGGCAAGTGGTAACTTTGAGGCGAGTATGGGTCCTTGTGGTCTTTTTTTGGCTTTTTAGCACTGGCTTTTCAATAACAATGCTCTACAAGCGTCGCATAGCTGAAACGATTACCGCCATAATAATGCTATCATGTCTTGTAATCTCGGTATTTTGCTACATGAAGATTTATCTTACCCTTTACTTTCACCAAGCTCAAGTTAAGACTAATACGTCCCAAGGACAACCAAATGAAGCACGAATTCCATTGAATATAGCACGATACAGACAGACCGTTTCCAGTGCTTTGTGGGTACAAATGACTTTACTTGTTTGTTATCTACCATTTGCTGTTGTCACAGGTTTACGTGGTGTGCTTGCGTTACAATCGGCAGTTCTTCACCAAGCTCATGCTATAACGATTACCCTTCTTTTGTTGAACTCCACGTTGAATCCATTCCTTTACTGTTGGAAAATAAAAGACGTGAGGCGAGGAGTGAAGGACACCATCAAGAAGTTGAACTGTTTTCCGGGTTAACTCTCTCGAAATCCTAGACGGTATGGCTCATTGCTATCAAGATCGAGTCATTTATCAGCCAAGCAAACACTACTCACGAAACAAGCATTTTTTTTACTGATACGAAAAATGCTCTAAATACAGCTATCAGTTAATTAGCAATGTGTGTCAAACTTTAGCCAAGATAATATAGCAAAGTAAAGTTAGTTAACTTCAAGTGTGATAAGACATTATTTGCAAGTAACTAAAGAAAGATATTAATGAATTGTAAGCAATTGCAATGTTAGTATAGTAAGTTGTGTAAGTAGATGCCGCCCCCCACTCCAACCTCGGGTTCTTGAAAACTTTGTCAACAGGATTTTCTCTGGGCGCTTGCCCATTTGAGTAGCTGTTCGTTTATTCGCTTAGAGACATATTTGGTGAGAAAATGGAGAAAATCTGCTCACACATAAAGAGGACTTTCAAGGACAAATGAAGTGTGGTCTATAGGTTTATATGAGCTACGAGAAAGTTAATGTTTATGATAATGTAATATTGGAAGCTGTCAGAACCATATTCTGGACCATATGTTCAAAGCAACCTAATGATGTATTAAAACATTGAAAAGTGTGTTTTCTGAGTGAACATTTTCGGCCAAAATACGCAAATTACGAAGGAAAAAAGTGAAAAATCTAAAAATTCCTGCCATATTGGATTACGTCACTGGCCCTCAGCAGCGTTTTTTTCACAGGTATGCCATGACACTAACACCATCATGTAGGGGACAGAAACGGGCTATCCATATGAAGGGTAAAAACGATTCAAAGTAGGGTAACTAAACTTGAAAATGCTAGGGTCCAAACCCCCCCCCCCCCCCCTGGAGTGTCCGGATGGGATGAGTTTGCATGTACGTACGGGGGCTGACCCTCTTTGGCCTTTGGGGGAAGACAAAGGACAAAGTGCCCGCACGCATATTTCAAACTTTTTAAATTTAAAGAGCATTCAAGACATAATGGTTGAATTTTTTCAGTTTTCCTAAATTTATCAGGGAACATTTTTGTACATGTATGTCAAACGTTCTGTCGCCTGACGTGCCATTTCTATGGCAACCAAGTTCTCAAGGAGTGTTTTACTTAACTTTGGCGGTTTTCGTGAGGTTAGATATCTGTTCTTGATTCATTTTGGATGTTACAAAAGTCACGTTTCAAATTCTTTACAGTTTTGAAAACAATTGGAGCCGTTTTGACATATTTGAATGATGTTTGAAATTCAAGGTGGGAGTCATTTTGAAATCTCACGTCGTAAAAATATGAAGTATAAAATGTGACTTCAAGAATTACACCTACTTATCACTAAAGTAGCCACGTTTGGATGCTTTAGATGCCATTTAAGTTTGATTGCTGTTAAGTCAATACTTTTGGAGACAAATCAGTGGGTAGAGCGCAAAAAAGCCAACATCCTAGAAGTCTGTCGACAAAGTAAGTGCAGAACATACGAAATTCTCACCAGAATAACAAGCATTTACTCGTTTATTTGTATTTATCGTTTTATTTATTTATCCATTTATTTATTTATTTATTTATTTATTTATTGGAAAGGTAGTTCAACCTCTGTCCAACGGCCACCCTCGGAGAAATTTATAGTGGCTGCTTAAAAGGGGCTGGCCGCTTTATAGAAGTAAAAACAATATAAAAGCTTCCACCGGGACTTTGATTACTGGCCGCCTAATAGGGGTAGCCATTTCATAGGTGGCCGCTAGCGCTTAAATGGGGTTCGACTGTACTGTCAATCAGCGACAAAAAATAAACAAGTTCAGCGCAAATTCATGAATAACTACTGAACCTTTATCTATTTATTTATTTATTTATTTTGCATTTTTAAGACAGTTTAAACTGTTCTGTGTAAATATATCATTTCCGCGCTTTAATTAATATCATCGGTACTAAAGCAAGCCTTGGGTGTAACTATTTCATAGTGTTGTTGTCTCCACCTGAATTATTCAATGTTCTTAATTGATATTCTTAAAACAGAATTACTTTCCAGCTGGGATACTTCCGTACTCCTTTCCCACTCTTCTCCCAAATTCCTCCATCAATTCTCAAATAAAATCTATTTTGTACAATTCTACCATATACCATATATATTATACCATACAACTCCTACCATATATCATCATGCAACATTTGACCGCGTAAGGTTAAAGCAGGAGCCATAATCGGGGACGGAGACCGTAAGCGCGCGCCATTTCTAGTATTGGGGTTGTCCCCATGATATGGGACAATAATTCTATTTTTAGAACAGATTGCGCCATCGCCTGCGGCACACGCGCGTTCATGCTGCGAGGATTTTTGCGGATGTCGCGCGGGGGAAATGGCGTCCGAAATTCCCGACATTTTTCATGTTTTTGGCCCACAATTCAACGCGTTTACGTCTGTTGGAATTTTGCTTAAGTATTTTCGTCGTAAGCTGCTCCAGTGTGAGTGAAGTAAGACAGTGTCGAATTTAGTTGTTCCGCTTCAAGCTTATATATATCGCTGATCAAGTTGTGTTCCGACGGATGCTTCTTTTACATAAGCTGTACATTACTCCACTTTAAATTTCACATATGTTGAATATTAACAGCTTTTCCATTACACAGCAAAAAACTAGCTGGGTATACTCAGATATAGCAGAGCTTCAGGACTTCACAGTTTCCTAGCTCCTCTTACCAAACGCTTGCGAGTAATTTGCCAGTCTATCGGGACCGAAAAGTAAAACAAAATAATTGCCAGTTTGAGTTTCGTCTGAATTGTAAGCAACGCTTGATGTTTCATCAAGGCCCAATAACTTTACGTCCGTAGATACTGCTCAGTTTTATTTGTGTAAAAATCCAGTAAAGTCTCTGTTGTCGATGAATGAGAGCGCCCGCCGATGTGTGTTTTGTACAGTCAGATTGTACTTCCGCCGCACTTTCCTGTGAAAGCGTACATCGAACTCAAACGATAACTCTAGAGTTTTTTAAATATGTTTAAGACTGATAAATGTTTGAGAACATAGTAAAAGCTTAGCTGAAAATATGTGAATAAAGCAGAAATAATCAGCAAAGTTACGATGACGCTTTCTTTAATCAACTTCGAATAACGATTTCGATTTTGTCGATTGAGTTATGAAAACTCCTTGTCTATTTTCATTTTCGCAGTGTAAAACTTCCCTATGCTTATGTTGAAGAAACACACGATGTTAGTAGCCTTTTTTGCGTTCGTGAAATTTGTTGCAGCATCTCAGCACAAAAGATAACGAAAGAAATCTTTGTCAAGATTTGTTGACAATTGAAAACACCGAGTCGGACTTCAAAGTGCACGAGCTGCACTATGCAAATGAGCTAATTGCACGCGTCAGACTTTCCTTTCAAAAACTTTTGCAAACTCACCAAACAAGCAGAAGCAATAAGAAACGATCAAAACAGGTTTTGGTTATGATTAACCATTGTCTGAGAAACTCACAAATTAACTCGATACCAGAGCAGAGAGTTTTCTTGCTATATTCTTAAGTCAGAAAAAACGCAAAAACATACGCGTAAGCTTACAACTAGCCCGAGCAGATCTTACTATTCATTCCCAGCGCGAGATTAAAGTCTTGTTTTCGACCCTGGAAAAACCCAACTTTTCCGTTAGCTCAGAGCATAAAACTACATATAAGCCCCCTGGTTCGTATTCCCTGTCTTATTCCCTGCTATCGCTGTGAAAAATACGCAAGATAATCTCTCAACTCTCACAGTTGATCACGCAACGTGACAACATCCACACGAGAGCCCCCGACATGTGCGTGGATCCGCGCGGATATATGACGTCAGGATGGCGCAATTTGTTCTAAAAATAGAAATATTGTCCCATATCATAGGTGCGCGCGGATCCCAAGACTTACGGTCTCCGTCCCCGATTATGGTTCCTGGTTAAAGCTAATATCAAGTGTCTGCGTTGATTTTAATCTTTTGTTACTCAACTAGCATTTAAATTAAGCTATACCACTCAAAATTTGTAACTCCCACTGAATCCTATCAGGGGATATCTTGGTGCGTATATTCTATAGGAACGTGAATTGGCGTTTCCATGAAAACCCTGCTTTCAAAGGTTCAGATTTAAAAATCATGTTTAGTTTATTACAAATACTTCCATCCCCATTATTTTCTGATTTTTGCACTGTTTTGACTCTTTTTGAAAAACTATTTGCGTGAGGTCTCATTGGAGTTTTGTGTCGTCATAATTGACGCGTCATTAACATTCTATGCGCTATTTACGGCTCACTTAAACATGGCTGATGTGTTCTTACTTATGACCGGATAGTTATGAAAAACTCCGCATTAAATACAATCATTTGTTTTAATTGCTGGGGGAGGGTGATGGGATCTCACTTATTAGTTCAATTTTCTGCAATTTTTCTGCCATTTTTCAGCTGACAATTACAATTTTAACCTACTCTCAGCTATCATTGATACCTTATCCAAACCGTGTTTTCTGTGTTGGCCCGTAGTTAATTAATGAGTCGATTAATTCCAAGAACAACACAACTGTCTGGTCGTGTCCATCACTGCTTGTTTCATTTCCCTCATCTTCCAGCAATAGAGAAATGGATTCAAGGTCGAGTTAAGAAAAAGTAGAGTCAGTGATATTGACCAAGCGATGTCAAGCGATAACATTGGTGTTGTGATGATTGAAAATATAGGTACGAGTATACCACATGGAAAATAACAAGCCACTAACGTTATCAGAACCCGCAGTGCATTGGACACAGTCTTTCTGTATCGCGATATATTCAGTGGAACTCCTTGTCCATTTGGTTCCCTTTGGTGAACGTGGTCTTGGACTGTAGCTTGGTGATGACGAAGCGTAAGATAGATTTTCGTGTAACAAAACATTGAGGTTGCTGCGTAAAATATCAGCAGTATGCAGGCAGTGCTTGCAGCGATAAGAAAGCTATACAAAGATAGAACCGCATTGCCCATTGAAAAAAGCCAAGAGACAACAATAAAGACCCATACTTTTTTTACAGTTACCACTTGCCTATATCTTAGCCCCAACAACAACGCGAGAAGTCTGTCAACACTTATAGCAGTAAGTGTAAGCAAAGATACTCCACAAAAAATTACACCCATACTGTTCAAAAGGATACCAACGTAGAAACAGCGTTGAGAGTGTTCTGGAGACAGAACAAAGAAAACATAGAGAGGCTGAGCGATAAGACCCACACAGAGATCAGTGCTAGCAAGACAAGAAAAGAGAAGTTTTGATGGCGGATGAAGGGAAGACACCTTGTGAAGAGCAACGATGATCAAAACGTTTCCCAGAAATGCAGTGATGGAAAGGGAAACATTTAATACTGAAATGAAGATCTTCAGATAAAGTTTATTAAGACCTGTGGTGCAATAAAATTCTTGATTTGTCGTGTGATTTAAATCTTCAGTAACATTCATCGTGTCCACGTCGTAATATAGTGATTGCTCTGTGAGAATAAATGTTCTTTTTGCGTTGTTAAATTTCTCCTCTCTGGATTTTCCTGTTACGATGACGTTTTCAGCGCTACTCTAATGCCTTATCGTATAGGCCGGTGAACCCTGTTCCAGTTGTCTGAGAAAGATAGAAAAGTAGAAATAAAACATCGACACTGGTTTCCAAAAACACAGCTCACAGTTTATATTTGTTTGAGCGGCTCGAGCATGGAATCGAAAGCTTTAATGCTGAAATTAGGGTTGCTTCTCGTATTTTTCGCTGATTTCAATCATTGTAACACATTTTAACTGTTATCTCCTCGCTGAAGCAGAGTGAAATCAGTGAAACACCGATTTTATGTTAGTTGGCTTCCCTGATCATTTTGGGCAGTCCTGAAGTAATACAGTTACGAGGGCCAAGAAAGCGACTCTCTATATTGTGAATACATAATCAGGACGTTACCCTCTTGAAGAGCCACAGCAGTGCCGACAAGTAGTTTTCATATCACGTACTCTTTTCGTTATAAATTTGCAAAAGGAATACACCTTTCACTGTGTCGTTCGTTCTGTTTGTGGGGAACATTAATAATCGACTTCTGAGCTTTCACGAACAGTAACAGAGAATGTACGATCTTACACAATTTTTTAACTTCTCGTCCTTCGCAATGTCTCCTGTTTTTCAATTTTAACCGGCAATAATGAAATAAGGGAGAGGGAAATGCAAACCACATTAAAGATAACTCTTCAAAGTACTAACCTCTTTCAGTTGCTGACCAAGTCAAATTGACACTGATTTTAACTTGACCTGAAATTTTGCTATCGGATCCTGCACATCTAGTTTAAATTTGGGAAAAAGGTGAATCGCAGCCCGAGAATGATATCCATCACAACTAAGGAAGGTAAATACATTTTGTCAGCTGCCGGAAATTCTGCCAAATAAGTAAAAGTGCCATTTCACGACATAGATAAATAAAACAATTAATGAAAAAAAAAAAAACTTAAAATAAAATTTTACAGATGACGTTTTACTTTGATGCCAGTTACGACCTACCACCTTACAAAATTGTGTGTTGTTTTCCCCAGTTTACCGTTATTGCACACGCTCGTAAAAAAAAAGAAACTTAGTTAACATTTTTCTTTTTCTCCAGTCCTACATTTCGCTTTTGGTCTTTTCCGGCAACACCAGCTGTTATTTGTTTTTACGTTTGAATCTTGTCAATTAAGTTTTCGACAATGTCAATTTGGGTGGAAATGAAAAAGCCTTCGACTTCCAGTGATGATTCAATAAAGTATCTTACCATTAACATGCAGTTTTGACACTTTTTGTTTTTGTTTTGTTATACTATGTAAATTATTTAGTAATTAGCAAACCGTACTGCATGTAGGTGCTGCAATGTAAGTAGTGTTGCCTTTTGTTTGCAACTCAAAAAGAAAGCAACTTGGATTAAGACACTTAGAAACTGTGTTGTATTAGCTGTGTAAACAATTTAACGTTTAATTGTCAGTAATTTACATATTGTACTGAGAGAAGCCGTAGTGTAGTAAGTACTGATTATATGGTGTCGTAACTGACTGTAATATTGTAAAGTAGTGTTTAGTATTGTGTTGTAATGATCTGGCTTTTTTTGTTTGTTTGTTTTTTTTGAATTGATTTTTAACAATTTTTTTGTAAAACGTTTTTGCGGAAAAGGTCCCAATCATTTTCTACACTCTGAGCCGTTTCCAGGCTTTTCCAAATCTGAACGAGGACGTTAGATACCTTTTACTTCTGCACATCTTATTTTCCCGAAAATGAACCAGAAAAAAGAAAAGAAAAGAAAAGAAAAACGTCATAGTTGGTGATGACAGGCAACGAAGATTGCTTTTATTATTACTCGATTTTTTCAGAATGTACCCGAATTTGGACTTGAGCTGCGATCTTTCTAAGGCTTTTCACCCAAGCCTAGTGAGTGGGTTGCCTAAATCCATGTATTTCCAAAAGTATTTACTCAATAACCAATTTATTTTGTTGTATTTTCTCGACCACGCTCTGTTTAGTTACAAAGCATTAGTTGAAAACAAGTATCAAAGCTCATTTCCGCCATCAGCAGGTATTTTGTTACTGTGAAAAAGGATTCTTGTTTGTTTTCCGGTTTCACCATGATGAAAATACACCAAGTTGAGAGATTCAATTGAACCTGATTTGCATCTGAATAAGTTTCTGCAAAGAATACTATTGACCAAAATACTTACCAAAATATTTTTAACAAATTTAATTAAAACTTCTTGATCGTCTGTTTGTAGTTATGTTTCTTTGTAACAGAGCTGACTGTCCTTATGTTATCCTATAGAGCAATTTTTCTTTTTCCCGATTGTGCAAAGAAGATATGTCGAACAAGTATCTTTAAACCAAATGAAATATCGGTTGATTTGACTGAAAAGTTACTTGAAAATAAGAACGCAGGAGATATAGCTTAAAGTTTATTCAGTGCAACAACAATGGGGTATGGCTCATAACAATCTAACATCAACGAACGTAAACAAAATAAAATTTGCACAGTAGTTAACGCATTCAGATTCAAGATTTCCTCACTGTCTGAAGTCTTTAACTTAGCTATTGCCAAAATAAAATCCATAACTTACATTAACGACACAGAAGGTATCACAAGGGTTTTAATGACTGCTGGACCGGAAGAATACAACACTGGGGACAATATTAGTCCACGCTAGCTTAACATTTACGGGACCATTTCAAACGGATACACACACTAAAGCAATTTCCCGTTCCTTCAGTAAACGTCGAAATAACCATCACTGTCAGGCTTTGTGCACTGACATTGTTGTCTGCACTGTCGATTCGTGATCATCATAACAAGCATGTGACCTCAGTGCCCGCAGAAACAACAGAAGGATGGAAACATCTGATCAAGCTAATCAAAGTATCTGATCAAGGTAGGAACAACTTTTAAAGACGAACATGTCGAAATTGATGGAAGTTGGAAACGCGAAAGATACGCATTTTGGACATTCGTGCAAGGATGAAGAATAAAAGGGCACAAAATCTGACAATGAACATTTAACCATCGGACCTACACACTAATTTTAGCAAAACTAATTTTAGCAAAACTTCAATGCCGCCAGAAAATAATAGGCATTAAAGATGTAATCATTTTAAACCAAGCTACGAAAGTGGTATCCTTGTAAAACGGCAAGATTACCTTCCCTCCCACGTTGGCTGTAAAGTTTGTAATAATTGGTATGTCACTTTAGGAAGCGCTAAATCTTAGCAGCAATATCCTCTAAAAGTACATGTTGCGCCAACATAAAGGATCTCTCGCTAAATGGTAGCGCTGCGCTCCAAAGAAACTCTTTTTTTTTTTTTCACATCGTACGTTTGTAAATGACGTTGTAGAAACGGTCTTTCCAGTATTTACTCTGCCATCGACGGACCATACTAGTTACAGGAACTCACCTGCACTGGGAGATCAAAGCGAACTGGAAGCAATTTAAGGTTGTGTTTGATTCAAGCCGATTAGCGTGCTATACAAATGACGTTTTTCTTCGGCTTTTAGGTTTGCAAATCCGTGTTAGTCAGAGTTTGCATTCGTCAACTCTTGAGAAAAATAGCCATTTGTCGCAGTTTATTGTACTTTGTTTGTTTGTTTTTCTTTCTTTTTTTTTTTTTTTCAGGAGAAAAAATATCGAGCTAAACGTTTTCATATGAGACGTAGAGGTCGAGGGAATAGCAAAGTCTTGGAAGTGTCTCGCGAGGCCAAGGAATATCAGTTTGCACAGATCGAGGACTTTCCCAGAAAACTCCAAAGATTTAAGAAAGGCTCTTGTTTACCTAGAAAGAAGACACTAGTAACAATCATTTCCGAGGAAAAAAAATGCAGAACCTCACTGAAATTAGAAACCAACCTGCAAGTGAACAGTTTCATTGCTCATCGACTCTTACCGAACCAAAGCCAAAGATCACTACTTCAGCAATTAATATTCCTCTTTGCATCACCGCGTTTCTGGGGAATGTTCTGATCATCGCTGTTCTTCCAAAGGTGTCGTCCCTTTATCCGCCATTAAAACTGTTTTTGGGTTGCCTTGCTAGCACCGATCTTTGTGTGGGCCTCGTTGCGCAGCCTCTTTATATTATTCTCTTATTGTCCTCTGAATACTCCAAACATTGTTATTATTCAGGGCTCCTTTTAATTCGACTTCTGCAATCTTTTGTTCAGTATCTTTGATGACATTGACTGCAATAAGTGTGGACCGACTTCTCGCCCTGACGTTGAGGCTTCAGTACAGACAGGTGGTAACTTTGAGGAGGGTATGGGTCATCGTGGTCACCGTTTGGGTTTACAACACAAAGAATGCCGTGATATCAATTTACAATCTTCGTATAGCCTATAGCATCTTTGCTATAGAGGTGAATCTGTGTATAATAGTCTCGACCTACTGCTACACGAAGATTTATCGTGTACTTCGCCAAAACCAAGCTCATCTACAGCACAATATTCATCAAGGACGACAGAAAGGGGGACAAAATGTAATGAATATAGCAAGATACAGAAAGACAGTATCAACGGCATTGTGGGTGCAGATTACATTAGTGGCTTGTTATCTCCCATTTGCTGCAGTAGCAGCCGTAATATCTTTCTATGGCCCTCTCCACAACCTCGCGTGGCATCCCCCACTAACTCTTATTATGTTGAACTCGACCCTAAATCCATTCCTCTATTGTTGGAAGATAAGGGAAATGAAACAAGCAGTGAAGGACACGATTACACGAGTGTGTTTTTTTTGTAATCAATCGTCGTAGCCAAGGCTATCATTTATTTATTTATTTATTTATTTATTTATTTAATCAGCCAACACCAGATACTAAGTTCCGGATAGGGTTTCATCGGATAAACATCAAAATTGTCATTTTCAGATGCGAAATTACGTGTTTTTGCAATTTTACTGATAGCCGAGAAATGGGATAGAATTTTATCTGCCTGCTAGCAGAAAAATCACCGACAATTGAATTGATAACTGAGATCCCATCAACCCTATCCAGACCTATAGAAAATGAGCTTAGCCGTTAAAAAAGTGCAGTCTAAATCTGTGAGAAGTTGAATAACTGTGTTCAATGTCCGTTTTCTTGACTAACGGGACTTGCAGAGCAGAACCAATTTATCTCGCTGTAGTTTTCTGACTGCGTACTGTTTGGTTAGAAAAAAATAATTATCATTGCTAGTATCAAGGCTCATTTCCGCCATCAGCAGGTGCATTTTTAAATGTTAAATAGGGTTACTATTTGTGTACCGGTTTCACCATGATAAAAGTACACAGGGTAGAGAAATGAAATTGAATCTGAACTTGCATCTAAATAAGAATTTGATATGGATGCTGGTGAAACACTTAGAAAAATTTTACGAAATTTAATCAAAACAACTAGACCACCAGTGCCTATTTTGTATGATTGTGATAGAGCCTACTGCCCTTATGTAATCCACTTTCTTCTTCCCGAATTTGCAAAGCAAATGTGTCAATCAGATTTTTCAAGCTTCAAAACGATTTCTTCCGTCTATGACTCTAGAGATATCACAAGGTTTTAAATCACTGCTAGAACGGGTGAATACTGGGAACAATCTTAGTTCACACTTAATATTTTCGAGTATTCTAAAGGTAAATACAAGAAAAACAATTTTGCTTCAACCATATTGCTTTTAAATGACGGAGGTGTCTTTTTATATTCTGTTTGGTTTAGCTAATTCTGTTTGATATGGCTTAAAAGCTGCATTACTGAGAAATACAACGTCTTGGCCTCGCTTGAGATGTAACCTTGTCTTCGGGTTCCTAAATTCAACCCTGGCGCCAAGGCTACAATCAATAAATGAGTGGAAACAATATGTAATAAGCGATGTCTCAGTAATTTAGTGTTTATAACTTATCGATACACGCCAGATGTTGTCAACCAAAACTGATCTGGGATTAATTGGAGAAGACAATTTCTTGAAGCTCGAGAGAGTGAATATTAGTACTGCATTTAATCTTTTCGCAAAAGCCCCGAAGAAACCATCATGATCACTATGGACTGCACTTAACAGTACTTTTGACTCGTATCATCTTGAGACTTGACCTACCCGATAGAAAGGTGTGAACATCAGTTAAAAATCATTAATTCTTGCCTAAGTTACATCAGAACAGGTTTTACAGACGAAAATGGAGATTTTATTGATTGAAGATGGAAAACGCGATGATTACAAATTTCAAAACCTCATAAAGATTGCAGTTCTCAGTCCAAAAAGATTCCCATTGTTAGTAACACGTGCAGTACCCTACCGAAAAAGAGGCAATAGAATAGCGCTTAAAGAGCCCTCTAACACTAAGGCTCTAGAAAACCTCCTGCACGGAAATTTCAAAACACAAAAGGAACGTTTATTATCGTTGAAGAATCACTGTACTATAACGATTGAAATGAACAATTTTACTAAAGGTTTAAATTACACGACAAATCAAAAGTTTTATTGCTCGACAGCTATTACGACCCTCATCTAAAGAGGATTATTTTACCATTTAACGTCTCCCTTTCCATCACTACATTTGTGAGAAACTTTTTTATCTTTGCTGCCTTACACAAGGTACATGTATTGTATCTTCATTCACCATGAAAACTTCTTTTTCTTGTCTTGCAAGCACCGACCTCTGTGTGGGTCTTATCACATCGCTTCTCTATGTTTTCCTTATTGTGTCTCTAGAGCCCTCTCAACGCTGTTTCTACGTTGGTATCTTTTCAAATACCATGGGCCTAATTTACTGCTATAAGTGTAGACTGACTTCTCGCCTTGTTGTTGGGGCTAAGATAAACACAAAGAGCATAGGTCTAGATGGTTGTTGTTTTTTGTTTTGGTTATTTTCCGCTGGCAATACAACTTTATCCTTCTTTATCCTTCTTCTTAGTTTTCGTATCGCTGCAGGCATTTAGCGTACTTGGTGCTATCATCTTGTACAGCACTAGCTCAGCCTTCTCTTCCACAAAAAGTGATCTATAGATCTTACTCTTTGGCATCACTGAGCAAATGGACAAGGCTTCGACTGAATTTCTCGTGATACAGAAAAACGGTGCAAGTACACAGCATTTTCGGGTAGCATTGGTGTCTTGTTACAATTACTTGAATAACGGAATTCAAAGCTGGGTTTCCGCCTGAACTATTGGGTCCATGAGAAGACGCACACGGCTTGTACTGTAAGTATCCCGGAGAGCTCCATACAATTCCTTATACTTTTAGTACAAGAAATTGTTGAGCATTATCTTAGGGCGCTCCAGGTTTCTTCACCCTATGATACCAACGAGGTGTTATAATCTGTTACGCCGACGATCGTCTGTCAGAAAAATATTAATTTTTGAAAGTAAACCAGAGACGAACAGCGGCGCACACCGGCTTACATGTGTCAACGAGCAATTAAATGCAGTGTGCTGCGTGAGTCATTCCTTACGCTCTACACTCTGGAATAAAAGCATTATTAGATCATGTCCAAAAGAACGTGAGCAGTGGGGAAAGACATGGAAGGAAAAAAGACGTGAGAGAGGAAGGGCAATGAATGTTGAAACTACGGCGAGGGCGGAAATCCTGATAAGACAAGTATTCGCGCTAATGATGTACGAATTACCAGAATTTAATGCACAACACGAAATCATCCTCTCCTTCTCTACTCAAACCAAGATTTACGATCTGAACTAAAAGATAACCAGGAGCCTACAAACGCATGCTCAAGTAAAGAGACGCGCAAGGGCCGACTAACATTTCTTGCTTACTCCATCAAAGTCATCACGATCAACGCTGAGCTTGCATTGAGATGCTTGTCCGGAAGTAAAGTGACGTTTGATTCATCAATCTAAAACAGATCTTGGAATTAAGCCGAAATGATCTGGGAGCGAACTAAACTTAACAATTTTCTAAAAAATAACGCATCACACTCTTTCTTTTTTTCATAAGAATATTGTTTCTCCGGCCCAGGCTGAATACTCCTATTTTTCTGCTGATTTTAGGCTGAAAATATTATTGTAATATTCTTAACTTATGACATTTACGTATCAATTACAAGTGCTCCATTGCTGTTCATTGCAATCAGTACGGTCAAAATGTCATGTCATACGACAAGAAAGAATTTATCATGAAAAATTTTGCGGTTTAGCTCATGTCTTTTGCATTGTACATATTTTTTACTGCGCAAACACGTTACATGTACCGCTCATCATTAAACATTTGGCTATCGCTAGTGAAGAGTGTTTCGTTTGTTGGCTAGTTTTGCCGTTTAGAGAAAGGAATAATTTTATACAGTTAAGTAAAAACATCATTGTATTATTTTCACAATTTCAGCCTCAGGTTTATTCTTAAAATATTCTTTAAATTTCGCAAATTTCAGCCTCGATATTCTTATAAAATATGTTCTTTAAAAAAGAAATGAGTGTATATGCACTACTTGATGAATTTCATTTATAGTCACAAACACCTTTATCTTGATTGTAAATAAATAATCTCTAATTTATCTGTAAATTTATCTTTATTTGAGTCTCCACAATTAGTTATCTAAGCTTAATACTCCGAACAGTCTTTTTGCCCTCCGCCATTGAGAAGAAATGTCACACAATTACATAGCCGTGGGGAAAGTTAGGGCCCGGGGTGAGGAATCACTTAGTACACAAAGCAAAGTTTGTCAGTGCTTTAAGTGACCTCGCACGGCTACCAATGACTTCAAGGTGTTCGCACGCGCTGCGAAAACAGACCTTAAAATTTCGAAAGTAACGACTGAGTGTGGTGAAACCCTCCCACATCCCCAGAAAATAGTGGAATCAAGGATCAAAAGTATAATTTATTCTTCCTATCAATTAAGAGCGGCAAACTGATGACGATACAACAAGGGAAGGTACAGTGTAACGCATACTATGAACATTAAGAAACGTCATGTTGCGCAGTGTTAAAACAAAACCCGTAATATTTTTCTCAAGTAACAGGAACTAACAGAAACTTTTCTTCAAATTACAATTACTTCAATCAACAACTTCGTCGCATTACTAAAAGGAGGGCGTTAAAAGGAACGTTTCTTGAAATCAAAATTGAAAACTCAACCAGCACACCGAGATATATTTAAGGGCCTGTTTACAGGGAGAGAGGTCTACTCTAGCAAGCGTGTTAATCTTAGCTGGAGGGCAAAAGATAGCCCGGGTTTACAAGCAAAATTTTGGTGTAACCCTACAACCCGAGCGCGGGACAACTTAATGCGCGGTTACACTCAAAGGGTCTGGAAACAAGTAGAAAGTTAACCCAGGTAGGCGGGTTAACCCTACCTGGAGTGTTTACAAGGGAAAAAGTTAGCCCGCCTGCCAGGGTAACCCTAGCACGCAGATAGGGTAAACCGCCTACTCGTTTAACCCTAGCTAGCTGCCTTGTAAAGACGACGAAGAAAACAAGAGAAAATGTGTGAGTGCTAGGGTAACCCTCTCTCCTTGTAAACAGGCCCTAAGAATGGTCTACCTGATGAAGAGCCCACCCAAAAGGCAGCAACCACGACAGCGACATAAATTTGAACTGGAACACGAAGGATTTCATCTCATGTTTTAAAAAACTGTTTTCACGAGTTTAATACACCCATAGAGAAATACATGCTGCCCTGTTTCCATACCTTTTGGAAAAAGCCCCAAGGTAGCAGCGAGTTTCGTCTAACTTAAGTAGAAAAAGAATCGCCTTTGAACACAGCCTCAAAGTTACTTAGCCTCAGATGTAATGAAGGATCGGCGATACAGTGGCGCGACTGGTGTGTAATTCTTATGAAAAATGCTAAAAGTTGTCTCTAAGACCGTGGGTTTTTATCAGAGTCAGAGCAGCTCAAAGACCGTCTTTGAGACCTTGCCTTGCCGATTTTGAGACAGTTAAAATTCTAACAAAGCACCTCAGTGCTTAAAATAACGCGCAGAGATCCACTTGTTTTTCAATTGTTTGTTTGTCTTTGCTGGGCGCAATTTACTCAAGGCCTTTAACTTGACAGAATTTACCCATTAATGGACAACAACAACAACAATCTTTTATTTAAACATGACTTTTGTTTAAAGCTAGACTGTTCAGGGCCCTCTATTTTCTGGTATAATGATCATCCTTATGGCTTTTTTATAGCTTTTTAAAAATTTATCATTACCATTATTGTTATACATGTAGTATTTGCCATTACAATTTGCCATTACATTGTAATAAAAAAAATATAAATATTTTTTTTCGATTGGTTGTGTAACGATATGATGATGATGGTTTATTCGCCACTTTACATTAGCTTTAATAGACTATAATACGACCTCATTTTCTGCATTCATCAGATAAGTTGTTTTTGAGTATAACTTTTTTCAGTACGTGACTTCAGTGTTATGGCTGTTAAAAACTTAAGAGAAGGGGTCAACATTTCACGATGAAATATTCAATAAGAGTAATAAATATCAGTATACTTGCTTGTCATACGCACTGATATAAATATTTCACAGTTACAGTTTACTACCTTTAGGTGAGACAAATTGATATTGTAACAGCTGAACAATGTTATTGCTGGCATGACATTAGAATATCTCAGTTACACTACACTCATGGGTGTGCCACCTAAAGTGTAGCCTAATAATGTTATTGCTGGCATGACATTAGAATCTCTTCGTTACATTACACTCATGGGTGTGCCACCTAAAGTGTAGCCTAATAATGTTATTGCTGGCATGACATTAGAATCTCTCGGTTACACTACACTCATGGGTGTGCCACCTAAAGTGTAGCCTAATAATGTTATTGCTGGCATGACATTAGAATCTCCTGGTTACACTATGCTCGTGGGTGTGCCACCTAACGTGTAGCCTATTAATGTTATTGCTGGCATGACATTAGAATCTCTCGGTTACACTACACTCATGGGTGTGCCACCTAAAGTGTAGCCTATTAATGTTACTGCTGGCATGACATTAGAATCTCTTCGTTACACTACACTCATGGGTGTGCCACCTAAAGTGTAGCCTAATAACGTTATTGCTGGCATGACATTAGAATCTCTTGGTTACACTACGCTCATGGGTGTGCCACCTAAAGTGTAGCCTATTAATGTTACTGCTGGCATGACATTAGAATCTCTTGGTTACACTACACTCATGGGTGTGCCACCTAAAGTGTAGCCTATTATTGTTACTGCTGGCATGACATTAGAATCTCTTGGTTACACTACACTCATGGGTGTGCCACCTAAAGTGTAGCCTATTAATGTTACTGCTGGCATGACATTAGAATCTCTCGCTTACACTACACTCATGGGTGTGCCACCTTAAGTGTAGCCTAATAATGTTATTGCTGGCATGACATTAGACTCTCTTGGTTACACTATACTCATGGGTGTGCCACCTAAAGTGTAGCCTATTAATGTTATTGCTGGCATGACATTATAATCTCTCGGTTACACTACACTTCTGGGTGTGCCACCTTAAAGTGTAGCCTGATAATGTTATTGCACCTTAAAAACATTATTATTTAATTTTTTCTATTTTGGTTGTTTTTTGGTTATCTTTTGGTCATCATCTTAATTCAACTTACAATGTTTTTATTAGAGCACATGTGTACATGAAGACAGGACTGATAGATGGTTACTCCATTTTAAATCAGATTTTTTGCTGTGTTTAAATCTGTGCAAGGTCCTCTACAGCTTTTCCATGAAAAGTGCTTCACATGAATGCCTTCAATTTTGTTAGGAATTTCCTGTTCAGCTGGACACCTATAAATGTATTAAGATGTCTGCTAGTTAGCAACCACATAGCAAATTGAATAGTGTGAATAATACTATACATTAACACATAACCATTATTGCCCATTTTTGACGTCTGACTCAACAGACTTATTAAGTTTATGGTTAGTGATAAACCAATCATAATATGGGCTGCTGATAAAAATCAATTATAACATTTGAGTAAGTGCTGCATTATTATATATAGAATATTGTCTGTTTTTAACCTGGTAAAAAGTGGCGAGATCAAATCCAAAGGAACCCTGGAAAACATAATTATGAAAGAGAGATTTTCATGGTTTTTTCACGCTATTTAAATTTGGGAGGGCAAACAGGGCAAAAACTGCAGTAAATGTATGGGGAAAATAGAGAATCTTACGACTAACAACCTGAAATATTTTTGAGTAGATTTCAGTAGATTTGTAGATCATATGATAAGTGGGAAGATGCCTCGCTAGAAAAGCCATAATTAAGTTTTTCATTTATCAATAGTCTGAAAAATAGTGTGAGTTGCAATTCGCAAGAAAATTTAGAAACATTTGTATACAAAATTTAAAAGTGCCTATCCTTGCCTCACAGGAAATCTATTTTCATCACATTTGACTAAGGAAACCCTTTAGATCTGCTGTGTATCTGTTCCTTGTAACGCATAAAACATTCAGGAAGTCAATGACTCTCAACTTATTAGGCAGCAAACTTTAAACTTTTCCCGTACATTTACTGCAATTTTTACTGTGTTTGCCCCTCAAATTAAACAAGGAGGCCTCTTAACATGATCATTATCTTCATCAACATGATTTATTTTAGGGAACCAACCACATTGATTATTTTCATCAAGAGACTAAAATCTTGGACAGAATAAAATGAGAAATAAAACCACCTATCCACCCGAATCAATGATAAATTCGCATTTTTCCATCATTAAAATGGGGGGAGTGGTGGTCTTAATTTTTCATTTATTTTGCCCTTGATTGCACTCAATATAACAATTTCTAAAATGACTGTCATTGCGGTCCACGATACCATCCCGTCCTTTCAATCAAAAGAAAATACATCTTAGCTGACCAAAGCTGACCTCTGACCCTACTCCAGCAAAATCAACCCAGGCCCCCTATTGGCAAAAAAGTAACTTAGGTGCCTCAAGCGGGAAAATAAACTGAATTTGAGCTCTCGAAAACACAAGGTCAGCATTGGTCATGTTGTAACGGCCTTTGCCAATCAAAGTGCCACTAAAAGTGAAGTTATTACGGTATTTCCCCTCCAGCTAAACTCAAAAAACATTGTTCGCAAACTTACCCCTGTTCTTGACCATGTCCTTTTCGAACTGTGAGCAAATTAAATCCAGGTCTTTCAGGGTATTCTTTTGAAGTGCGCTCTTGGCAAGATGTTGGCGTGACAACATGGCCAGCAAACCAAATGAAGAAGCCACCACTTTAATTCCAAAGCTTTGCCACGATAACTGGAGCAATCGGCAAGGCAGGATCCAATTTCCACTCGTGCAAATTCGTCTGAAAACTTGCTACCACCGCTCTTTTCTTAAAAAAAATCTTTATCGGACTTATGATGCAATCACGTTCGTTTAGGATACACCGAGTTTTTTTCGAAGTAAGATCTGGATTGATGCCGCGAGCGAAGAGATAAAATCCCTTCCTTGGCACAGTCTTCGATCGAAGGTCAACCGTGAACTCGCTTTAAGGTCGAGGCTGCAGGTCACGAGGTGAAATGTAAAACCTGTTTCTCCGTCACGGGAAACCATGCTTAGTTAAAATAACAACACTTTCCAGATCCCGAAGATACGTGAGATGACAGTCGCTGAAACCGCTTTAACAAGATTATAACGCCTGCAACAACCGCAAAACAAAAATCTCCGCGGGAGGAGATACTTACAGTAGACATCAATTGTGTCTTCTCATGAACAAAACACACAAAGTAATTATATATGCACAAGTCAAGCGGTAAAAACAATTTATTTCGCTCTGGTTTTCCGAGTACATTCTGTTTGGTTAAAAAAGATAATAAAATATTTAATCTAAAGCAAGTATCAAGTCTCATTTTTAACACCAGCAGGTGTTTTGTTGCTGTTAAAAAGGATTGTTGTTTGTATACCGGTTTCACCATGATCAAGTGGACCAAGTTGATGGGTGAAATTGAACCTGAATTTCCATCTAAATACTATTAAAGTACTTATAGAACCGACTGTCCTCAGTACGTTGTGATGGAGCCGACTGTCCCTTCCATTTTCTCCTTCCCAAATTTCCAAAAAACGGGATCCCTTTTGTTTTGTTTTTTTTACCGGAAACTAGCATCATTTGATTTGACTCAAAATGTACATGAAAATAGAAACGTGACATAGAAGCCTAAACCTCGTTGGAAAAACAGCAGGGAATCGCATAGACCATTTTAAATCAAAAGAACGAACTTGGTCTATATAAAAGACACACAGTAGTGTGGGCATTCAAATTCAAGATTTCCTCACAGTTTGAAGGTGTTCAATAAGATATTGCCAAGTTTAAACTCCATTTTTTTTTTTTTTTTTACATTAATGACACAGGAGGTCCTTGTTGAACCGGGAGATTCAACCCAGGTCTGGAAAGAATAGTTTACCTAAACAGTTTGGACTATTTTAAAGGTAAATACACATTTAAAAATGATTTCGTTCAAGCCAAAGTGGTTTTCGACTGCGCAACTGACTTTTTATTTTCTGCATAGTATAGCCAGAGCTATTATTTCCGTCAATGGATTACTAACAAATACAATGTCTTGGCCTTGCTTGAGATGAAACATTGTTTTCCCGTTGCTAAATTCATCTTCTTTTAGCGATAAATGCGAGAAGTTTCAATGATTTGATGTTTCGTACTGATCGACGCACGCCAAATTTTTTAACCACATGTACAACTTGTTAGTGATCGAACAAAACAACTTATTAAAGTTAAGACTAGGTGAATAAAGATAAGTGTAGTATTTAAACGTTTCAGAAAGCCTTGTAAAAATCATCACTATCTGGGTTAACTTTGCGTTCGATTCGTATCAACATGACAAGCCTCTCACCTGCACGATCCGTGGGAACATCTGCTCAAGGCAAAATGTCATTATATTCTTGCCACAGAGACCAAGAAACAACCTTTAAAGACAAAAATAACGACATTTACTGATGATGGAAAAACAGTTGCTACAACTTATTATATTTTCTTTTCTTTCAGCGAAAATAATCTAAAACGGTGTCACGAGAGGCAAAGAGGCAAAGAAATCTCGAGAGGCAAAGTAATATTTGAACAGAGGATTTTCAGAACACTTTTGGTTTAACTAACAAAAAGACAGTACGTATAACATTCATCGCTAAGAATTTAACTCACAACAGAAACCTAACTAGAATTGAAGAGTTTTATTTCTCGTCGAGTCTTACCGAAAAAAGCCAAACATCACTGTTTCAGCGATTAACATTCTTCTTTCCATCACCGCGTTTATTAGGAACGCTCTGATCATCGCTGTTCTTCCAAAGGCGTCATTCCTTCATCCGCCATCAAAACTGCTGCTAGGTTGCCTTGCGAGCACCGATCTCTGTGTGGGTCTCGTTGCGCAGCCTCTTTAAGTTAACTATCTCTTGTCCTCAAAATGCTCCAAGCATTGCTACTATTCTTTACTACTTTTTAATTTCACATGTACAGTTTTTTGTGGAGTTTCTTTGATGACACTGACTGCAATAAGTATGGACAGATTACTCGCCGTTTTGTTGGAGTTAAGATACAGACAAGTAATAACCTTCAGGAGAGTATGGGTTTTTGCGGTTACAATTTGGCTTCTCAACATTGCAAATGCCGTAATATTGTATTACATCTCTCTTTATCGCCTTAGCATCTTGTCTGTAGAGGTGATCCTGTGTATAATAGTCTCAGCTTGCTGTTACATGAAAATCTATCGCATACTTCGCCACTACCAAGCTCAAGAACAACAGCATATTCAACAAGGACAACCGAACGGAGGAGAAATTCCCTTGAATATAACACGATGCAGAAGAACAGTGTCCAGTGCGATATGGGTACAGATATCATTAGTGGCTTGTTATCTTCCCTTTTACACTAGATGGTACGTTAACTCTTGTTATGTTTAACTCTACCTTGAATCCATTCCTGTACTGTTGGAAGATGAAAGAAATGAAGCAAGCAGTAAAGAACACGATCAGGCAAAAGATTGGCTTTTCCTCTTAACTCTATCGTGCATGCGAAGCCCTGGCATTTTTTTGACATCAACTCATTCATCTGTTAAGAAAAAACCAAAGTTCTCGAGTGACACGTAGGGGCCAAACCACCCCCCTAATGTTTCTTGAAGGCTATATTTGCTTGGTTTATATATTTCTGAACCAAGTTTGGCAGATGAGCTTTCTTTGTTCTCCAGTTTATTTCAATTTGGAAATTGTGACAAAATGTCAGATTATGACGTCATAATTGATGACGTCACCGAAACGTGCTATAATTTTTTGTAAAATCTGATAAAAAGATTATGTCATTGGTAAGGCCTTGACTTGAGGAGTAAAATGCCGGAAACCGTTTTTAGCTATCATGATTATTTTTCGAGATATGGTAAGTTAAATATTTTTTTTTGTTGTCCCCCCCCGGAATTTGCTTAACCATACTGTCTTTCTTAAAGTGCACCTAACCCCAAATTTTTTTTTTCGCTAAAACGAATCTAGACTTTATTCGAAGCATTTGGGCGAAGAAATTTTTGAATTTGGTTGAATCCTCGATTTTCTATGCCCTTTCAAAGTCGCGCTTGAAGGTTTCACGACCGCGTTTTAGGGAGTCTGGGGCGGCGGTACCTGATGACGTCTACCCAGGAACCAAACACAATGGCGCCTCAGTCAACTCTCTGTATTTGCTCGAGAAAATGGAACACAAAACTAATCGTTCCGATGTATTTTGGGACTAAAACGTCCAAGTTTTGTCTCAGAATCATTTCTTTTTCGTCACTGGAGTCAGAGTTAAGTTTCGATTCGGAAGACTCCGAAATAAACTTCGATCGAGCACGTTCGACAACTGTGAACTCACTGCTTAGAGCTTTGAGAGCAATTTACAATATTTCAAACGACGAAGGGGAAGACTTCTTTGCGGACGAGTTGCTTGTATATTAGGAATGGAAAGCTAGATACGAAGTGGAGGAGCAGGCAAACGAAAAGCAGGAAAGAAAACTCAAGGACTGCTTTGGATGGTAATTTCGTCAACTAAACATAAGATTCCCACGCGTGTTTATAGCCCGTTTACATTTGTCCTTAGCGAGAATGTATTTTATCAAGGTGTGATTGTTCTGTTAAATCCAGCTTGTGTTTTACTTTCAGTTGAATGCTTCATGTTTATAAGAGCGACGTACGTGTCGCAGTTTTCGAGACTTGATGACCTCCAAAACATTGGCTTCGATCGATTGAAAATCGTATTGTTTGGACCTGTATTTTTGAAGCTGCGGGAAGCAAGGCGGAAGGAAACATTTCATACAATTACCGATTTCACATTGTCACACGTTTTAAGTCGTAACTCCAAAAAACCAATGTAAATTGTTCTCAAAGTTTGCAGCGAAATTCGTCGGATAAGCGAAAAGGATGTGTTCCCTAAGCGGTCCGCACATGTTACGCGGTCATATTTTCGACGCTATATCACAGAATCTTTGTCGCACTGCTGATTTCCAAACCTTCGAAAAACTCTGTGAGTCTAACAATTTTGTTATCATGTAATTCTAAAGGATTAATCTTCGACTTTTATCTAAATCGAAAGAGAAATAAGTGTTGGTTAGCGGCGTACAGTTGCGATCTATTTACATATCAGTATAACGCTTCTTGATCATGATCGGATCACACAACTTTGTATGTTACAAATACTGCGGGATTGGAAGATATAGGTTGTAGGTAGTATTTCTACAAATTGCTGGTTAGCTTTAGGCAGAAAATTTATGAAAATAGCGTTCGAAAGTCTGCGGAACAAATTCCAGTGAGAGTTCTTCAATGGTTCTCACAGATTCAGTTCGCTTGTTTCGGTTCGACAAAATCAACCATCGTTTACGTCTTTGTTGCACCATTAGCCGATCATCGTCAGTTCATTGTACAGTATATCTTTCTTTAAATCTGTAATATTGCTGCAACAGCCGATAGCACCTCTGGAAGGCGTTTCTGCGCACTTTTCGAATGTGTATTGCACCATCCTGAAGGAAATGAGAGGACGTCAGATATCCAACCTTCCTGGGTAGACGTCAGAAGAGCCGCTAGACCCATTCTCCTCAAACTCGGTCGTGAAACAAAATGGCGGTGTTTTGGAGCTATTTTCGAGATTTCGTCGGGGCACAGAAAATCGAAGATTTAACGGAATCCAAAAATTTTTTCGCAGAACTATTTCAAATAACAAGGAGATTCGTTTTAGCGAAAAAAAATTTTGGGGGTTAGGTGCACTTTAAGTCAGTATCTCTGGTTTATTTTTTTCAGTTTTATTCTAGGAGGGCTAATAATCTAGAAAAATAGAAAGCTCGTATGGTTTTAGAAATTTGATTTTCGGCTTTGTTAGGATGGTATTAACAGTAAAAAACGGGTGACGTCACCGGTTATAACGTAACAAAACTAATTTTAACGCAATAACACTAGAGATAAATTTTTATTCCGATTTTCTTCTTTATTTTTGCTTTAGTCATCTGGCACATCACATGTGCAACATAACTGCATTTGCTAGAACAAAATTACGGCTCCAATTTGGGGATTTTTCTCAAGGGGGGGACCACATATTTTGCAGAATTATTTTTCATATTTAAAAATGCCATATTTCATTTAATTTTTGTGATATGGACAAAATTTTTTCAGGTTTCAACTCCCCTTGATGTGCTCTTTCGAACACATTGTAAATAATATGCATATTAAAAACTTCAAAAGTGGCAAAAAACATGACGTCATCACTGTGACGTCACAACTTTGACATTTACTGACATTTTTCACGTAAATATAATTGGCAATAGGTCTCCTGTTTATCTGCCAAGTTTGGTGTAGAAACAGTCAATACTTTTTAAGTAATGTGAAATAATGTGAAATACCCAAGAACTGACGAAACATTTGGGGGGTGGTTTGGCCCCTACGTGGACGTCGAAAATATTACTTGTCCTGTATACAAAAGAAGATAAAGGCTATACTCTGAGAAAAGATAGCTGGGGTTGGATATAAACGTAAAGCAGTAATAAAAAATATTTTCCACTTATTTCTTTTAGTTGGTGAGACTCGGCATGGTGTTTGTTAATTACATCAATATTTACAATCCTCCGTATTTACTATCATTCACTTTTCCCTCGCGATTCTGTTAATATGGAAGCAGGATAAGATCGTCCATTGTTTGTTTCATTCAGTTGTCAATATCTGTAAAAGCCCTGAAGACTATTTTTCTCCCTAGCAAACAAAAAGAACACACAACTAAACTTTTATGTACTATTTGCGATTTATTTTAGAAATACCAAGTAATTATCTGTTATTACTGTTCTGTTCAAGAGAGTAACGTCCTCTAAATGTAGTCCCTTCAGCAATTACGATTTTTTGGCGCTTTTGTGGTCTGTACAAAGTCACATTTCGACTTATCAGTGTTCCGTTTACTTCTATATTTGCGATTTAAGCCTCGAAGTCATTGAAAAATTCCACTGAAAAGCGAACAAACCTGCGCGGCTCGTTTACCACTCTGGAAAATTCTGTTCCATTCGCCCCAGAAAATTTCCGGAAATTCACACCGGAATGTTTGGTCAAATGGAAAGCGCCCCTATATTATCACCTAAAATTTAACCGATAATTAAAATTCCGCCAAGCATATCCAGACTTTCAGAAGTTGTGCGTAGCCGTTAAAAAGATTCAATTAAAATCTGTAACAAGTTGAATAACTGTATTCGATGTCAGGTTTTCTTAACTATGGGGTCTGGCAGTACACAGTAAGCAAATAGCTGTAAGAAGCTGTAGTTTCCTTTCTGCCTTCTGGTTGGTTGGAAAGTATCAATGCAAGTTATATGGACTCTCATTTTCCTCGCCAGCAGGTGCTTCATTGCTGTGACATAGGGTTATTATCTGTGTACCAGTCTCATCGTGATAAAAATATACACAGTAAAATGAACTGAGGGATGAAACTGAATCTGAATTTGAATTTCAAGTAGTGCTTCAAATGAATACTTTGGAAAACAATTTTAGAAAATTTAATTAAAACAGCTAGACTACCAGTGGCTTCATGTTTGTCTGGCGGTGATTGAGATGACTTTCTTTATGTCATCCCTGTACAGCAATTTTCCTCTCTCCTCGACTTTGCAAAGAAACTATGTCTTACAAATATCTTTGCCCGAAACAAATAGTTTTAATTGGACTGAATAGTTGCATGTAAATGATAACGCAGGTGATATATTTATTAGCTCAAAGTTCGTTGATGACTCTTTACGGAAATGGAATCATCAAGCTGACATTTGATGACATTGGTCTAAAGCCGCATGAGATAGATCCACGGAAATGTCGACGAAAATGTCTCAACCTAAAGTAATCAGGACCACCAAGGGCAGCGAGTTCGATTTCCTGTTAGTGAAAGTTTATACGCTCTCTACTCGGAGTTTTGTTTTTATCAGTACCTCAGGAACTTGACATTGGAGACGTCTTTTTCAGTAATCAAAAAAGAGCCATTGGTCAACATATATGTTCAATTCTTTTTAGCCCACGAAAATCGAACATCACATTATGACAATTAATCTCACTTCAAGCGACAGGGATCAACGTAAATTGAAACGCTTTCAGCTACTGAAGTTTAATCATAAGCAGCATTTGTGAAATTTTCATATTCATCAAAGTTGAGAAGACTGTATTTTACTGAAAGAGGCCTCCAGAAGATCAGATCACTTTATTTTGTACCCATCGCTCAGGTAGGTAGTTGAAAAAACAAAATGGAAATGTGGCACATTATGGACTCTCTTTGCCTGCTACAGCCTGAATTTGTCGGAAAAAAACTTACATGTACATGTTTCAATTATGTTTGTTTGCTGTGTTCATCTTATTTTGAAAATTATTCTTTAGCAGCCTCCAAGTTCAGTTGAAGAGCTCTGTTAACTGGATCAAGAAAAAAAGGTAACTACAACAATAATGTATGTCGACTCACTCAAGATTTCATCTTCTGTATGATAATACTGTACGACGTAGAGTCGCTAAAAACGACTAGGAGCAGCAAAATACTGTTAGCAAACACGAAGTTTGGGAAAATAAAGTTTTGCATCTTAATCTTAAGGTTACCGTAGACCTTCAGAAGGGGTCTTTTGAGAAATGTCTTGTACTCGTATCACTTTTAACAAAACTATACAAGAATATATATCACCGTAAAGCCAATCAAATGAAAAATCAGAAGAAATAACTATTTTGAAGATTTCAGTTATTGATAGTGGGCGCAAACCTTCCAACGCAAAACTGACAGTGGTTGCTGAACTCGGTTGCCTGGATTCGCGTTGGAACTTACGATAAAACAAGCTGCATCTTGCCCATCAGCCGATGAAGGACTAAAAAAAGTGCGTGAGGCTTTTTCGATATTCCTTCTGGTTAATGAGAGAAGATATATTAAATTAGACGGATATAATATTATTTGGCCGATCTTCGCGACATGAGAAGGCCTAAGTAAGGACATATTTGAAATATCAAAAACAAAACACTTCGGCGAATTGATAATCGAGGAACATTTTGGTCAATTTTAGTGAAATATACCCTATTATATTGATTCAAAACTGAAGCCCGAGTTTTTGTCTCATACACTTTTGCAAGCTTACCACACCTTATCAAAAAAAACATCGACGCTGTCATGCTGTCGGCCAATGAAACACAAGCTTAGAACAAGATAGGCAGTAAAAATAACCCATTGCAATTTGATGGAAAATACTATTTTGCATTCATATTGATTTGCGATGACGGAAAATTGAGATACAAAAGAAAGGCTTCCGGCACAAGGAAACTGAATAGCAACAAAGTACTCTCTTCAGCGAAAGGGGAAAAAAAACGAATGCGAAACTAGCAACTAAAATCGATCAACCGCCAATCCGAAAGAAAACGAGAAAACTGTTAGAAACTCAGTAAGGTGAGCTTTTACCCAAGTACTATACTTAGAATCTTTTGGAGGCCATAGGTTGGTGGAACGATGGGCCTTTGTCGCTAGCGGTGAGTTCCGTCTTGTTGTTTTCATGGAACAATCCTTCCTCTTTACTCGTTTTGTTCGGCCCGGGTTTCTTACCTCATTTTATCCAAGTGGCAGGTGTTCTGTCTTGACAACGAACTCATAGGAATCATTTTTCTCCAAATTTCTTCTCCAAACTTCACTGGTCTTTCTTTAAGCGACGCGCAAAAGCAGTTGTAACTCTCAGATAAAAATGGCAATTTTAGCCCACGGCAGAAACCACAACAGAATTATAGAAACGCCAAGACACTGTTCTGATTGAAGAATAGTTTGTTGCTCGTAGTGAAATGGTTACTTTCTTTTTACTCAGCATCACTCGCATATTGACATACGTGAGTCCATATTCTGTGACATAAGAAGTGAGATGCAAATGCCTGGGTCGTTCACTAAGGGCTGCTCAATGTTAGTTGTCTAGGAAAGCTACTTTCTGCACTTAACTTTAAACTTTTTTGTTTTGTTTTGTTTTTTTTTTGTTTTCAGGAAAGGCAGATGAGACTGTGTCATCTAAAGTAGGAATCTTCGAAAAAGACTCTGGAGATAAGAAGTTTTTGATAACAGAAAAAAGGGAATAATTATGATGCCGAATTTCACTGAAATTGGAAATTGCACGACAATTCAAGAGTTCCGTTGTTTGGAGAGCCTAAAGGAAACACATCGAACAATTATTTCAGCATTGAATATTCTCCTTTCCATCCTTGCTTTAATGGGGAATGTTCTGATTTTTGTTGCGCTTCAAAAAGTCTCTTCCCTTCATCCGCCATCAAAACTTCTCTTTGGTTGCCTCGCAAGCACAGATTTCTGCGTGGGCCTAATTTCACATCCTCTTTTTGTAACCTTTATTTTCGCTCCAGAACATTCCAAACTTTGCTACTATTCTACCATACTTTCAAATACAATAGGCTTCATTTTCTCCGGGGTATCTTTGTTAACAATATCGGCAATAAGTGTAGACAGACTTCTCGCCCTGATATTGAGGCTAAGATACAGGCAAGTGGTAACTTTGAGGCGAGTATGGGTCCTTGTGATCTTTTTTTGGCTTCTTAGCACTGGCTTTTCAATAGCAATGCTCTACAAGCGTCGCATAGCTGAAACGATTGCTTCCATAATAATGCTATTATGTCTAGTAACCTCCATATTTTGCTACATAAAGATTTATCTTACCCTTCACCGTCACAAAGCTCAAGTAAAGTCTGATACGTCCCAAGGAAAACCAAATGGAGCACGAATTCCACTGAATATAGCACGATACAGAAAGACCGTGTCCAGTGCTTTGTGGGTACAAATGACTTTAGTTGTTTGTTATCTACCATTTGCTGTTGTAACAGGCTTGCGTGGCGTGCTTGGGTCACACTCAACAAATCTTCACCGAGCCCATGCTGTAACGATTACCTTTCTTTTGTTGAACTCCACGCTGAATCCATTCCTGTACTGTTGGAAAATAAAAGACGTGAGGGGAGCAGTTAAGGACTCCATCAAGAACTTGAAGTGTTTTCCGGGTTAGCTGTCTCGAAACCCTAGACGGTATGGCTCATTGCTATCAAGATCGAGTCATTTATCTGTCAAGAAAACACCATTTTTCTTTTGGACTGATATCAAAATTGCTCCAAATACAGCTATCGATATCAGTTAGCAATTTGTGTGAAACTTTAGACAAGATAACATAGAAAAGTAAAGTTAGTTAACTTCAGGCATGATAAGATGTTATTTGTAAGTAAGTAACGCAAGATATTAATGAATTGTAATCAATGTTAGAAAGTTGTGTCAGTGGATGCCGCCCCCCTTCCACCCGCGGATTGTTTAAAACTTTGTCAAGAGGATTTTCTCTAGGCACTTGTCAATTTGAGTAGCTGTTTGCTTATCTTTGAGAATTATATGCTGAAAATTTGGTGAAAATCGGCTGACAAATAGTGGGGGGTTTTAAGGACAAGTGAGGTGTGGTTTATAGGTTTTTGTTACTTACGAGAAAATTGATGTTTATGATAATTATGTAATATTGGAAGCTGTCAGAATCATATTCTGGACCAGAAGTATGTTTAAATTACAAGAAACCTACTGATGTAGTAAAACGTCGAAAAGGTAAGGGGGTAAGTTTCTAAAGAAACTGTGGTGCTGCGTCGGTGGGGAGTATAACAAGATAATTTGGTTTTATCAACTGAGTTGATAAATGTGAATTGGCCACCGTAAAGAGCTTCTCGAATCTCTTTACGTTGGCCAATTCACACATGATTATCAACCCAGTTGATAAAACTAAATTATCTCACAATATTATACCATCAGCCTGTAGGCGACAGAAATAGGTTATCTATTAAAGATTGAAACTTTTCAAAATTGCGTAAACAGGTACACACAAGGATTAACCCTCTTTGGCCTTTGGCGGAAGAGAAAGGACAGAGTGTCAGCGCTTATTTAAAACTATTTAACTTAAAGAGCATTCAATACATAATGGTTGAATTTTGTCACTGTTCCTAACTCTATCAGGGAACAGTTTTGTAGGTCAAACGTTTGGTCATGTGACGTACCGTTTCTTTGGCAACCAAGTTCTCAGAGAGTGTTTTACTGAACTTCGGCGATTTTCTTGAGGGTAGATATCTGTTCTTAACTCATTTTGGAGTTTATAAAGATTTTAGTTCAAATTCTTTAATTTTTAAAACATTGGAGCCGTTCTGACCCATTTGAATAATTTTTGAAATCCAAAAAGGGATATGATAATTCGACTGAATTATGACCTCGTAAAAATATAAAGCATAAAGTATGACGCAATTATTGACACTTGGTTATCACTAACGTAGACAAGACTGAATGCTTTAGATGCCATGCAAGTTTGATTGCTATGTTAATTTACTTCTTTTGGAGATACATCAGTGGGTAGGGCGAAAAAAAAAAGAAGACATTATCCGAAAAGTCTGATGGGATTATAAGTGCAGAATGTAGGAAATTCTCACCATCACAAACACAAAGAGCATTTAGTTGTTTAGAGCGGTTTTCAATTGAGTGTTGTAAAACCAAAACCAAACCAATTACTTACCAATTAGGCTACTCAGCCAATCTCAAACCGTAGTAAAACCAAAACCAAAACCAAAGTAATATTCTAATTACTTTCGACACTCAAATGAAAACCGCTCTATTTACATTTATCGATGTATTTATTTACCTATTTATTTATTGGAAATATTGTTAATCAGCGACAATGAAAAAACTAGTTCGGGCCAAATTGCCAAATTCATGAATAGGTATTTAACTTTTCACTGCTGTGTTTGGAAGCAGTTTGATCTTACCTGTGTAAATATATTTTTCGGTGTTCCAGTTAATAACATCAGTATTAAAGCAAGCCGTTGATTCAACTATTTCATTGTATTATTATCTCAACCGTTATTATTCTGTGTTCCTAATTGTTAAAACATAATTGCTCCCAGCTAGAATACCTCCATACTCTCTTCCCATCCTTCTTTCCCCTTTCACCTCGTTCAACTCTCGAATAAAAGCTGTTTTATACACTCCTCACCCTTCAGAGTTTAGAGATCTCGCACATGTGTACCATGCATTCGAGTTTCAAACATATATCATCGGGCAAAATTTGGCCTCGCAAGATTAAAACTATGTTAAGCCCATTCAGCCTGGGAGACCGAGATCACATAGTGTTAGCGCTGATTTTTAAACTTTTCTGATTAAATTGGCACCAAAGCTATATTGTTGAAACTTGGTAACTCCTACTGAATGCTATCAGAGGCATTTTAGTACGTCAATTTTTTTATTTCTTTTTTATTTGATGGGTATTTTATTTGATGTCTCGTTGTAAGCTTAAATTTCTGCTTTAGTTCAGATTTGGGCATTATGCCAAGTTTATAACAATTCTTCCATGCCAAAAATTTCCTGATTTTCAAATCAATTGTGGCGCTGTTTTGACATTTATTTGAAAAACAAAGAAAACATCGTTTGGTTGATGTAATTTTGATGTAACACGTGACTAATAAGTAAACAATTTCGAAGGCTTTGCGCATCATTTACGCCTCACTTATACTTACTTATTGTGTTCTAACAGACCGGATAAAATATTTAACTGCATTGTTAATCAGTTTTCTGAAAGTCTAAATGATGATGATGGGATCTCACTTATCGGTTAAATTTTGCACCACCAGATAAAATTTCATTCCATTTCTCAGCTATCAGTGCATTTTGCCAAAAATCGCATCATTCCTATTTGTTTTGACAATTACAATTTTAACCCGGACTAAGCTATCCGTAAAACCCCATCCAGACCGTATTTTCTGTGTTGGCTCGTTATGGATTATTATTATATGACTTGCGTTTGTAGCCGATATAATGCGCTCTCTGATTGGTTGATACTAGGGCATTATTCTCGCGTAATGCCCACGGGCCGATTACGGGCCTGCGAAAACTAAGTAAAGAGCCATATAATAAACTACTTATTAACCTCGGAACGTTCGGTCTTTACGAAAAAATCTCAAACCTCGGCCTTGCCGTATTGAGGGTCTGAGATTTTCCCGTTAAGACTTCACTCGGTTAATAAGTAGTTAACATTGTAGTATTGCTTAAGAAACAGGCTGTTAATTCCAGAAACAGCACAACTGTCTGATCGTGTCCAGCACTGCTTGTTTCATTTCCCTCATGTTCTAGCAATAGAAAAATGGATTCAAGGTCGAGTTAAGAAAACGTAGCGTCAATGATATTGACCAAGTGATATGAAGCAATTACATGAGTGTTCCAGTGATTGAAAATAAAGGTACTAGTATCCCAGATGGAAAATAACAAGCCACTAATGTTATCGGAACCCGGCGTGCACTGGACACAGTCTTTCTGTATCGCGATATACTTAGCGAAACTCCTCGTCCATTTGGCTCCCTTTGGCGCACGTGGTCGTGGGCTGTAGCTTGGCGATGGCGAAGTATAAGATAGATTTTCGTGTGACAGATGATTGAGGTTATTGCGCAAAATATCAGCAGGATGCAGCCAGTGCGTGCAGCGATACGAAGCCTATATAAGGATACAACTGCAATGCCCCGTGGACAATACCCAAAAGACAACAATAAAGACCCATACTCTTTATCTTAGCTCCAACAACAAGGCGAGAAGTCTGTCAAAACTTATAGCAGTAGGAGTCTGCAACAAAACTCCACAAAAAATTACACCCATAGTATTAATCAAAGGAAACTATGAAGAAGTCGTGGATACATTGCCTGCATATATTAACTTCATCTATAATTATTTTATAGTTGGTAATTTTCTAAATGACTTTTTGAAAGCCTTTTTGATGCTCAAGTAGTACATGTGTACTGTGACTAGGCGAGTCAATAAAAATCAAATTACAGGCTGTTTATACAGCTGCTTAAAAATTTTAAAATGGAATATATTAATTAATTTTGATTGGCATTGGAAAATAATTATTATTATATTAACTTGAACATGTGGTGTCAATTGGCTTCTACAGTCTGTTGCACAAGGAAGCCATTAAATGAGGGTTCACCATAATCATCTGTCTCAAATTAACACCCAGTCAGAGTTGTTGGTTATCGTATGTATAATATTAGTGAGTCACCAGTGCAGTTTGCAATTGGGTCCAGGTAATTTGGTTGTGGTGCATCTTCAGTTGACATTTGAGTGTTGTATTAATAAAAGGTTGTATTGCAATCATGCAGAAAGTATGTCACATGGTTTAGACATTCATAAATTTAAGATAATCAGCTTGAGAATGCCCAGAATATTTTGCACAATTTTACTTTAGTGGGACGCGTTCGATCCACTGTAATTGGCTAGGCTGTAATGGTCACCCTGCCTAATAATAAAAATTTTATGTATATAAGTATTTTAATTAGTCAAGCAAAGTTGAATAAATAAATAAAAGATATCCCAAACATGAACAATATGATTTTAGCTAGCTGGTAAATAGGAATAGAGAGAAAAATGTTTCCTCAGATATTTAATTAAGAATCATTTCAAACAGTTTTAGCATCCCTCTCAGAAAGATCTACTTGAAAAAGTTTGGTTGAAATGATACTCTGCCATGAAATCCTCTGCTACATCTTCTACCAAAAAAGTTTTTGTACATGTACATGTAGCTTCAAGCTTGAAACCCTTTTCACATATCTACAGTAGACCCATTACTTCTCCTTTCGTGGATAAATTAGCAATGAACCCCCACCTGATA
Organism: Orbicella franksi; assembly: GCF_964199315.1. NCBI lineage: Eukaryota > Metazoa > Cnidaria > Anthozoa > Scleractinia > Merulinidae > Orbicella > Orbicella franksi. The sequence goes on along the minus strand of NC_138155.1, from coordinate 20,316,323 downwards.
AAACGTGCACCTTGAGTCAACTATAAGCTACTATAGGGAGTCCCCTCAGCTTCATGCAATTCAAAATAAAAAAGGGTATTGCAGATTCTATTGTACACAATAAAAATAACAATAGTTTTCTTTCATCGAAACGGAAATCACATTAATTTATTCCTATCTTGGCAATTGTTTGTGTTCATTTCACGAGCAATGCAGAAATATTCAAAGCCATTGTTGACAGGTTCAATTCATATCTACTTCAAGTTTTGATTCTAGTTGTTTACATATGTCGTTTCTTCAACAAAAATAAGATTGTAAGTACATCACGAGCCACTATGCTTGTTTGACATGGCTTGTGTTTGACATGACTGGACAGTAAATCTCTCTCGCAAAACTGAACTGCATAGAATACAGCAGAAATATAGTTTGAAGAACAACAAAATTAAAAGATTAAGCAATTTGAATTTTTTGGTTGAAGTAGGCTTATTTGAAAATACAAAATAATCAAATCACGGGTTTGGCACCGCCAGAATTTCAATGTGTACATAAAAATATACAATACAGAAATTAACAGGCTACCTTAGGCTTACCTTGGACTCTAGAAGGAGAGAAAGCGAGTGGAAAAGTATCAAATTCTCTAGCCGTGCAAAAAAAAAAGCTATGAGTCACGTCTAGTAAACAAAATCTCACTTCCTGCCTTTCACTTGTAACAATTCTTTGACCTCTCCGGCCGCGCTGTTGTCACCGATACATGACCACAGTCATAAATACCTCTCTCAGCTTTCATCTACGTGTGAGCAAAAGCCCTAGGCAAAATACTACATATTTACACAAGCGAAACACAAGAACCAAAATGGCCCCTCTCAATTTTGGAGGTCTTCGAGAAACTCGTACCCAGGCTCTCCATGTTATCGGCCAAGAGAGTGAGTGATACATTTGCACATTTTGCTCCATGACAATAGTTAATATCCACGGCTGAAAAGGATACCAACGTAGAAACAAGACAAGAAAAGAGAAGTTTTGATGGCGGATGAAGGGACGACTCCTTCTGAAGAGCACGGATCATCAAAAAGTTTCCCAGAATTGCAGTTACGGATAGAGTAACTTTCAATACTAAAATAATGATCTTTAGATATGTAACATTCTTGTGTTGCTTTATATTGTTTTCGTTCCCTATGCAAATCATGATATACCTACGGGACACATAATTTACATTTTTCGCGCGTGTACCTATAGGAATTTGAGCTACGGTTTCGTTATTTTAAAATACCTTGCAAATCCGTTCGAGACTGAAACTCTGCATCGCGTACATATCCAGGATCTGTTCAATTCCTACTTTATCATTCTGGTGAAATTTCTGTAAGTCGCGTTTGTTATGGTTTTCTTTCTTTTTGCCTGGTTTCCTCCACTTATTATTGTTGTATTCATTTGCTATTTGCTTGTCATTTTTTCACAGTCAAACTCGTATTCGTGTAAGCAAATAAAGTCGTACGATGTTTGCAGTTCAGTGCTAGTTTAGTTTCCACCCGATTAATACTATGGCGAAACAGCAATAACAAGAGAAATGTTTGTTAAGACTTGTGGTGCAATAAAACTCTGGATTTGTCGTGTGGTTTAAATCTTCAGAAGCATTCATCGTCTCTGCGTGGTATTATAGTGATTTCTCTATGAGAGTAAATGTTCCTTTTGCATTGTCACATTTTTCCGCTCTGACTTTAGCTCTGAGTAATCTGCAATAAAATTTAAAACATACATAATAAGATAGAAAACAGTTCGAGTTCATTTATTGGTAATATTAAGTGCTATTTCCCCTCTGGTAACATTGTCTGTTTTTTTTTTTTTTTTTTTTCTGTTGTTGTTTTATTATTATTATTATTATTATTATTATTATTATTTTTAATTTTTGCGGGCAAATGATGACAGTCTTAAAAAAAGGAACTGACCTATATTATGGAATGGTTTCTAAGCAAATTCACGAGCATATAAAGCTTGAATATTTACTCACTCACTCTCTGGAGTCCCATCTTTTGAGTAATAAATGGAGATTACAATAGCTCAAATATATAACTTGTGGCATGATTTTAGATCGTTTTATTTCTGAACTTTCGCACACAGCTGACTGTAGATCGTCTTATTAAGCCTACTGATGAAAAAAGAAAACCCTTATCATATTCCAAGAACTGACAGGCATGTTTTAATCAAATCGTTACTATAACGTAGCAGCACTAAGATTATCTTCGTATTTCACGCTTGCCGAATTTTTTTTTTTTCCGTCCTAGCTGGGAAACTGTTCGCAGGCTACATCTTCGTCGACTTCGTCCACCTCGGGGCCTCCGCCATCGTCATCGGAACTCGCCAAAGTCTCACGTTCATAAGGAGCTATCTTGCCCATTTCTGTTCCTAAATCTTCCACAATACTCTGTACCGAGTCCAGATCGTCTTTGAAAGTACTCGAGGTAAAGTCTTCGCCGCTTACAGCCATGTTCCAGAAGCGTACACGTGAATGACGTCACGATCTTTGATAAGTGCCCAGCTCCTTGACTACAGTTTTATCTTGAAATAGGGGATCGTATGGCTATTTCCCGTTAAAATAATTCCTAATAAACCTATTTTCAGGGAAAAGGAGCAAAAATGGAAGTAAAATCTTTTCATGTGCGCTTTAAGAAATTTCTATCTGAGAATAGTCTGTGTACAATTGTCCATGCCTTTATTACTTCTCGACTCAGTTATTGTTAGTTTAATGTATGGACTTGTGCAAATTTCTTAGCTACAGCGTGTCCAAAATGCAGTTGTTAGACTTAATATGAACATGTCCAAGTACTCATACATAATGCCAGCTCTCTAGGAACTTCACTGGCTACCCATTGCTTATCAAATTTAGAGTAAGATTCTTATGCATACCTTTAAATCAATTTATGGAGTAGCAGATGGCCGATCCAAGAGGTTTCTGTTCTTATTTAATTCTGTTTGGACATTCCTAAATTAATAAGCTGTATAAAATCCTATAAGGAATTAAAAACATTCTGTTCAGCAGCTTCGTCAAGGAAACCCTGCTTTCCAACGAAACACAAAGGGTTCTAACACGGTGAGTTCTATTGTGCCACAAAAAGGTTTGCTCGATTACGAAAAGGTATTTATTAATTTTAGTATTGGTTATTACGATTCGTTTAGTTTTTTGTCTTTCTTTTTTAAGTTGCTATTTCATCGCACGGCCCCAAGAGAGACATTAAGAGAGATGGATATTTACTAAACTCAAAGGGAAACAGGCCATCAAAATAAATAAAACAAGAGATCCGGTACAGTTGCAACAGAGTACCGACACTGCGGTACTCAGCACCAGAACAAAAGGTAAGAAATGGCTAACGCCAAAACAAAGTTAAAAATATATATATATATCAGTACATATATAGAAATAGATTTTTTTTTTCGAAAGAGCTAAGTTGGTTGGGAAGAAACAGCACTTGAAACAAGTCTCGTGAACGTTAGCAAAATTAATAACTGAAAACATTATCAGCACCACGCAACACAAACTTATTGTTTGCCATTTTTGCAACGAAAAAAAAAACTGAAGCGAAAATAGAATAGTTAATGACGGTAAATTACTGGATTCCCGTCAGTAGTTCACTTACCGGTCTTAAGTCCTCTTATAATGATATCTGGTGATTTTGAAAACATTATTTACCATTGCCTTTGGAATTCAAAGCTATCTTTACTGAATACCTTAAAATCTTAAGATCTTACTGAAATCTTAAAATCCGGCTAGAATATTATGCTAATGTAATAGCAAGTTGAGTTGAATTGTAATAAAGTAATTTGGTATTAAAGTACGTAATTTAGTATTATCCCGAATCAACATCACCTGCTGTAATCAGATTGTAAAGGAAATTAAGGACTGAATTCATTTAAGAGGTGCACTTAAAATAAGAAGTGATCTGAAAACACGGAGCAAGAAAACTATTACACACTCAGTCAGTCGGAGGAAGATGAATTTCGCCACTATCAACCGCACAATAATTAATTGTGGTCTCGCATTTCTTCCTATAAATGCCGAAAATATTTCTTCTGATGTTCGCGCTGTATTCATCGCCAGAATGGTCGTGAACGCTCTCACCTGTCCTTTCATAATTTTGCTCAACATCCTGGTGATGGTTGCAGTGAAAACCAAACGACAGCTTCGCACCAAATCTAACATAGCACTCGCCTGTTTAGCCACAACTGACCTCGTGGTGGGACTACTTGTTCAGCCTTTTCATATCATACACGGAAGTTATCTTCTCAGTGGTCAAGGAAACATATTCTGCAACCTAGACAAAGTATCAATGACTCTCACTGGCAAATTTCTGACGGCATCAGTTTGTCATTTAATTTTGTTGAGTGCAGAACGTTATGTCGCGGTTAGACACCCCTTCACGTATGAGAACCAGGTAACTGAACTTCGTATCATCATAGCTTCTGGTCTGGCGTGGGTTATAGCCCTATTGCTTCCCATGCAAGACGTCTTCAAAACTAACACAGATTTTTCAAGTAACTTTGTAGTGTTTATAGTCGGGCCAGTTTTTCTCTATTTTCCCGCAATGATTTATTTTAATTGTGTTGTATACAAGGAGGTCCGCCGCAACGAGAAACAAATTGTTGCTAACCAAATTTCTTTAGAAGCGAAGGAGTTACTGAAAAGCAAGAAAGCTTTCTACACGACAACTGTTGTTCTACTGGCTTCTTTTCTTTGCTTTATTCCAATAAATATCTTCTTCGCCGTTTTGGCTTCCACTACCAACAAGAACCCTGCAAATGGAGGACAAACTGCTATTTATCTTCTTCCTTTGATACCGGTACTGAATTCGTTATTTAATCCGTTGATTTACTCCGTTAGAATAAGATATTTTCGCGTAGCCTTTATTGAGTTGCTCTCGAGAAAAACCGCTGCACAAGCTGAGGAACTTGAAAGGAAAATCTTTGGACCGAGACAGATTGGAGTCATAGCTAATGAGGAACAAGAGCAAAATATTAGGGTGAGCTGAGAAGATGTGCGATAAGGGAATGAGACATTTGACGATGAACATGATATTACAGTGTGAACACTGAGCCGCTACAAATATATGAACATTTCTGTAAAGACGTTTGCTATGTAGCCTGTTCTCCTAAAATTTTTGGAATCGATGGTTTCAGTCCATAAGATCATGTCCGATCCATGGCGAAAAAAATAAAGCAATACATTTATCATGGTACCTGTTGTATGGAACACGTCGTAGGATTAAGAGAGATGAAAAAAAAAAAAAAAAGAGAAAATAGAACAGAAATCGATGCATGCAAGTCAAAATTTTGAAAGAATATTCATTGTAAGCGCAAACCTGAATGTATTCTGTAAATGTGTTAAAATTACATAAATTGTAAACGCGTGAAAGTTTTTGAACTTTGTTAATCTAATATGATAGATATTATTTGGAGGGGGGGGGGGGTGGGGGACATAAAAACACTCATTTGTTCCGCTCAGTTGCAGACCGCTTGGACTTTATTTTCCCCTTTATCAAAGATAATTGACAATCACTCCTATAGTACACGTTGGATATCAGATGGTAAATAACCCAGGAGGCCCGTAGAACCGAGTTGGCTATAAAAATCTCATATCCAACAAGCGCAAATGGGAAAATGCTAAATTCTGTACGCTTGTATACTTGGATTCAAATTCAGAACCTCTGAGGCCACCCTGATGGTTTTTCGTGGCTGGTAACGAACCGAGTTGACTTCGGTGAGTCAGTCAGTCAGTCAGTCAGTCACTCAGTGAGTGAGAACTTTATTAAAGTGTCAAAAACCTTATACCCTGGAAATAATACACCATACTAATTAGGGACACTGCTAAAAAACTATACTAATACTAATATTAATACATCAAAAAAATGAATGACTTGAAGGGCATTATGTGCAGCATAGGATGCAGTCCTTACAGCTGGTGTCCATTAAGCGAGTTATATCCCCTTTGCGAATATAGTTTGTAAAAGCCGGCAGTGTCTTGGCTGATGTGTCAGTCATAGACAGTTTCCCCCTGAATTTGGGTCCTACATAAGGCAGAGAGTGCTTCCCATAAGTAACAGTGTTGTATCTAGGAGTAGAAAAATCTGATTGTCTCAGGTTGTATGCGGAAGTATGCTCGTTAAAAATGTTACAGATGCTATTAGGACATAGTCTATGTTTAACTTTATACATGAGAATACAGATGTCTTGTAAACGCCTGTTCGCTAGAGTTGGCAACTTGGCTCTCTCCAGTAGCTGAGTGTAGCTAGCATGCTTGTCCTTGTAAACGGCCCTCAAGCCCCTTTCCTGTAGTCGTTCAAGTTTTCGTGCATCGCTAGCTCTGCAAAAGTGCCACACTAGGTGACAATAAGTAAAGTAAGGTAGTACAGCTGACTTCTATAACTCAAACAACTCAACTCGTTAAGGGGTTTTTCGCAAGAGCCAAACAAGAGACCGGATTTTTGCCCTCGGCCGGTCCGAGCTCGGCCATGTCGAACAGTTTCTTATCTGCTTACTGGAAATTGGTTTCTTATAGACTACGCTGGCAATTTTGCCTGTCTTCCTCAGGTCTTTTACAAATGCTCTAGTACTTTATATTATGTGCTTTAGTAAAAACAGGGTCGGCGATTATTAAAAAGGTCTTATTGTGCGGTGGTGACCGGAGAAAGCGGTCAATCACCGAGTCAATAGCAGCTAGCTCTCGGCTATCTTTAAAAGAGGGAACGGGAAATCGGTGAATAGGAATGGGGAACGGGGAGCGGGATATCTTTAAAATAAGGAATCTTTAAAATCGGGAATCTTTAAAATCGGGAATCATTAAAAGTGGGAATCTTTAAGACGGGAAATCTTTAAAAGCGGGAATCTTTAAAATGGGGAATCTTTAAAATGGGGAATTTTTAAAAGCGGAAATCTTTAAAACGGGGAATCTTCAAAAGCGGACATCTTTAAAACGGGGAATCTTTGAAAGCGGGAATCTTTAAAAGTGGGAATCTTTAAGGGCGGGAACCTTTAAAAGCGGGAAACTTTAAAATGAGAAATCTTTAAAAGCGGGAATCGTTAAAATGGGGAATCTTTAAAAGCGGGAATCTTTAAAATGGGAAATCTTTAAATCCGGGAATCTTTAAAACGTGGAATCTTTAAAAGCGGGAATCTTTAAAATGGGCAATCTTTAAAAGGGGGAATCTTTAAAATGGGGAATCTTTAAAACCAGGAATCTTTAAAACCGAGAATCTTTAAAACCGGGAATCTTTAAAAAGGGGAATCTTTAAAAGTGGGAATCTTTAAAATGGGGAATCTTATTTAAGCAGGAATCTTTAAAAGCAGGTGATTTCTTGACAACCACTGTTTTCCACCTTACGGCTCGAATCTCTGTCCTTGTTCCTGGTTTTTGTGATAAAAGCGGCCCCAAGTGACCCTTGCTCTATCACATATTGTTCGCAGAGATTATTCCACTCAAACTGTGGAAGACCTTGAAAGCGACCGATTCTTTCTTCTTTAAAGTGAATGCAATGGGCACTTTGAAATTGTCTTTGCAAGACCGCATGGCGTAGAAAGAGGTATCATGAAGCGCACAATGACGGAAAATACGCGAAATTCCCGCCAAAATCTCTAACAACCGACAGATGAGAGTTTCTAAGTCAGATAGCCTATAATATTGTCATGGAATAGTAAATTCTCCACAACTCTTAACTTAAAAAGTAAGCTAATACAAATTACGTCACAGAACACCGCCGCCACATCGTTTGGGTATCTAATTACTCTATTGCTGGTTTTCAGTGTCACGCCATTCAAAATAGATCAAAACAAAAATCAAAACAGCTCAATAGATAAAGTCCAGAATCTTGAAAAGAAAGAAGGTAAAGATGCAAAGACTCTCGCCAAGATTCAGGTCACAGCAATTTTTCTTATGCAAGATATGCGGTGAAATTTTGTACCCAAATTTATAGAGATTTTCATGGAGACGCCATGCTGTTGCCCATCCTGATGTGCACCAACATGGCGGCCGGAAACCAACAGAAACATCCGTCACTGAGTTTTGTTGCAAAAGCGTGAATTTATCTCTCGAGGAACTCAAGAAAATTTTAAAAATAATACTTTTTCTAATACATGAACTGTTCAGATAACCAAATTCCCCGAAATTAGTGACTTTTTTAACCAACATGACAGCTCTCTTGCCCGTCACGCAGAAGCTTTAGAAATTCAAGCGTAGTCTATTACAAAACCAAGAAACCATTCAAAAAACTTGCACGAATATTATTTTTCAGCTGCTCTTAGACAGTAAAATCTCAGGAGGATCAATAGTTTTGTAGTTTGAATTCTAGTGAGGTCATGTGAGAACCAGATTTAGAGGACTGTTGATTTATCAATTAAATAAACAAAAATGTGTTTTACTTGCCATATATTTGTAGTAAAGTCGTAAGACGTCAGCACATGATAAGGCTAGCACAAATAACTATCGCTGCGAAACTCAATTTAAAAACGTCACAGTCCGGCGATAAGATGAGTCCAGGCGGTTTGATTCTTCGGTCGGTGTAACAGATCTCAAAAAGTGAGAATCGAGATTTCAACCGTTCCACTATCCCGCTAGACCGATTATATTAAATTTTACTATAATTTCAGAGCTGAACAAAGAGTTTCCAGCAATCTGATTGGTTGAGCGATTCCTTATATGACCTTATATTCACCGCGCCAGGCGGTTTACATGACATTTTCGAGGCCTGGCTACTAAGCTCGCCATCTTTGCCATCTCGGCAAGTAAACATGGCTGACAGTTGCTGAATGAATTTTTCATTTATTCCGAAGACATCACTCTAAGTCCAGGATATTTGAAAGGATGGAGAATTTTCAAAATGACCGCTGTTGCCCTTGCACCAAAAATCCTCTCAAGAACTCGTGTTCAAGGCAGTTAAGAATCGTAAACGCAGTGGATGTGTTGATCGCCACAGCAGGTCAGAACGACTGACCGAAATCTGTTTTTCTCCAAACTAAAGTCACTCATTTGAGACGATGATAACAACTGTGAATGAAGTCAACAGCTTTTTGCTCTAAGAACAAGTTTCCTTTTCCTCAGCTGGAAAGTTAGGGTAAAAAAAATGCAGTTTAAACATTTGTCACTTTCAGTGCGATCGTCTTACCTGCTTAATCCACAGAAGTCGATTTTTTTGAGAAGCTTTCTAATGGCAACTATTCTCTTTCTTCACCAAGCGAACTGGAAAAAACTCGCTATTCTCGAAAACTAAGTGCGTTGTATTTAATTATCGTGACGCCATAATTAGTCATAAGTGTTTTGCGACGTTTTCGCTGCCATTGTGGTTTGTGTAAGTGAAGTCCCTGCGTTAGTGATCTATAAAAAGTCACATGTCCACTTATCCGTGTTCTTTTTACTTCTATATTTGCGATTAAGCCTCGAAGTCATTGAAAAATTTCACTGAAAAGCGAACAAACCTGCGCGGCTCGTTTTCCAGTGACTCTGAAAAATTCTGTTCTATTCGCCTCAGAAAATTTCCAAAAATTCCCACCGGAATTTTTGGTCGAATGGATAGCGCCCTATTTTATCACCTAAAATTTAAACGATAATTGAGATCCCGCCAACCATACCCAGACTTTTAGAAGGTGTGCTTAGCCGTTAAAAAGAAGAAATTTAAATCTGTAATGAGTTGAATAACTGTATTCAATGCACGGTTTTCTTAACTATGAGGTCTGGCAGAGCACAATAAGTAAACAACTGTAAGAAGCTGTAGTTTTCTAACTACGTTCTAGTTGGTCTTAAGGTGGTTTTATACAGTTTTTTCTGTACCATACCTAGCATTTTCAATTGGCGTTTTACTAACCTTCCCTTACTCTGATCGATGTGGAAATTACACCAGTTTTTGGAAAAAGATTGAAGTTTGGTTGAATATGTTTTTTAAGGTAATCGATATTTCCATGGAAACGATAAACCAAAAATATGAAAATCGGTAAAGCATGAATTGTGTACGAACCAGATCTGTTATAGAAAATCTGATGCCAATTTCTGAAATTACGATGTATGGCAGGGGGAATATGCAAGAATAAAAAAGTTCTATAGGTTTGATTTCGAATAAATCGCAAAAAACATTTTAAACCATGCTTTTTGTTTCATGAAATTAAATAGACTGAAGCAAGGACACTGTTTTAATGAAAATTCTTCAAAAGACACCAAAATGTATTTTGAAGTCTTGTTTGGAAGCGACGAAAGTTTTTTTGGTTTGTGTTTTCTTGATCTCGAGAACGAGACTTTTTCTCACCGTCACCTCCATAATAAATTTAGAACAATTTTCGATTTTAAGCGCTTCTTCTAAACTCTTAAGGACGGCTCGATAGAATATTTCAAAACGTTAATCGTGTATGCCTGATAATGTTAACAATTTTATTCCAAAGTTTCATTAGCATTGATCCACTGGAACACTTCTAAATTTGTCGATGAAGTAGGCGCTCGAACCCAGGAAAAAGTTGCGTTACAAAATCCCGATCTAAAACAAATTATGCTAAAATATTCAGATCTATGTGTGTAACATTCCTCCGTGATCTATACATTTCATTGATGCATATTTTAAATAATAATTCGATTTATCCTTGATTGACTTATTGACGACATTACTTGTGCGCAATTTTCAGACGTTTTTCCCCTGAAAAAAAAATACTATTTTCCCCAATACCTTCCTGTTCTTTGTCACTCAAGGTAGAGCTTTGGAATTCTTTCTGAACAGTCCTTTCGCTGGCATGGAAAGAAGGGCCAAAAGTCCCCTTGATCCGTATTTCAAGAAACATCCCGCAAATTTGCATTCAGGTATGGTAGCGAAATGTACTGATCACGGGAGAATATTACACATAGATCTAACGTTTTAAAATAATCTATCGAGCCGTTTCTAATATTTTACAAAAAGCGCTGAAAATCGAAAATTGTTCTAAATTTATTATGGAAGTGACGTTGAGAAAAAGTCTCGTTCTTGAGATCAAGAAAACACAAACCAACAAACCTTTCATGGCTTCAAAACAAAACATAGCTTCAAGACACATTTTTGTGTCTTTTGGGGCAATTTCATTAAAATCGCGTTCTTCTTTCAGTCCGTTTAATTTAATTAAACAAAAAGCACGGTTTGAAATGTTTTTACGATTTGTTCGAAATCAAACATACAGAATTTTATTATTTTTGCATATTCCTTTGCCATACATCATAATTTCAGAAATTGGCATCAGATTCTTGATAACAGATTTGGTTCGTACAAAATTCATGTTTTACCGATATTCATATTTTTGGTTTGTCGTTTCCATGAAAATATCAACTACCTTAAAAACCACTTTCAACCAAACTTCAATCTTTTTCCAAAAACTGGTGTAATGTCCACATCGATCAGAGTAAGGGAAGGTTAGTAAAACGCCAATTGAAAATGCTAAGCATGGCTCAGAAAAAAACTGTATCGAGCCACCTTAAAGTACCAATGCAAGTTATATTGGACCTCGTTTCCGTCACCAGCAGGTGCTTCATTGCTGTGAAATAGGGTTATTGTCAGTGTACCAGTCTCATTATGATAAAAAAAAAAAGCAGTTGAATTGAGAGATAAAACTGGATCTGAATTTGAATTCGATTTATGCTTGAAATGAATGCTATTGAATCACTTAGGAAAACAATTCTAAGAAATTTAATTAAAACAGCTGGACTACCAGTGGCGGTCATGTTTGTTTGGCGCTGATAGAGATGACTTTCTTTATGTCATCCAGTAGAGCAATTCTCCTCCCTTCTCGACTTTGCAAAGAAACTATGTCTTGCAAGTATCTTTGCCCGAAACAAATAGGTTTGATTGGACTGAATAATTGCATGAAAATGATAACGCAGGAGACATATCTATTAGCTCAAGGTTCGTTACAAAGGATGCGTTGATGCTTCTTTACGGAAATGGAATCATCAAGCTGACATTTGATGACATTGGTCTAAAGCCACACAAGATAGATCCACGGAAATGTCAACGAAAAAGTCTCAACCTAAAGTAATCAGGACCACCAAGGGCCGGAAGTTTGATTTCCTGTTAGTGAAAGTTTATTTGCACTCTGCTCGGAGAAGACATCTTTTTCAGTAATCAAAATGGAGACATTGGTCAACATATTTGTTCAATTCATTTTTGCTCACGGAAATGGAACATCACCTTACGATAACAATTATAATAATATATAATATAAAAATAATAAGCGGCAGTTGTGAATTTTTTTTTTTTTTTTTTTTTTTTTTTCATCAAAGTTAAGAAGACTGCATTTTGCTGAAAGAGGCCTCCAGAAGATCAGATACCCATCGCTTAGGTAAGCAGTTGAATAAACAAAATGGACATGTAAATTATGGAGTGTCATTGCGTGCTACAGCCTGAATTTGTGGGAAACATTTACATATACATATTTCAATTCTGTTTGGTGTGCTGTATTCATATTCTAAAAATTATTCCACAGCAGCCTGCAAGTTCAGTTAGAGAGTTCTGTTAACTGAATCAAGGAAAAAATGGTAACCACATCAATAATGTATGTCGACTCACTCAAGATTTCATCTACTGGTATAATATAATGCTGCAAAAACGTCTAGGAGAAGTAAAATAATGTCATCAAACACGAAGTTTGGGAAGATAATGTTTTGCATCTTAATCTTAAGGTTACCTTAGACCCTCAGAAGAACTTCCTGTTCGCTTTTACCAAAACTATATGAAAAGGACTCTATCAACGTAAAGCCAATCACATTTAGAATCAAAAGAAATAACTATTTTGAAGACTTTATTTATTGATAAGCGGGCGCAAGACTGACAGTGGTTGCTGAACTCAGTTACCTGGATTCGTGTTCTCACATACGATAAAACAAGCTGAATCATGCCAATAATTAGCAAATGACGACTACAAAAAGTGCGTGAGGTTTGTTCGATATTCGTTTTGGCTAATGAGGAAATAAATGTAGAATTACACGAATATAATATTAGTTGGCCGATCTTCGTGACATGAGGGGGCCTAAGAAAGGAAGTATTTGAAATGTCAAAAAAGAAAACACTTCGGCACATTGATAATCAAGGAACATTTTAGCCAATTTTCGTGAGAATTTACCCAAATCTATACACCCTATTAATTCGCTTAAAGGAAAGGAATCAAGTCAAAAATAAAGCCCGAGTTTTTATCTCTTAAAGAATCGCAGCTGATTACACCTTACCAAAAAAAACTGTCAAAGTTGTCATACCGTCGTATCGTACTGTCATGTCGTCATGAAATACAAGCTTGGAACAAGATAGCCCTAACAGAAATAAGCCATTGCAATTTGCTGGAAAATACTATTTTACATTCTCATTGATTTGCGATGATGGGAATTTGAGACACAACACAAAGGCTTCTGCCACTGGAAAACTGAGTAGTAACAAAGCACTCCGGTTAGGCGAAAGAGAAAAAAACCGTAGAAGAAACCACTGCGCAACTAGCAACTAAAATCGATCAAACGCCGATCTGAAACAAAACGCGGAAACTGTTAGAAACTCAGTTGGGTGAGCGTTTACTGGAGTACTATAATTACAACCTTTTGAAGGCCACAGGTTGGTCGAACATTGGCCCCTTGTCGCTAGCGGTGAGTTCCTTCTTGTTGCTATAATGGAACGATCCTTCCTCTTTACTTGTTTTTTTCAGCCCGGGATTCTCAACATATTTTATCAGGGTGGAGTTTTGTCTTCACAACGAACTCATGCGAGTCTTTTTTCGCCAAATTTCTTCTCCAAATTTCATCGATCTTTCTTTAAACGACGCGCAAAGGCAGTTGTAATTCTCACATAAAAATGCGATTTAGCCCACGGCCAGGAGCCCACGGCAGAAACCGCAAAAGAATTATAGAAAAGCCAAGACACTATTCTGATTGAAGAATAGTTTGTTGCTCATAGTAAAACTGTTACCTTTTTCTCTTCTTACTCGCATATTGGCATATGTAACTCCATGATCTATGACATAAGGAAGTGAGATGCAAATGCCTGGGTCGTTCACTAAGGGCTGCTCAATGTTAGTTGTCTAGGAGAGCTACTTTCTACACTTAACTATAAATTTCTCTTTTTTCAGGAAAGACAGATGAAACTATAACATCTGAAGTAGGATTCCTCAAAAACGACCCAGAAGATAAGAAGATTTTGATAACAGAAAGAAAAGGGAAAATTATCGAGACAAAACATAATGCCGAATTTTACTGAAATTGGAAACTGCACGACAATTCAAGAGTTCTGTTGCTTGGAGAGCCTTAAGGAACCACATCGAACAATTATTTCGGCATTGAATATTCTCCTTTCCATTATTGCTTTAATGGGAAATGTTCTGATTTTTGTTGCTCTTCGAAAAGTCTCTTCCCTTCACCCGCCGTCAAAACTTCTGTTTGGTTGCCTTGCAAGCACCGATTTCTGTGTGGGCTTAATTTCACATCCTCTTTTTGTGACCTTTATTTTCGCTCCAGAACATTCCAAACTTTGCTACTATTCTACCATACTTTCAAATACGATAGGTTACATTTTCTGTGGGGTATCTTTGTTAACAATAACAGCAATAAGTGTAGACAGACTTCTCGCCCTGATGTTGAGGCTAAGATACAGGCAAGTGGTAACCTTGAGGCGAGTATGGGTCCTTGTGGGGTTTTTTTGGCTTTTTAGCACTGGCTTTTCAATAACAATGCTTTACAAGCGTCGCATAGCTGAAACGATTACCTCCATAATAATGCTGTTATGTCTAGTAACCTTCATATTTTGTTATATGAAGGTTTATCTTACCCTTCACCGTCACCAAGCTCGATTACATAATAATACATCCCAAGGACAACAAAGCGAAGCACGAATTCCATTGAATATAGCACGATACAGAAAGACCGTGTCCAGCGCTTTGTGGGTACAAATGACTTTACTTGCTTGTTATCTGCCATTTGCTGTTGTTACAGGTTTACGTGGCGTGCTTGGATTACACTCACCAACTTTTCACCAAGCTCATGCTGTAACGATTACTCTTCTTTTGTTGAACTCCACGTTGAATCCATTTCTGTACTGTTGGAAACTGAAAGACGTGAGGCGAGCAGTGAAGGACACGATCAAGGAGGTGAACTGTTTCCCGGGTTAGTGGTCTCGAAACCCTAGCGGTATGGCTGATTGCCATCAAGAGTCATTTATCAGTCAAGAAAACATTACTTACCAAACGAGCATTTTTTTCACTGATGCCAAAAATGCTCCAAATACAGTTATCAGTTATCACTATGTTTTAATATTTAGCCAAGATGATATAGCAAAGTACGTAAAGTTAGTTAACCTTAAGCATTACAAGATATTATTTGTAAGTAAAGCGAGATATTAATGAATTGTAAGCAATGTTAGTATTGTAAGTTGTGTAAGTGGTTGCCGGCCCCACTCCACCCCTCGGGTTCTTTAAAACTTTGTCAACAGGATTTTCCCTAGGCACTTGTCCATTTAAGTAGGCGTTCGTTTATCTTTGAGACATATTTGCTGAGAATGTGGTGAAAATCGGCTCGCACATTAAGGGGATTTCCAAGGACAAGTGAGGTGTGTACGTAAGCTACGAGAAAATTAATGGTTATTATAATGTAATATTGGAAGCTGTCAGAGCTATAAGTTTCACGCCAAAATACAAAAATTACGATGGAAAAAAGGGAAAAATCTGAAAGTTTCTGCCATGTTGGATTACGTCACTGGGCCCCCAGCAGCGTTCTTTCATAGGTATGCCATAATACTAACATCATCTTGTAGGCGACAGAGACAGTTTCTCTATATTAAGGGTAGAAAGTTTCAAAATAGCGTACCTTAATGAGAAAATGCTGGGGTCCAACCACCTCCCCTCCCCTTCTTTGTACTGTCCGTATGGGGTTATGAGTTTGCATGTACGTGCAAGGGTAAACGCTCTTTGACCTTTGGTGGAAGACAAAGGAAAAAATGCACGCGCGCTTATTTCAAACTTTTTCAACTTAAAGAGCATTCAAGAGATATTATGGTTGAATTTTGTCAATTTTCCTAAATTTATCAGGGAACATTTTTTGTACATGTATGTCAAACGTTTGGTCGCATGACGTGCCATTTCTATGGCAACCAAGTTCTCAAAGAGCTTTTTTTACTACACTTTCGCGGTTTTCTTGAGGTTAGATATCTGTTCTTGATTCATTCTGGATGTTACAAAGATTACATTTCAAATTCTTTACAGTTTTGAAAACAATCGGAGCTGTTGTAGCTTATTTAAATAATGTTTGAAATCCAAGATGGTCATTTTGAAATATGACGTCGTAAAAATACAAAGTATAAAATGTGACTTCAAGATTGACACGTAATTATCACTAAAATAGTCACATTTGGATGCTTTAGATGCCATGCAAGTTTGATTGCTGTTGAGTCAATACTTTTGGAGACAAATCAGCGGGTAGAGCGTAAAAAACCCAAAATCTTAAAAGTCCCAGGACAAAGTAAGTGCAGACTATAGGAAATTCTCACCATCATAACAAGCATTTAGATGTTTATTCATATTTATCGTTTTATTTATTTAGTTAGTTAGTTAGTTAGTTAGTTAGTTAGTTAGTTAGTTAGTTAGTTAGTTAGTTAGTTAGTTAGTTAGTTAAGTAGGTAGGTAGGTAGGTAGGTAGGTAGGTAGGTAGGTAGGTAGGTAGTTAGTTAGTTAGTTAGTTATTCAAAGATTTTGCCAAGCTTAAAATTGATTTCTTACGTTTATGACTCTGGAGGTTTTCAATCATTACTGGACCAGGCGGGAACAATCTTAGTTCACAATTGATCTTGTTTGTCTAGAAAGAAGACAGTAGTAACAATCATTGTCGAGAAAAAAATGCAGAACTTAACTGAAATTAAAAACCAAACTACAACTGAAGGGTTTTATTACTTGACCGCTCTTACTGAGCCAAAGCCAAAGATCATTTTTTTCAGCAATTAATATTCTTCTTTCCATCACCGCGCTTCTGGGAAATGTTCTGATCATCATTGTTCTTCCAAAAGTGTCATCTCTCTTCATCCACAATCAAAACTGTTACTAGGTTACCTTGCTAGCACCGATGTCTGTGTGGATTTCGTTACACAAGCTCTTTACGTTAATTAACAAACAATTATGGTAAGGCTTACACCTCATTAATAAAAGCCAAACCTAATAATGTAGTAATACAGCAGCTTCGTCAAAGAAACTCTGCTTTCCAACGAAACACAAAGGGTTCTTACTCGGTGAGTTCTAATGTGCCACGTAAAGCTTGCTCGATTACGAAAGGGTGTATATTAATTTTGGCATTGGTAATTACGATTCGTTTAGTTTTTGTTTTTGTTTTTGACGTTGCTATTTCATCCTACGGCCCCAAGAGAGACATTAACACAGATGGATGTTTCGTAACTCTCAAAGGGAAACAGGCGCGCCATCAAAATAAATAAAACAAGGATTCGGCACAATTGCAACAGATCGCTAGAGACCGACACTGCGGTACTCAGCACCAAAACAAAAGGTAGAAAATGGCTAAAGCCAAAACAAAGTTCAAAAAAATATATATATATTTCCATATATAAAAAAATAAGTTTTTTTTTTTCGAAACCGCTAAGTTGGTTGGGAAGAAACAGAAATTGAAACGTGTCTCATGAACATTAGTAAAATTGACAATTGAGAACATTATTGTTTGCCATTTTTGCAACGAAAAAAAAAAATGGAAGCTAATAATAGAATAGTCAATTACGGTAAATTACTGGATTCCCGACAGTAGTGCACTTACCGGTCTCAAGTCCTCTTATAATGATACTTGGTGTTTTTGAAAACATAGTTCACATTTTCTTTGGAATTCAACGTTATCTTTACTGAATACCTTAAAATCTTAAGCTCTCAAAATTTTAAAACCCGGCTATGTGCATTTAAAATTAGGACGTAGCTGGCATTTTAGATAAGAATAGTATGCTAATGTAATGACAATTTTAGTTGAATTGTAATAAAGTGATTTTGTATTAAAGTACGTAAGTTTAGTATTATCCTGAATGAATGAATGAATGAACATCACCTGCTGTAATCAGACTATAAACGAAATTAAGAACTGAACTCATTTAAGAGGGAAAATAAGAAAGGTAAGCGATCTGAAAACACGAAGCAAGGAAATTATCACACACTCAGTCAGTCGAAGGAAGATGAATTTCACCACTATCAACCGCACAATAATTAGTTGTGGTCTCGCATTTCTTCCTATAAATGCCGAAAATATTTCTTCCGATGTTCGCGCTGTATTCATCGCCAGAATGGTCGTGAACTCTTTCACCTGTCCTTTCATAATTTTGCTCAACATCCTGGTGATGGTTGCAGTGAAAACCAAACGACAGCTTCGCACTAAATCTAACATAGCACTCGCCTGTTTAGCCACAACTGACCTCGTGGTGGGACTACTTGTTCAGCCTTTTCATATCGTACACGGAAGTTATCTTCTCAGTGGTCAAGGAAACATATTCTGCAACCTAGACAAACTATCAGTGACTCTCACTGGCAAATTTCTGACGGCATCAGTTTGTCATTTAATTTTGTTGAGTGCAGAGCGTTATGTCGCGGTTAGACACCCCTTCACGTATGAGAACCAGGTAACTGAAGTTCGTATCATCATAGCCTCTGGTCTGGCGTGGGTTATAGCCCTATTGCTTCCCATGCAAGACGTCTTCAAAACTAACACAGATTTTTCAAGTAACTTTGTAGTGTTCATAGTCGGGCCAGTTTTTCTCTATTTTCCCGCAATGATTTATTTTAATTGTGTTGTATACAAGGAGGTCCGCCGCAACGAGAAACAAATTGCTGCTAACCAAATTTCCTTAGAAGCGAAGAAGGAGTTACTGAAAAGCAAGAAAGCTTTCTACACGACAACTGTTGTTCTACTGGCTTCTTTTCTTTGCTTTATTCCAATAAATATCTTCTTTGCCGTTTTGGCTTCCACTACCAACAAGAACCCTGCCAATGGAGGACAAACTGCTATTTATCTTCTTCCTTTGATACCAGTACTGAATTCGTTATTTAATCCGTTGATTTACTCCGTTAGAATAAGATATTTTCGCGTAGCCCTCATTGAGTTGCTCTCGAGAAAAACCGTTGCACAAGCTGAGGAGCTTGAAAGGAAAATCTTTGGACCGAGACAGATTGGAGTCATAGCTAATGAGGAACAAGAACAAAATATTAGGGTGAGCTGAGAAGATGTGCGATAAGGGAATGAGACATTTGACGATGAACATGATATTACAGTGTGAACACTGAGCCGCTACAAATATATGAATATTTCTGTAAAGACGTTTGTTATGTAGCCTGTTCTCCTAAAATTTTTGGAATCGATGGTTTCAGTCCATAAGATCATGTCCGATCCATGGCGAAAAAAATAAAGCAATACATTTATCATGGTACCTGTTGTATGGAACATGTCGTAGGATTAAGAGAGATGAAAAAAAAAAAAAAAACAGAGAGAGAAAATAGAACAGAAATCGATGCATGCAAGTCAAATTTTGAAAGAATATTCATTGTAAGCGCAAACCTGAATGTATTCTGTAAATGTGTTAAAATTACATAAATTGTAAACGCGTGAAAGTTTTTGAACTTTGTTAATCTAATATGATAGATATTATTTGGGGGGAGGGGGGTGGGGGACATAAAAACACTCATTTGTTCCGCTCAGTTGCAGACCGCTTGGACTTTATTTTCCCCTTTATCAAAGATAATTGACAATCACTCCTATAGTACACGTTGGATATCAGATGGTAAATAACCCAGGAAGCCCGTAGAACCGAGTTGGCTATAAAAATGTCATATCCAACGAACGCAAATGGGAAAATGCTAAATTCTGTACGCTTGTATACTTGGATTCAAATTCAGAACCTCTGAGGCCACCCTGATGGTTTTTCGTGGCTGGTAACGAACCGAGTTGACTTCGGTGAGTCAGTGAGTCAGTGAGTCAGTGAGTCAGTGAGTCAGTGAGTCAGTGAGTCAGTGAGTCAGTGAGTCAGTGAGAACTTTATTAAAGTGTCAAAAACCTTATACCCTGGAAATAATACACCATACTAATTAGGGACACTGCTAAAAAACTATTCTAATACTAATATTAATACATCAAAAAAATGAATGACTTGAAGGGCATTATGTGCAGCATAGGATGCAGTCCTTACAGCCGGTGTCCATTAAGCGAGTTATATCCCTTTTGCGAATATAGTTTGTAAAAGCCGGCAGTGTCTTGGCTGATGTGTCAGTCATAGACAGTTTCCCCCTGAATTTGGGTCCTACATAAGGCAGAGTGCTTCCCATAAGTAACAGTGTTGTATCTAGGAGTAGAAAAATCTGATTGTCTCAGGTTGTATGCGGAAGTATGCTCGTTAAAAATGTTACAGATGCTATTAGGACATAGTCTATCTTTTGTTTACGATCTTTACGATCTTACCAATGTTGAGAAATGGTTAGTAAGCAACAGGCTGATACTCAATCAGAGTAAAACTAAATGGATGCTGTTTGGAACTAGGCAAAAACTAGAACACTGTCCAGACTATAAAATAGAGCTTCACGGGAAAAACATTGACAGAGTATCAAGCTTCTGTTATTTAGGGGTAACACTAGATGAGAATCTTTCATGGAACGAACATGTAGAATTGATTTGTAAGAGAGTAAGAAAACGTCTCGGCCTGCTGTCACGCATACGACCCTACCTTACTCTAAAAGCTGCTAAATGCGTGTATAATTGTTTAGTTCAGCCGATTTTTGATTACACTAACACGGTATGGGATGGGCTGTCAATCGGTTGCAGTAACAGCTTGCAACGTCTGCAAAACAGAGCAGCACGCATTATACAAAGGAGGGCAACAACCGAAGGATCTTTTAAAATGTTAGGGTGGGTGGATTTGGAAACCCAAAGAAAAGCCCACAAATGCATTTTAGTTTTTAAATGTTTAAATAATTTAGCTCCTCCATATTTGTCGGATTATTTTATTAGAAATTGCAACGTTCATTCTTACAACACGAGGAAAAGGAACGACATGCACTTGCCGAAACCCAAGTTAACGCTAGGGAAAAGGACTTTCAGATACTCTGGTGCGCTTCATTTTAATAATTTACCCACTACAATAAAAGAAGCAACATCGCTCCCCGTTTTTAAAAATCTTCTTAGACTTTATTTTAGAGAGTAGTTTTTATTTTTAATTTTTTATAATTGTAAACGTTAATCTCTATGTATAGAAATTTAATGTAGTCTTAATTTACGCAGGGCCCCTTTTGATACCAGCCAAGTGCTGATTGGGCCACCCTGCCTAAATAAAGTTGACCTTGACCTTGACCTATGAGAATACAGATGTCTTGTAAACGCCTGTTCGCTAGAGTTGGCAACTTGGCTCTCTCCAGTAGATGAGTATAGCTAGCATGCTTGTCCTTGTAAACGGCCCTCAAGCCCCTTTCCTGTAGTCGTTCAAGTTTTCGTGCATCGCTAGCTCTGCAAAAGTGCCACACTAGGTGACAATAAGTAAGGTAAGGTAGTACAGCTGACTTGTATAACTCAAACTACTCAACTCCTTAAGGGGTTTTTCGCAAGAGCCAAACAAGAGACCGGATTTTTGCCCTCGGCCGGTCCGAGCTCGGCCATGTCGCACAGTTTCTTATCTGCTCACTGGAAATTGGTTTCTTATAGACTACGCTGGCAATTTTGCCTGTCTTCCTCAGGTCTTTTACAAATTCTCTAGTACTTTATATTATGTGCTTTAGTAAAAACAGGGTCGGCGATTATTAAAAAGGTCTTATTGTGCGGTGGTGACCGGAGAAAGCGGTCAATCACCGAGTCAATAGCAGCTAGCTCTCGGCTATCTTTAAAAGAGGGAACGGGAAATCGGTGAATAGGAATGGGGAACGGGGAGCGGGATATCTTTAAAATGAGGAATCTTTAAAATCGGGAATCTTTAAAATCGGGAATCTTTAAAATCGGGAATCTTTAAAATCGGGAATCATTAAAAGCGGGAGTCTTTAAGACGGGATATCTTTAAAAGCGGGAATCTTTAAAATGGGGAATCTTTAAAATGGGGAATCTTTAAAATGGGGATTCTTTAAAATGGGGAATTTTTAAAAGCGGAAATCTTTAAAACGGTGAATCTTTAAAAGCGGACATCTTTAAAACGGGGAATCTTTGAAAGTAGTAATCTTTAAAATGGGGAATCTTTAAAAGTGGGACTCTTTAAAGGCGGGAATCTTTAAAACGGGAAATCTTTACAAGGAGGAATCTTCAAAATGGGGAATCTTTAAAACCAGGAATCTTTAAAACCGGGAATCTTTAGAACGTGGAATCTTTAAAAGCGGGAATCTTTAAAATGAGAAATCTTTAAAAGCGGGAATTGTTAAAATGGGGAATCTTTAAAAGCGGGAATCTTAAAAATGGGGAATCTTTAAAACCGGGAGTCTTTAAAACGTGGAATCTTTAAAAGCGGGAATCTTTAAAACGGGAAATCTTTACAAGGGGGAATCTTCAAAATGGGGAATCTTTAAAACCAGGAATCTTTAAAACCGGGAATCTTTAAAACCGAGGATCTTTAAAACCGAGAATCTTTAAAACCGGGAATCTTTAAAACGGGGAATCTTTAAAAGTGGGAATCTTTAAAATAGGGAATCTTATTTAAGCGGGAATCTTTAAAAGCAGGTGATTTCTTGACAACCACTGTTTTCCACCTTCGGGCTCGAATCTCTGTCCTTGTTCCTGGTTTTTGTGATAAAAGCGGCCCCAAGTGACCCTTGCTCTATCACATATTGTTCGTAGAGATTATTCCACTCAAATTGTGGAAGACCTTCAAAGCGACCGATTCTTTCTTCTTTAAAGTGAATGCAATGGGCACTTTGAAATTGTCTTTGCAAGACCGCATGGCGTAGAAAGAGGTATCATGAAGCGCACAATGACGGAAAATACGCGAAATTCCCGCCAAAATCTCTAACAACCGACAGATGAGAGTTTCTAAGTCAGATAGCCTATAATATTGTCATGGAATAGTAAATTATCCTCAACTCTTAACTTAAAAAGTAAGCTAATACAAATTACGTCACAGAACACCGCCGCCACATCGTTTGGGTATCTAATTACTCTATTGCTGGTTTTCAGTGTCACGCCATTCAAAATAGATCAAAACAAAACTCAAAACAGCTCAATAGATAAAGTCCAGAATCTTGAAAAGAAAGAAGGTAAAGATGCAAAGACTCTCGCCAAGATTCGGGTCACAGCAATTTTTCTTATGCAAGATATGCGGTGAAATTTTGTACCCAAATTTATAGAGATTTTCATGGAGACACCATGCTGTTGCCCATCCTGATGTACACCAACATGGCGGCCGGAACCAACAGAAACATCCGTCACCGAGTTTTGTTGCAAAAGCGTGAATTTATCTCTCGAGGAACTCAAGAAAATTTTAAAAATACTACTCTTTCTAATACATGAACTGTTCAGATAACCAAATTCCCCGAAATTAGTGACTTTTTTAACCAACATGACAGCTCTCTTGCCCGTCATGTAAATGCCGCGTCGCGAAGAAGCTTTAGAAATTCAAGCGTAGTCTATTACAAAACCAAGAACCCATTCAAAAAACTTGTACGAATATTATTTTTCAGCTGCTCTTAGACAGTAAAATCTCAGGAGGATCAATAGTTTTGTAGTTTGAATTCTAGTGAGGTCATGTGAGAACCAGATTTAGAGGACTGTTGATTTATCGATTAAATGAACAGAAATGTGTTTTCCTTGCCATATATTTGTAGTAAAGTCGTTAGACGTCAGCACATGATAAGGCTAGGACAAATATCTATCGCTGCGAAACTCAATTTAAAAACGTCACAGTCCGGCGATAAGATGAATCCAGGCGGTTTGATTCTTCGGTCGGTGTAGCAGATCTCAAAAAGTGAGAATCGAGGTTGAACCGTTCCACTATCCCGCTAGACCGATTATATTAAATTTTAGTATAATTTCAGAGCTGAACAAAGAGTTTCCAGCAATCTGATTGGTTGAGCGATTCCTTATATGACCTTATATTCACCGCGCCAGGCGGTTTACATGACATTTTCGAGGCCTGGCTACTAAGCTCGCCATCTTTGCCATCTCGGCAAGTAAACATGGTGGGCAGTTGCTGAATGACTTTTTCATTTATTCCGAAGACATCACTCTAAGTCCACGATATTTGAAAGGATGGAGAATTTTCAAAATGACCGCTGTTGCCCTTGCACCAAAAATCCTCTCAAGAACTCGTGTTCAAGGCAGTTAAGAATCGTAAACGCAGTGGATGCGTTGATCGCCACAGCAGGTCAGAACGACTGACCGAAATCTGTTTTTCTCCAAACTAAAGCCACTCATTTGAGACGATGATAACAACTGTGAATGAAGTCAACAGCTTTTTGCTCTAAGAACAAGTTTCCTTTTCTTCAGCTGGAAAGTTAAGGTAAAAAAAATGCAGTTTTGAACATTTGTCACTTTCAGTACGATCGTCTTACCTGCTTAATCCACAGAAGTCGATTTTTTTGAGAAGCTTCCCAATGGCAACTATTCTCTTTTTTCACCAAGCTAACTGGAAAAACTCGTTATTCTCGAAAACTAAGTGCGTTGTATTTAATTATCGTGACGCCATAATTAGTCATAAGTGTTTTGCGACGTTTTCGCTGCCATTGTGGTTTGTGTAAGTGAAGTCCCTGCGTTAGTGATCTATAAAAACTCACATGCCAACTTATCCGTGTTCTTTTTACTTCTATATTTGCGATTAAGCCTCGAAGTCATTGAAAAATTTCACTGAAAAGCGAACAAACCTGCGCGGCTCGTTTTCCAGTGACTCTGAAAAATTCTGTTCTACTCGCCCCAGAATATTTCCAAAAATTCCCACCGGAATTTTTGGTCGAATGGATAGCGCCCTATTTTATCACCTAAAATTTAAACGATAATTGAGATCCCGCCAACCATATCCAGACTTTTAGAAGGTGTGCTTAGCCGTTAAAAAGAAGAAATTTAAATCTGTAATGAGTTGAATAACTGTATTCAATGTACGGTTTTCTTAACTATGGGGTCTGGCAGAGCACAATAAGTAAACAACTGTAAGAAACTGCAGTTTTCTAACTACGTTCTGGTTGGTTTTAAGGTGGTTCTATACAGTTTTTAATGTACCATACCTAGCATTTTCAATTGGCGTTTTACTAACCTTCCCTTACTCTGATCGATGTGGAAATTACACCAGTTTTTGGAAAAAGATTGAAGTTTGGTTGAATATGTTTTTTAAGGTAATCGATATTTCCATGGAAACGATAAACCAAAAATATGAAAATCGGTAAAGCATGAATTGTGTACGAACCAGATCTGTTATAGAAAATCTGATGCTAATTTCTGAAATTACGATGTATGGCAGGGGGAATATGCAAGAATAAAAAAGTTCTATAGGTTTGATTTCGAATAAATCGCAAAAAACATTTTAAACCATGCTTTTTGTTTGATGAAATTAAATAGACTGAAGCAAGGACACTGTTTTAATGAAAATTCTCCAAAAGACACCAAAATGTATTTTGAAGTTTTGTTTGGAAGCGACGAAAGTTTTGTTGGTTTGTGTTTTCTTGATCTCGAGAACGAGACTTTTTCTCACCGTCACTTCCATAATAAATTTAGAACAATTTTCGATTTTAAGCACTTTTTCTAAACTCTTAAGGACGGCTCGATAGAATATTTCAAAACGTTAATCGTGTATGCCTGATAATGTTAACAATTTTATTCCAAAGTTTCATTAGCATCGATACACTGGAACACTTTTAAATTTGTCGATGAAGTAGGCACTCGAACCCACGAAAAAGTTGCGTTACAAAATCCCGATCTAAAACAAATTATGCTAAAAAAATATTAAGATCTATGTGTGTAACATTCCTCCGTGATCTATACATTTCATTGATGCATATTTTAAATAATAATTCGATTTATCCTTGATTGACTTTTTGACGACATTACTTGTGCGCAATTTTCAGACCTTTTTCTCCTGAAAAAAAAAATTACTATTTTCCCCAATACCTTCCTGTTCTTTGTCACTCAAGGTAGAGCTTTGGAATTCTTTCTGAACAGTCCTTTCGCTGTTATGGAAAGAAGGGCCAAAAGTCCCCTTGATCCGTATTTCAAAAAACATCCCGCAAATTTGCATTCAGGTATTGTAGCGAAATGTACTGATCACGGGAGAATGTTACACACATAGATCTAACGTTTTAAAATAATCTATCGAGCCGTTTCTAAGATTTTACAAAAAGCACTGAAAATCGAAAATTGTTCTACATTTATTATGGAAGTGACGTTGAGAAAAAGTCTCGTTCTTGAGATCAAGAAAACACAAACCAACAAACCTTTCATGGCTTCAAAACAAAACATAGCTTCAAGACACATTTTTGTGTCTTTTGGGGCAATTTCATTAAAATCGCGTTCTTCTTTCAGTCCGTTTAATTTAATTAAACAAAAAGCACGGTTTGAAATGTTTTTACGATTTGTTCGAAATCAAACATACAGAATTTTATTATTTTTGCATATTCCTTTGCCATACATCATAATTTCAGAAATTGGCATCAGATTTTTGATAACAGATTTGGTTCGTACAAAATTCATGTTTTACCGATATTCATATTTTTGGTTTGTCGTTTCCATGAAAATATCAACTACCTTAAAAACCACTTTCAACCAAACTTCAATCTTTTTCCAAAAACTGGTGTAATTTCCACATCGATCAGAGTAAGGGAAGGTTAGTAAAACGCCAATTGAAAATGCTTAGCATGGCTCAGAAAAAAACTGTATCGAGCCACCTTAAAGTACCAATGCATGTTATATTGGACCTCGTTTCCGTCACCAGCAGGTGCTTCATTGCTGTGAAATAGGGTTATTGTCAGTGTACCAGTCTCATTATGATTAAAAAAGCAGTTGAATTGAGAGATAAAACTGGATCTGAATTTGAATTCGATTTATGCTTGAAATGAATGTTATTGAATCACGTAGGAAAACAATTCTAAGAAATTTAATTAAAACAGCTGGACTACCAGTGGCGGTCATGTTTGTTTGGCGGTGATAGAGATGACTTTCTTTATGTCATCCAGTAGAGCAATTTTCCTCCCTTCTCGACTTTGCAAAGAAACTATGTCTTGCAAGTATCTTTGCCCGAAACAAATAGGTTTGATTGGACTGAATAATTGCATGAAAATGATAACGCAGGAGACATATCTATTAGCTCAAGGTTCGTTACAAAGGATGCGTTGATGCTTCTTTACGGAAATGGAATCATCAAGCTGACATTTGATGACATTGGTCTAAAGCCACACAAGATAGATCCACGGAAATGTCAACGAAAAAGTCTCAACCTAAAGTAATCAGGACCACCAAGGGCCGGAAGTTTGATTTCCTGTTAGTGAAAGTCTATTTGCACTCTGCTCGGAGAAGACATCTTTTTCAGTAATCAAAATGGAGACATTGGTCAACATATTTGTTCAATTCATTTTTGCTCACGGAAATGGAACATCACCTTACGATAACAATTATAATAATAATAATATATAATATAAAAATAATAAGCGGCAGTTGTGAATTTTTTTTTTTTTTTTTTTTCTTTTTCATCAAAGTTAAGAAGACTGCATTTTGCTGAAAGAGGCCTCCAGAAGATCAGATACCCATCGCTTAGGTAAGCAGTTGAACAAACAAAATGGAAATGTAAATTACGAAGTGTCATTGCGTGCTACAGCCTGAATTTGTGGGAAACATTTACATATACATATTTCATTTCTGTTTGGTGTGCTGTATTCATATTCTAAAAATTATTCCACAGCAGCCTGTAAGTTTAGTTAGAGAGTTCTGTTAACTGAATCAAGGAAAAAATGGTAACCACATCAATAATGTATGTCGACTCACTCAAGATTTCATCCGCTGGTATAACATAATGCTGCAAAAACGTCTAGGAGAAGTAAAATAATGTCATCAAACACGAAGTTTGGGAAGATAATGTTTTGCATCTTAATCTTAAGGTTACCTTAGACCCTCAGGAGAACTTCCTGTTCGCTTTTACCAAAACTATATAAAAAGAACTGTATCAACGTAAAGCCAATCACATTTAGAATCAAAAGAATAACTATTTTGAAGACTTTATTTATTGATAAGCGGGCGCAAGACTGACAGTGGTTGCTGAACTCAGTTACCTGGATTCGTGTTCTCGCATACGATAAAACAAGCTGAATCATGCCAATAATTAGCAAATGACGACTGCAAAAAGTGCGTGAGGTTTGTTCGATATTCGTTTTGGCTAATGAGGAAATAAATGTTGAATTACACGAATATAATATCAGTTGGCCGATCTTCGTGACATGAGAGGGCCTAAGAAAGAAAGTATTTGAAATGTCAAAAAAGAAAACACTTCGGCACATTGATAATCAAGGAACATTTTAGCCAATTTTCGTGAGAATTTACCCAAATCTATACACCCTATTAATTCGCTTAAAGGAAAGGAATTAAGTCAAAAATAAAGCCCGAGTTTTTATCCCTTAAAGAATCGCAAGCTGATTACACCTTACCAAGAAAACTGTCAAAGCTGTCATACCTTCGTATCGTACTGTCATATCGTCATGAAATACAAGCTTGGAACAAGATAGTCCTAATAGAAATAAGCCATTGCAATTTGCTGGAAAATACTATTTTACATTCTTACTGATTTGCGATGATGGGAATTTGAGACACAACAGAAAGGCTTCTGCCACTGGAAAACTGAGTAGTAACAAAGCACTCCGGTTCGGCGAAAGAGAAAAAAACCGTAGAAGAAACGAGTGCGCAACTAGCAACTAAAATCGATCAAACGCCGATCTGAAACAAAACGCGGAAACTGTTAGAAACTCAGTTGGGCGAGCGTTTACTGGAGTACTATAATTACAACCTTCTGAAGGCCACAGGTTGGTCGAACATTGGGCCTTTGTCGCTAGCGGTGAGTTCCTTCTTGTTGCTATCATGGAACGATCCTTCCTCTTTACTTGCTTTTTTTAGCCCGGGATTCTTAACATATTTTATCAGGGTGGAGTTTTGTCTTCACAACGAACTCATACGAGTTTTTTTTCGCCAAATTTCTTCTCCAAATTTCATTGATCTTTGTTTAAACGACGCGCAAAGGCAGTTGTAATTCTCACAAAAAAACGCGATTTAGCCCACGGCCAGGAGCCCACGGCAGAAACCACAACAGAATTATAGAAACACCAAGGCACTGTTCTGATTGAAGAATAGTTTGTTGCTCATAGTAAAACTGTTGCCTTTTTTTCTTCTTTATTACTCGCATATTGGCATATGTAACTCCATGATCTACGACATAAGAAGTGAGATGCAAATGCCTGGGCTGCTCAATGTTAGTTGTCTAGGAGAGCTACTTTCTACACTTAACTATAAACTTTCTCTTTTTTCAGGAAAAACAGATGAAACTGTAACATCTGAAGTAGGATTCCTCGAAAACGACCCAGACGATAAGAAGATTTTGATAACAGAAAGAAAAGGGAAAATTATCGAGACAAAACATAATGCCGAATTTTACTGAAATTAGAAACTGCACGACAATTCAAGAGTTCTGTTGCTTGGAGAGCCTTAAGGAACCACATCGAACAATTATTTCAGCATTGAATATTCTCCTTTCCATCCTTGCTTTAATAGGGAATGTTCTGATTTTTGTTGCTCTTCGAAAAGTCTCTTCCCTTCACCTGCCATCAAAACTTCTCTTTGGTTGCCTCGCAAGCACCGATTTCTTCGTGGGTCTAATTTCACATCCTCTTTTTGTAACCTTTATTTTCGCTCCAGAACATTCCAAACTTTGCTACTATTCTACCATACTTTCAAATACGATAGGTTACATTTTCTGTGGGGTATCTTTGTTAACAATAACGGCAATAAGTGTAGACAGACTTCTCGCCCTGATGTTGAGGCTAAGATACAGGCAAGTGGTAACTTTGAGGCGAGTATGGGTCCTTGTGGTATCTTTTTGGCTTTTTAGCACTGGCTTTTCAATAACAATGCTTTACAAGCGTCGCATAGCTGAAACGATTACCTCCATAATAATGCTGTCATGCCTAGTAACCTTCATATTTTGTTATATGAAGATTTATCTTACCCTTCACCGTCACCAAGCTCGATTACATAATAATACGTCCCAAGGACAACAAAGTGAAGCACGAATTCCATTGAATATAGCACGATACAGAAAGACCGTGTCCAGTGCTTTGTGGGTACAAATGACTTTACTTGCTTGTTATCTGCCATTTGCTGTTGTTACAGGTTTACGTGGCGTGCTTGGATTACACTCACCAACTTTTCACCAAGCTCATGCTGTAACGATTACCCTTCTTTTGTTGAACTCCACGTTGAATCCATTTCTGTACTGTTGGAAACTGAAAGACGTGAGGCGAGCAGTGAAGGACACGATCAAGGAGGTGAACTGTTTCCCGGGTTAGTTGTCTCGAAAGCGTAGCGGTATAGCTGATTGCCATCAAGAGTCATTTATTCGTCAAGAAAACATTACTTACCAAACGAGCACTTTTTTCACTGTTACCAAAACTGCTCCAAATACAGTTATCAGTTATCACTATGTTTTAATATTTAGCCAAGATGATATAGCAAAGTGCGTAAAGTTAGTTAACCTTAAACATTACAAGATATCATCTGTAAGTAAAGCGAGATATTAATGAATTTTAAGCAATGTTAGTATTGTAAGTTGTGTAAGTGGTTGCTGCCCCCACTCCACCCTCGGGCTCTTTAAAACTTTGTCAACAGGATTTTCTCTAGGCACTTGTCCATTTAAGTAGGCGTTCGTTTATCTTTGAGACATATTTGCTGAGAATGTGGTGAAAATCGGCTCGCACATTAAGGGGATTTCCAAGGACAAGTGAGGTGTGTACGTGAGCTACGAGAAAGTTAATGGTTATTATAATGTGATATTGGAAGCTGTCAGAGATATAAGTTTTACGCCAAAATACGAAAATTACGATGCAAAAAAGGGAAAAATCTGAAAGTTTCTGCCATGTTGGATTACGTCACTGGGCGCCCAGCAGCGTTCTTTCACAGGTATGCCATAATACTAACATCATCTTGTAGGCGACAGAGACAGGTTCTCTATATTAAGGGTAAAACGTTTCAAAATAGCGTACCTCAACGAGAAAATGCTGGGGTCCAACCACCTCCCCCTCCTCCTCTGTACTGTCCGTATGGGGTTATGAGTTTGCATGTACGTACAAGGGTAAGCCCTCTTTGACCTTTGGTGGAAGACAAAGGAAAAAAAGGAAAAAATGGACGCGGGCTTATTTCAAACTTTTTCAACTTAAAGAACATTCAAGAGATATTATGGTTGAATTTTGTCAATTTTCCTAAATTTATCAGGGAACATTTTTTGTACATATCTGTCAAACGTTTGGTCGCATGACGTGCCATTTCTATGGCAACCAAGATCTCAAAGAGCTTTTTTTACTACACTTTCGCGGTTTTCTTGAGGTTAGATATCTGTTCTTGATTCATTTTGGATGTTACAAAGATTACATTTCAAATTCTTTACAGTTTTGAAAACAATATTAATTGGAGCTGTTGCAACTTATTTAAATAATGTTTGAAATCCAAGATGGTCAATTTGAAATATGACGTATAAGTATAAAATGTGACTTCAAGATTGACACGTAATTATCACTAAAATAGCCACATTTGGATGCTTTAGATGCTATGCAAGTCTGATTGCTGTTGAGTCACTACTTTTGGAGACAAATCAGCGCGTAGAGCGTAAAAAAGCCAAAATCTTAAAAGTCCGAGGACAAAGTAAGTGCAGACTATAGGAAATTCTCACCATCATAACAAGCATTTAGATGTTTATTCATATTTATCGTTTTATTTAGTTATTTAGTTATTTAGTTAGTTAGTTAGTTAGTTAGTTAGTTAGTTAGTTAGTTAGTTAGGTAGGTAGGTAGGTAGGTAGGTAGGTAGTTAGTTAGTTAGTTAGTTAGTTAGTTAGTTAGTTAGTTAGTTATTCAAAGATTTTGCCACGCTTAAAATTGATTTCTTACGTTTATGACTCTGGAGGTTTTCAATCATTACTGGACCAGGCGGGAACAATCTTAGTTCACAATTGATCTTGTTTGTCTAGAAAGAAGACAGTAGTAACAATCATCGTCGAGAAAAAAATGCAGAACTTAACTGAAATTAAAAACCAAACTACAACTGAAGAGTTTTATTGCTTGACCGCTCTTACTGAGCCAAAGCCAAAGATCATTTTTTTCAGCAATTAATATTCTTCTTTCCATCACCGCGTTTCTGGGAAATGTTCATGATCATCATTGTTCTTCCAAAAGTGTCATCTCTCTTTATCCACAATCAAAAC
Organism: Orbicella franksi; assembly: GCF_964199315.1. NCBI lineage: Eukaryota > Metazoa > Cnidaria > Anthozoa > Scleractinia > Merulinidae > Orbicella > Orbicella franksi. The sequence continues at coordinate 20,283,972 of NC_138155.1, read as the reverse complement.
TGTTACTAGGTTACCTTGCTAGCACCGATGTCTGTGTGGATTTCGTTACACAAGCTCTTTACGTTAATTAACAAACAATTATGGTAAAGCTTACATCTCATTAATAAAAGCCAAACCTAATAATGTAGTTTATATCCCTCTTATGTCATTTTTATCGTTTTCCTTTTCTGCGTGAAGACCATGAACTATTTTCAGCCGTTTGAAAATTCAGTCCATGGCGCGAAATTTGCGACATCTTTCGCGCTGCCAAAAATCCCTTGCTACCTCATTCGTGTGCAAGGAAACGTGGCGGAAAAGGGAAAGAAAGAATGTGTTCCGAACAAGTTTTGTGTGACTGGAGGGCCCGAGAAAGTGATTTGCACTGACACTAATGCTACTCCAGGTAGATCAATGCATCTGTTCTCTAAAGCTAAGACGAGGCCGTAAAAATACACTGGCTAAATTCGTCCACAAACATCGCCCTGATTTTAAGCCCACGAAGACTTCTCAACTTCAACTTCACTTTATTTTGCACTTACATTTAGAATTACAACATTAGCATAAAAAAGAAAGAAAGATACATTTATAACAATTAAAAGTCACAATGGTATATAGTCAGTTATGCATGGAGGCTAATAGACCCGCGAGATTATCGAGTTAGCCTCCATCTCGTTTGAGTGAACATACAAAACATGGGAGTAGAAGGACGGATTACTAAAGGAAAGAGCTAGAAGAATTGTGGAAACTTACGTTTAATATTGCTGAGATAGAACATAGTCCATTTCGGTCTGGAGTGTTTCACACGGAGCCCAGATCTAGCCGACTCAATGGATAGTTCTACGCTATGTTTTTCGGCTAATTTACCTTTACCGGCTGTTGCTGAGTCACCAGAAAGTGCAGCAGACCTCGAAAAAGAAATATCCGAAAATTTTGAGCGAGAGCCAACACGTGATGGTGTAGTGCAGGAGCTTATCGGAGATTCCACCAGCAGCAGAGATGGTGACGAAGAAGACAGAAACCTGAGGTAGGGATAATAATCTACACTAGTTAATTATCCCCACATAAACAATAATTTCTGGGATCACTCTGGACATTTTGTAAAATAAGTAAAGCTTTGGAGGTTTGTGATAGAAATTGACTACATTGGAAGAAATTAATTTTTGGACAAATAAATCAAGCTCCTTATTGTCTTACAGAGTTAAGTGTATTTGCATTAAATATGCATCCTAAATTAACTTTATCCAGCCAGTGGCTAAATATCTTAAATCAAATAAAAAGGTAAAGACTCGATAGCTAAATAATGAGCGAAATTATCTAAAATACAGAATTAATATATTTAATTGCTAAGAAGTTATCTTTGTAAATTGAAAAGCTCAATATCTCGTTGTGCGTAAAGGGTATAGGAGAATACTACTGTAGAAAATGAACCAAAGTTCCTGGTGTTCTTCAGCATGCTTCAGAGTCTGTTCCTAATATTTTGTTTTCAGTGCAAGACTGGAAAGCCCAAGGCTGTGATGAAACAGACTGGCACAATTGTTACTGTGCTTCAATACTGCAGCCACTGTTGGGGAAATCCTTACACCAAGAGGAGTCAGCCCTATCGTCCAGTGTTTGGGAGGTATCCTGCTGGTAATGCTCTCCTAAGTTTGCTCGCTGGAGCGTCTTTAAGCAAAATCCTTTTGTTCTTCCACCATATGGGGCTCTCTGTGCATACCATCTGCGCATATTTTGTATACCAGAAGAAGTTATCATTCCCGGCCATTCTTCATCATTGTCGAGACTTGTAGAGGAGCTCTCATCAGCCAGCTGAAGTCAACAAAAGATTCCGTTTGGAGTGGTGACGGCGGATTTGACTCTATGGGGCACAACAAAAAGTATGTCGCCTACACCATGTTTTGTGAAACAATTATGAAAATTGACGCTTTGTTTACCTTTGAATACATGGAATTCTTTCAAAACATCAGGCTCAGACTGTGTTATTATAACTTAGTTGCACATTGCTGTCGTACATAATAAAAGACTGTTCTAAAGGCTAGGTTGCGTGTTAGTGACATGGTCATAGATCATTGTTGACTTTGACATGGTTAACACTTTTCATACCTTCCATATGTATTTGTAAATAATATTATCATGGCAAGTGGGTCTGATTCACAAATCAAAGGCGGCTAAATTTTTATCAAAACAAAGTCAACTTCTAATCAAAGCAATGTTTCCGAAACAAACAACTGCAAATTTGCTAATTTAGTACCATTGCCTATAGCTACTTTTTCTAAACCCATCATGCCTTAGTGAGCATCTGGGAGTACCATTTTGTCTCACATTAAAAACTCATTTTCCAATTTTGATTGTATTAATCCCGAATTACGGATCTGTAACTCACATTATGTCTGAACAGGTTGCATTTTATTACAAATCACGACCGTTGCATTTTCCAAATAAAAAAAATTCAGGATCAGTTGAGTGTGCCTGAAAAGGTTGGTTCGTCTTCTTCCTTTCCTCTGGTGGTATACACCCAGTTGAGGCATGTGTGGCATATCTCAGGGTCTCAATGGGGTAGTGGCTTCTACAGCTAATGATTAAATTTTAAACATTTTTACGGGTAACGGTTAAATTGTTGGCCCTTTTGTAACGGCCTACTCCTATCTCATTCCCAGTCCAAGTAGCATCCAGCGTATAATCCACCTGTGGGCTTTAGCTCTGAGAAATCTGCATTAAAATTTGAAAAATACATAAGAAGGTAGGAAATGATTTGAGCTTATTTCTTGGTAATATTATGTGTTACTTCCGCTCTGGTAATATTCTCTGATTTTTTTTGTTTTTGTTTTTTTGTTTCTGGGGTGGTGGGAGTGGCCAAATTGAGAGCATATAAAGCTTGAAGAATTACTCACTCATTCTCTGAAGTCCTATCTTTTGAGTAATAAATGGAGATTGAAATAGCTCAAATATATAATTCGTGGCATGGTTTAAGATCGTTCTGAACTTTCGCACCCAGCTGACTGTAAATCGTCTTATTAAGCCCAGTGATGAAATAAGAAACCTTATCATATAGCAAGAACTGACACGCATGGTCTTATCAAATCGTTGCTCTAACTTAGCCGTATTAAGTCCATCTTCGTCGACTTCGTCTTCATCGAGGCGTCCGTCATTGTCATCGGAACTCGCCACAGTCTGGCCTTCGTAAAGAGCTATCTTGCCCATTTCTTTTCCTACATCTTCCTCAATACCAAGTCTAGATCGTCTTTGAATGTACTTGAGGTAAAGTCCTCGCCGCTTACAGCCATGTTCCGTCGAAGATTCTCCAGGTATTGTAAAAATAACTTCAAAAAGCGTACACGCGAATGAGATCACAATCTTTGAAAAGATCCCTGGACCTTGACTACAATTTTATCGTGAAATGAGAGATCTTTAGTCGCTTTCCCGTCAAAATAATTCTTAATAAACCTATATTCAGGGAAAGTAGTAAAATATTTTCATGTGCACTTTAAGAAATATCTGTCTGAGGATAGTCTGCGTACAGTTGTCCAAACCTTTATTACTTCCCGACTCAGCTAATGTTAGCTTAATGTATGGACTTCCCAATTTGCAAAGTTCTGATCTACAGCGTGTCCAAAATGCAGCTATTAGACTTGATATGAACATACCCAAGTAACTCACACATAATGCCAGCTCTCTAGGAACTTCACTGGCTACCCATTGCTTATCAAATTAAGAGTAAGATTCTTCAGTATGCATACCTTTAAATCAATTGATGAAGTAGCAGATGGCCGATCGAAGAGGTTTTTTTTAAATTAATTCTGTTTAGACATCGCTAAATTAAAAAGCTATATCAAAGTCCTGTTAGGAATTAATTATAAAGACATTCTGTTCAGCAGCTCCGTCAAGGAAACTCTGCTTTCCAACGAAACACAAAGGGTTCGTTCTCGGTGAGTTCTAATGTGCCACGAAAAGCTTGCTCGATTACGAAAGGGTATATATTAATTTTATTATTGGTAATTACGATTCGTTTAGTTTTTCTTTTTTTTTTTTCGTTTTTGACGTTGCTATTTCATCCTACGGCCCCAAGAGAGACATTAAGAGAAATGGATATTTACTAACTCTTAAAAAGAAACAGGCCATCAAAATAAATAAAACAAGGATCCGGCACAATTGCAACAGATTGCTAGAGACCGACACTGCGGTACTCAGTACAAGAACAAAAGGTAGAAAATGGCTAACGCCAAGACAATTAAAGTTCAAATAATATGTATATTTTTCCATATATAAAAAAAAAAAAAGTTTTTTTTTTTCGAAACCGCTAAGTTGGTTGGGAAGAAACAAAACTTGAAACATGTCTTATGACCATTAGCAAAATTAACAATTGAGAACATTATTTGCCAATTTTGCAACGAAAAAAAAAAAAAAAAAAACGGAAGCTAATAATAGAATAGTCAATTACGGTAAATTACTGGATTCCCGACAGTAGAGCACTTACCGGTCTCAAGTCCTCTTATAATGATACTTGGTGTTTTTGAAAACATTATTTCACATTTTCTTTGGAATTCAAAGTTATCTTTACTGAACACCTTAAAATCCTAACCTCTCAAAATCTTATAACCCGGCTATGTGCATTTAAAATTAGGACGTACCTGGCATTTTAGATAAGAATAGCATGCTAATGTAATGACAATTTTAGTTGAATTGTAATAAAGTGATTTTGTATTAAAGTACGTAATTTAGTATTATCCCGAATTAACATCACCTGTAATCAGACTGAACTCATTTAAGAGGGAAAGTAAGAAAGGTAAGCGATCTGAAAACACGAAGCAAGGAAATTATTACACACTCAGTCAGTCGAAGGAAGATGAATTTCACCACTATTAACCGCACAATAATTAGTTGTGGTCTCGCATTTCTTCCTATAAATGCCGAATATATTTCCTCTGATGTTCGCGCTGTATTCATCGCCAGAATGGTCGTGAACTCTTTCACCTGTCCTTTCATAATTTTGCTCAACATCCTGGTGATGGTTGCAGTGAAAGCCAAACGACAGCTTCGCACCAAATCTAACATAGCACTCGCCTGTTTAGCCACAACTGACCTCGTGGTGGGACTACTTGTTCAGCCTTTTCATATCATACACGGAAGTTATCTTCTCAGTGGTCAAGGAAACATATTCTGCAACCTAGACAAACTATCAGTGACTCTCACTGGCAAATTTCTGACGGCATCAGTTTGTCATTTAATTTTGTTGAGTGCAGAGCGTTATGTCGCGGTTAGACACCCCTTCACGTAGGAGAACCAGGTGACTGAAGTTCGTATCATCATAGCTTCTGGTCTGGCGTGGGTTATAGCCCTATTGCTTCCCATGCAAGACGTCTTCAAAACTAACACAGATTTTTCAAGTAACTTTGTAGTGTTCATAGTCGGGCCAGTTTTTCTCTATTTTCCCGCAATGATTTATTTTAATTGTGTTGTATACAAGGAGGTCCGCCGCAACGAGAAACAAATTGCTGCTAACCAAATTTCCTTAGAAGCGAAGAAGGAGTTACTGAAAAGCAAGAAAGCTTTCTACACGACAACTGTTGTTCTACTGGCTTCTTTTCTTTGCTATATTCCAATAAATATCTTTTTCGCTATTTTGGCTTCCACTACCAACAGGAACCCAGCAAATGGAGGAGAAACTGCTATTTATCTTATTCCTTTGATACCAGTACTGAATTCGTTATTTAATCCGTTAATTTACTCTGTTAGAATAAGATATTTTCGCGTAGCCTTCATTCAGTTGCTGTCGAGAAAAACCGTTGCACAAGCTGAGGAAGTTGAAAGGAAAATGTTTGGACCAAGGCAGATTGGAGTCATAGCTAATGTTGAACAAGTACAAAATATTAGGACGAGCCGAGATGATGTGTGATAAGGGAATGAGACATTTGACTATGGACAAGTTATTAATATTATGACATTACAGTGTGAACACTGAGCCGCTACAAATATATGAACATTTCTGTAAAGACATTTGTTATGTAGCCTGTTTTTCTAAACATTTTGGAATCGAAAGTTTCAGTCAGTCGGCCATAAGATCATGTCCGATCTATGGCGGAAAGAATTATAGAATTCACATTAGAGCAGTACATTTAGTATGGTACCTATTGTATGGAACATGTCCTAGGATCGAGAGAGAAGTGAAAGAGATATCGATGCAAGTCAAAATTTTAGAACAATTTTCATTGTAAGCGTAAACCTGAATGTATTCTGTGAATGTGTTAAAATGATATAAATTGTAAACGCGAGAAATTTTTTGAACTTTGTTAATGATGGTGGATATTATAAAAACACTCATTTGTTCCTTTCAGTTGCAGCGACTTGGACTTTATTTTTCCCTTTATCACAAATAATTGACAATCATTCATTGGATATGAGTTGGCTATAACCAATCATATATCGAACAAGCTCGAATGGAATAATTTTTTCATTAAATTTCATTATTAAATTCTGTATGTACGCTTGTATACTTGGCTTCAACTTCAGAACCTGTGAGGCCACCCTGATGGTTTTTCATGGCTGGTAAAGAACCGAGCTGACTTCGGTTCAACCCAAAATACTCAACACCTTGAGGAGTTTTTCACAAGGGCCAGCGCTTTAGCTGGCGTTGATTCTCTCGTCGTCGTCTTCCAAAAAGGAGACCGGATTTTTCCTCTCGGCCGGCCCGAGCACGCCGATGTCGAACAGTTTCTTTATTTGCTCAGTAGAAATCGGTCTCTTATGGACTATGGCAATGTTGCCCGTGTTCCTCAGGTCTTTTACAAATGCTCTAATACTTTATATTATGATCCCCAGTAAAAGCAGGGTCAGCGATTATTGAAAAGGTGTATTAATGTGCGGTGCGACCGGAGAAAGCGGTCAATCACCGTGTCAACGTGATTGAAATGCTTTTGTAGAAACTTCCTTCCTTTTTCCTCGCGGACGTGTGACAATTATTGAGGTACACATTAATTAAGGTCTTCCTAGCTCATTTCTTCCATTGGCTTCGCCGAAAACTTATTATACATACGTTAAGGGTATTTTTTAAGTGACAATGATGAATGTTTCTATCAGATCACTTTTTAAACCACTTAGTTAAAACTTACACGAGATTTTAAAAGGATTTTGTCTCCATTGCAACGCTTGACAAATAGTTAAATTTTAAAATATAACTCTTAAGTATTTTTTGAATGCGTTGATCTCGCAGAATTTTCTTTAAAAGGAAGCAGGACATACATAAGTGATTGTGGCCAAGACAGCTGATCTTGGATCCGCCATCTTGGATCTGCCTTCTTCCACGTTAAAAACACCTTTATACTAAAGCAAAATGTGGCAAAAGTGTTTAAAAATTGAAGGTATTGTACCTTATTATGTAGTTAAACAGTACAATTAGTTGAAAAAGCTTTCTTAAGCTGGAGAAGCACAAAAATGTATAGATATAGTTTGAAAATATTGCCTTGAAAAGATAATTCACGAGGTGGAGTAATGATTTCATAATTTACTCAACAATGTTCTTCTAGCTTTACGGATTCTTTTTACTGACATTTAAAATGCCTTAATCTTTCTTATCCTCCTCCTCCTCATCTTCCTGGGTAACTTACATGATCTTGCACAAGAACAGAACATCTTGATGCTCTTCTCCAAGGCGACACATTTCTGAAAGATAGGAGGATAAATATCTTGCATAATTTATATTGCGGTATGCAAAGCACCATGGGATCGATCATGTTCCTTATTGTTGAAACATTTAGTTCCCAGTTGCCTTCCTTCAATGTTCTTAGAAGTCTTGAGAGAATCTTTACCATATCCAGGTAAGATAACCAGAACTCGGATAGCTTGCCATTCTCATGCCAGAGGAACTCCATGTACTTGTCAAAACGCTTGACGAAATCGACACTACAAGAACTGGTCATAAGCTTCCGGAAATGCCTTTCGTAGATATCATCATAGAAATCGCCAATCTCACTGAAGAAGCTATCAATAGTACTCTTGGATTCCTTGTGATTCTCCTCTATCCAGGCCCCGAATCCTTGCTACGCCAGTCTCATGAGGGCTTCATACATGATCTTATGGAGTCTAACCCGGCCTCAGAAACTTCTGCTATCACACAAGATTCGACGCATAGGTCTCTCAAGCGGGCATCCTGGAAGCGCTTGTCAATAATGGACAACAGGATGCAGGCTGTGTGGAATACTCCTATCCCAAGCACGATATTTTTGAATCTCTCACTTTGTTTCCACTGGGATTCAGTTACCTTTGCATAGAGTCCTTGCTCAAAGACGAGAACGATACTCTTCAACTTGAACATATTCTTGATCTTGATCGACTGCACTAGAACGTTGTGAATGGTAGCCATGTCTGTAGCGGGTGCGTCAATAGTCGGCAGATATTCGATGACATCCTGCTAACCTGCGAACAGGCTCCCGGCGAGGACGGAAAAAAATTTCGGCGAGCACGAAACAGAAGAATTCGGAGAGCTAGCAAAGTTAAGCGATCGGGGCTTCGTTCGGGCTCACCGGGAGCCTGTTCGCAGGCTAACATCCTGCGAGACTTGTGAATCTCGTTACGAACGTTACGAACGAAAAGCCGACGTTCTCAAATTCTTCCGGTTTGAAGAACGTTTTCGAAAAGCCCTGTTTTCGTGACGGATTAGTGTAGACAGTAGGCCTAACCGTAGAAATAAAGCTGCGTTTTCACATTTCTCCGGCGTAGTGTGGACACTGCTTAAAGACGACATGAAAAACCGAAGGGTAAAAACATAGTAAGTTCTATGGTCGTCAAATAAAAAAAAAACGAACAAATAAACAAAGGAACAACAACAACAACAAAAAAAAAAAAAAAAAAAAAAAAACGCAGGACTAAACATACAAGGGTGAGGTTTAATGCGCTGTGTATACAAATAACCTTTACATTTTGGAACTTCACAATCAAGAGAAAATATCATAAAATTCCAAAAAACAAGCCCTGCGGTGTTATAGAATAAAGCTTGTCCGTAGTTTTTTTGTTTTGTGTTTTTTGTCTAATTTTGCTTTTTGTTTTAATTTTATTTGTTCAGGGGAGGGGAGCGGTGGTGTTGAAGGGGTTATTACTCCACGTGAGTTACTATGCTTTACATCGGAAGGACTTTTGTGTCTCGGAATTTTATGATACTAATAACTGAGATACGGGAATTGACCGCTCAGGGACTCCTCCTCCCTGAACGGTTCTTCATTAAGACCCGGGATAAGAGATGTTCGCATTCTGCCTGACAGCGTGCCGGGCCGACTTGTGAGTCAACAAATGTTACTGATTCTCTCCGACAAAGAACGACGAAGATGTCTTAAACGCCGGGAAGCAGCAAAGTACTTGTACTTCAATCTCTTAATGATTTGCAGCATCTTCACGATGAAAGAGAATATAAGGTAAACAAGTACTGCCTTTACGCCTCCAAACACCAGTGCTGGGGAAAGAACCACGAGGAATGACGACAAAGGCACCACAAATGTTTCCCCAAGGACTGTTAGCGCACTTACTGACACTATCACGAATGAGCTTGATACAAAGACGAGGAACAAGAGGAGTGGCAGAAAAACAAGGCTAACTAGGATAGCCAGGAAGAGCGAGAAGACTGGACGGTTTACGATTGATTCCTTGATTTGTCTGAGCATGCGCACTGCTCGGCAATTCTTTAAAGTATTCACTCCTTGCGCCACTGCTCGCAGATTATTCATCAGCCAAGGACGCATGTAGTCGATATCTTCGATCCAAGTTATGACGAATAGGCACTAAAGACGAAAATACAAGAAAATTGAAAGAATTCCTTCAAGCCCCTAGTATTAATAAACTAAATTTTTGATACAGATGAAAAAAAAAAAATTGAATTATGTGTTTTAATCACAGAAGCTTCCAGAGTCTAAAAAAATTGTTCTCAAAAAGTTTGTTTTCGTCTTTATTACAGCTGCATTGAGCAGTTGGTCTACTTTTGCGAGCTAAGGAAAAGACCTTGTTCGCTCTTTTTGTTCTAACAGCAAGTTTTCTTTTCTTCAGCTGGAAAGCTAAGGTCGCAAAAAAAAAATTCAGTTTGAGCATGTGTAACTTTCAGTGCGGTCGTCTTACCTGCTTAACCCATAGAAGTCGATTTCTTAACAGCTTTATAATAGCAACTATTCTCTTTCTTCTACAAGCGAGCTGTAAAGACTGGCTATTGTCGACACTCAATGCGCTGTATTTAATTCTCGCCACGCCATAATTAGTCATACGTGACGTTTGGACTACGAAACACCTGACTTCACGCGCGCGCTAAATTAAAAAAGTGGGAGCCTATATGGCCTCTCCACAAATATCACGTAAAATCGCCTAGACACCTTTCAGGATATTCTCAAAAAATTTCTAAATATCACAAAATGTTTTCTAAATATTTCGAATTTTTCTCTAAATATCGCATATTTTTGTTTTGAAAATAAACCGATTATTAATCACCTGGGCCAAATTTTTTCAATTTTTTTTTTCTTTTGTTTTGTTTTGTTTTTTTTTTGCAGTAGTAAAAAGATTAGAGGAAGAAGATTACGACGCCTCAATGTTATTACTTGGTAAAAATCAAGAGAAAATGAGGAATAAGGGATAAGGGATTTAAACGTATTTTTCGTGAGGACATAGACCGTTTGCATAAATGAGGCCTAAATGTGAATAACAATACTTTGTACACTCTCAGCCTCGTACTCATGTTTCCGGACAAAGGATTTTTCACATGAATGCGAGGCTTAGAATGTATAAGTATTGTTATTCAAATTTCGGCGTCATTTATGTAATATATCAAACACGAGAGACAGTGTCTTATCGGGCTATCCAAGCACCGCGAAGAGAGTTGAAAATATGACGTGCTGCGGACGGTATTTTTGTCGACACTCGAGGTGTTTGGATAGCCAATGAAACACTGTCTCGAGTGTTTGATATGTCTTCTCAATCGAAACAAAAACTAAGGAGTAAACGGAGAAGTGAAATCTTCAAAATCTATGCTAATTAAGACCGGTTATCCAAATCTCCTTCACGGTTGTGATTAATTTTTCGTTGTTTCAAGTTAATGAATCATTAATGAGTTTGAGAAGCAGAGGGTCTACGAGCACTGCTGAAACTGACTGGTGGATTACTTCAGGTTAATGAAATTTTCGATAATATGGAAGACAAGACAAATTCTGCTTCCTCGACCATGTTCATACAGTTAGCAAAAACAACAGATTTATTTCTGTCGGAATGTAGAGTTTATTGCCGTCTGTAGAGTTTATCCGAAGTGCATTTACCTGTACCGTGTCTATTCCAAATTGAGCCGTTGCCGATCTACTTGCTTCGACGATAATTGTAAAAATTTATTGAACTGGTTGCTAACTTATAGTAAGTCAGTATTTAAGTTTTGACTGAATAATTTGTATAAACATGCTATCGTAAAACACTCCCCTTTTTGTTATTATTGTATTTACTTGGAAGCACTCTTCACGTTATTGCTGTATATAGCAGAATTCTTGGTGTCACTGTTGTATAGTGATTTATTAAACACGAGTGCTGAACTGGAAAATACATCACTCGCAAAATTCGTACGACACTACATCCGGGAACCTTGTGGCGTATTTTCCATATCCTCACTTGTAAGGATATGGATGACGTCATTTCCCGTTTTTCACGCTTGTTTGTGGAAATAGTCAGTGAAAATGGTAAGCATTGGACCTTTTCGGCGATACGCCGATCATTTTGACTTTACTCTTTAAGCCCTGGCCAAAAGGACTCGCGAGTAGTCGCAAGTAGCCTCAAGTTGAACTTTCGGGGAGATTTCTGTTGGCAAGTTTCCTTGCAAGTACACGCAAGTCACACAAAAAAACACATTTCCAAGCTACATATCCTGTATTTCATTGGCTAATAGGTTGCTATAACAACGAATGGACGTCGCTCAACTTCTGCTGACTTGGGTTGTGTAGCGAAACGGTAAAAAACTTGCGTCGACTTGCGGGCAAATCTGATCTTGGCCAAAGAGAGCGCAAGTCATCGCAAGTCAACGCAAGTGCGAGCAAGGCCTGGCCAAGGAGAGTCGCAAGTAGACCCAAGTTCTCAATTTCGAGTCCGTTTGGCCAGGGATTTACGTTCATGTAGTGGTATATACCAACTTCATGCTATGGCCACTTCGTCTACAACAGTCCAAACAGTTAAGTGTCATTGTCAGAGAAAACCGGGCAGTACCAAAACATAGAGGTCGGCTGTTTACCTTCATCTTTTCACAGTATAAAATTAAGCTATCCGAAAAGATTAACAACCATGACATTTGCCAAGGTAGGCGTTCGTTTTTCTTCGAGATATCACCACATCATGATATTCGCCTCTCAAGCGATCTAAAATGGCCGAAACTTCGGGCAACTTTAGGTGAGCCTGAAAGATACTTCGTACAAATTCCAGAAACTCTAATTTTCGTGCGATGATATTTGTCCCCTTACAAGTTGATTGAGAATTACTAGAGGTCTTTCGCTTTAATTCTACGCTTTTCACGAGGTTGCAAACATCGCCGCCGAATCGTTAATGAGCGTGACCCAAATTTTAGCCATTTTCAGCGAGTCATTTTTCAAAAGTGCGGCAGTTTATTTCCACAGAAACACATTTTTGTGATAGTATTTTGCGTTGTTATCAATATCCAGTTTAGTTAAAATTGGTATCTACAGGCAAATCGGAGTAACCGCTCTCGCAAAGTCCAAAAAAAAAAAATCATCAGTCAGAAGTATTTCCCGCCAAATTTTTAGCCAAAAATACCGACTTTCTGCAATTGTTAACCATGATTTACTGAAAGATCTCCAAAACGTTGTTAGCTGGACTGCAGAATAGAATATTTAAGCTGTGACATCGTTATTAACCTATGTAAACTTTCCAAACTCGCCAAATCCTTACCATTATTTAGGCTAAAATTTTCCAGCGAAAATTCTATTTTTAACGTCACGCTGCATGCAAAAACAGATCCTCGCTTCGCTGGTCTTTTTTGCTGTTTAGTAAAACAAACTGCAAGTTTATAGTGCGCGAAGCTTTTCCCTGAATTTAATTTTGGGACTTCTGCAAACCCCTTGTTTACATCGATTTCCCCTTTTTCGGAAGGCGTGACGCGTTACAGATTCAAAGGTCAGACGACAAGACTTCGAAATGTCGATCTTACCTGAAGGTCTCTCCTTGGTTTTGAAAACATTAACTCTTCTTTCGGATCAGAAAAATCGCCAAGCATTGCAGGAAGCGGGTCAGTTTTTCTTCAATTATTAAGCCCTGGCCAAACGGAGTCGCAAGTAGACGCAAGTTCTCAACTTACGTCTACTTGCGACTCCGTTTGGCCAGGTCTTGCATGCACTTGCGTTGACTTGCGATGACTTGCGCTCAGTTTGGTGGAGATCAAATTTGCACGCAAGTCGACGCAAATTTTTCACCGTTTGGCTACTCGACCCAAGTCAACGCAAGTTGAGTGACGTCCATTAACCTATTATTAGCCAATGAAATACAGGATATGTCTGCCTTGAAATGGGTTTTTTTGCAACCTGCGTGTACTTGCGAGGAAACTTGTGAGTCCGTTTGGCCACCCAACACAAGTCTCTATGCAAGTTTAACTTGTGGCTACTTGCGACTACTTGCGAGTCCCTTTGACCAGGGCTTTAGACTGCAAACGAGATGGTCGAGGAGAGACGTCAGAGGTGGTGTCTATTAGGCGCAGCCGAATGTAATCAATGAAACACAGATTATGATAAAACTTCACTACTCTCCGGCCTACGAAAGGATCATAAAGGACAGACGACTGGAATGTAAAAAAAAAAAAAAAATGAATAACCATCTCAATACGTGTAATCGCTGCTAGATTACACGATTGTAAGCGGAAATTTTACTTGCGTTCATTGTTGTCGTTTGTATCGTCGCAGGCTGGTACACCGTCTTGTTTTCCGTTTCATTTCCTTTGATAGTACCTCTTGTACACAATTGACTTACGACCACTTGCTATGGAGCTGGAGATTTTTTTGCTGATTCAAAGGTCGCTTAACATGTCTCGAAAACTCAGACCCGGAAAAACCTTCTGCATTTGGCACAATTAAATGAAGAATAAGGATCCTTAGTATATATATAGTACCCGAAACCGTCACGCCACGCACCTCGTGCCCTAGAGATTGTAACTTAACATGGAACTCGAATGGCTTTTAAGTATAAAATAGATTTGACAAATTTGCTTTATACTTATAATGCAACCGAAAAACCATACGAATCCTGGGTATTATTTTCGTGATCTGATCAGAGGAATGTACCATCGAGGGCTAATTTTTTTTTCTTCTGCAGATTCTGCCTATGACGTTGTATCGACGAACAGTAAATAAGACGTCTTGAAGCAATCCGCGGTAAACACAAAGTGAAAAAAAAGTTGCTATTTTTTCGGGTCTGAGTTTTCGTTTTCGAGGGTATCAGTTTACGGGTCTGATGTCTCAGTTTAATTCAATCTCGCAAGTTGCCTAAAAAAAATCCACAGCAGATTAAATGATGAAAAGCAAACACTCAGCTAACCTACATGTAAATGTCAAAAATGAAAACAACTTTATTTAATGAATTGCTAGAAAACTAAATGGAATTGACATGTCATCTAGGACAATGGATTTTTCTTCCACCCCCTTGCCGTGGTAATGGTGGCTCATACGGGCCGTAACCAATCAGGAGCCGAGAAAGACAATAGGCTATTGTTTGGAGAACAATGGGCTCTACTGTTCTCCAAATCCAAGATGGCGCCTCGAAAAATCGGACCAATCAGCAACCTAATTAAGAATTCAAGATCGCGGCACCCATGAAAGTCGGCCATGTTGGAAAACAGTCCACCAGCCTCGACGGAGGACCTGGGATCGGTCTCACGGATTTCCATGGTGACACAAATCACGCCAGGGTCACGCAAAAATTCTCATGCAACTTCAAACTCGATACTTACAGTGTCCTGTAGTCCTAAACGACAGAGGTCCGTCTGGCAAGCGGCCAGACCGAGATACGTGGTGGTGGTGGTGGTGGTGGTGGTGGAGGTGGTGGTGGTGAAAGTGATGGAGGTGGTGGAGGTGGAGGAGGTGGTGGTGGTGATGTTTTGATGTGCTGGCGTTCTCGGAAATATTAACAGCGTATTTCCAAAACTTGAAATCACCACCACATCTACCACATTCACCACCACCACCACCTCCACCTCCATCACCTCTACCACATTCACTACCACCACCTCCACCACCACCACCATCACCATCACCTCCACCACCACCACTAGTAACACCTCCACTACCACCACTAGTAACACCTCCACTACCACCACCACTTCCACCTCCACTACCACCACCACCACCACATTCGCGACCACCACCACCACCTCCACCACACCAACCACCATCACCTCCACCTCCACCTCCACCTCTGCCACCACCTCCCCCACCAGCATCACCTCCACCACCACCACCACATTTGCCACCACCACCACCAGAAAAGGAGGAGGAGGAGGAGGAGATGAAGGAGGAGTTGGAGGAAAGGGAGGACTAGGAGGAGGGGGAGGTGGAGGAGGTGAAGGAGAAGCAGAAGGAAGAGGTGGAGAAGAAGGAGGATGAGGAGTTGGAGGAGGAGGAGGAGGAGGAGGTGGAGGAGGACAAAGAGGAGGAGGAGGAGGAGGAGGAGTTGGAGGAGGAGGAAGAGGTGGGACCAAGAATCTGAGAAATTGGAAACAAGTTTAGTTCCCAACACTTTGTGGAATACCTACGGTCAAGACTTTAAGAGTTAAAATTATAATCAATTCTTTCTTTGGAGTTGTTATTCAATAAACGTTATAAAGACTCAGACTCTTTGTTTTGCTTATAACAATATAATGACATTACTGTGTGGTATAACCCCTTCTCCCTCCGTCTTCTCATTGATTCTTGACCACGTGATATCGCGTAGCCCCTATCCCCCATCCTCTCATTGGTTGTTAACCACGTGACATTGTCTATTGTTTTGTGAATACCCGTTTATAAGTCAATCGGACTTGATAGAATTCATTTTACTTGTGACAATGTTCAGAACACGTCTTTTCTAAGCGTAACATTCTTTCCTGTCTTCGTGGCTATGGAGTTGAGAGATTGCTAGTTGTGTGACGCTTTGGAGGAAAGGACTATGTTTGATGTAAGTGATTTATTTTTGGCGCTATTGAAAACCCGCTTAGACAACTATAATTATTGAATTAGGAGCGATTTGCAGTGTTTGTAAATGAAGTTAAGTCTTTACTTCAAGCGCGAAACGTTTGTTTGAAATTCCTTTGATTTTATTCTCAAGGGTTAAGATACAGTCTATCATGATTTCGGCTTCTAAACATGTGCTCTTCGGTTTTAATTTATTCCATGTTTCATCTCTGACTAATTATGTTAATTCTTCAATGGTCGCCCAAAATGCTTTTTGTTTGTTGAAGATTCCTTTGAATGATGCTTTTCTCAAGGGAACAATCAAGATCAAGGAGTTTAGATTTTATTGCAAACTGCCATTAGCAATTCATTTCCACTTGAAGTATTTCAAATGTATTTTTTTTTCTTCTCACCTTTTACCCTATAAAATTTTGGTCTTCGCTTATTACTCGTTACTCGTCAAAGATTGCATTCACGCTGGATAAAATTATTTCTGTTCCATTTCTTTTGATAGTGTTATCTTATTTGAGGCACAATGACCGGCTTTTTGTGATTTTAGCGCAAATGTTTTGGACATTAAAGTTCATTTGAAAAATTGTGTGATGACGATAGAAACCGGTCTTTTTACTCGATCAACATGGCAATGACGTCATATCTTTTAATGTTAGCGCGAAAGTTTTTATATTAAAGTTCGTGACATTTGACATTGTGTAATGTTTGGTTTAATACTCTCCTTAACAGAGGGGGACTGGGGAAGCCTAGCTGTGAGTACTTTAATTCATTGTGATTGGATACCGATGAGGTCATCCTCCCATGATGCTTTGCACCACCCTATATAGGCTAGACTCGGACCCAAGTCTCTCAGTCTGGCCGTTTGCCGGACAGACCTGTGTCATTTAGGACCACAGGACACTGTATCGACTTTGAAGTCGCGTGACATTTTTTTCCGTGACCCTGGCGTGATTTGTGTCGCCATGGAAATCCGTGAGACCGATCCCAGTCCTCCGTCGAGGCTGGTGGGCATTTTTCCAGCATGGCCGACTTTCATTAGCGCCGCCATCTTGAATTCTTAATTTGGCTCCGGATTGGCTGAAAATAAATAGGGCCATCTTGGATTTGGAGAACAATAGAGCCCATTGTTCTCCAAACAATAGCCTATTGTCTTTCTCGGTTCCTGATACGTTACGGCCCATATGAGCCACCTTTACTACTCATTGGAAACAAGGTGTGGGTGGTAGTGAGATGGGAGGAGTCTCTTCTCCGTTGCCACTATGTAATGGTACTTCGTTCCACCTCTGCACCCTCCTTGAATGGGGTAGGAAGGATAAAAACACTACTCTCCGGACAAGATTTCTTTTTATGAACCACCTTAAAACTATCTCAATTAATCCTCAGAGTAACTTAGTTGCGTCCAAAATGTAATTTAATTTACGTTCATGGATCAGAAACGTGTAGTCTCGTTCTTTATGAACTCTTAAATACTTATCAATAACAGCAGTAAAATTAACGAGAAATTTTCAATACAAACTTGAATGTAATTTCGTTGCATTAAAGGGGTTTTGAGGTCAATATTGAGAAAGCAACATTATATTACTTTTGTTGAAAGTAAAAGTTTCAGTGCAGAAAACAAGACGGTGCACTAACCTGCGACGATACAAACGGCAACATTAAACGCAAGAAAGATTTCCGCTGACAATCCTGGCCTAGCAACGATTACACGTATTGATATATTTATTCCAGTCGTCTGTCCTTTATGATCCTTTCGTAGGCCGGAGAGCAAGGAGCTGTATTTCCTCATTGTGTACATTAAGCTGCGCCAAATAGACACCAACTCTGACGTCTTTCTTCGACCATCTCGTTTGCACTCTAATAACTGAAGAAAAACTGACCCGCTACCTACAGTGCTAGGCGATTTTTCTGATCCGGAAGAACAGCTAACGCTTTCAAAACCAAGGAGAGACCTTTAGGTAAGATCGACATTTCGAAGTTCTGTCGTCTGACCTTTGAATCTGTAACGCGTCACGCCTTCCGAAAAAGGAGAAATCGACGTAAACAAGGGGTTTCCAGAAGTCCCAAAATTAAATTCAGGGAAAAGCTTCGCTCACGATTAACTTGCAGTTTGTTCTACTAAACGGCAAAAAAGACCAGCGAAGGGAGGATCTGTTTTTCCATGCAGCGTGACGTTAAAAATAGAGTTTTGGCGGGAAAATTTTAGCCTAAATAATGGTAAGGATTTGGCGAGTTTGAAAAGTTTACATAGGTTAATAACGATGTCACAGCTTAAATATTCTATTCTGCGGTCCAGTTAACTATTTTTTTGCGGATGTTTCAGTAAATCATGGGTAACAATCGCAGGAAGTCGTTATAAAATGATATTCTTGGCTAAAAATTTGGCGTGAAATATTTCTGACTAATGATTTTATTTTTGGACTTTCCGAGAGCGATTACTCCGATTTGCCTGTAGATACCAATTTTAACTAAACTGGATATTGATAACAATGCAAAATACTATCACAAAAATGTGTTTCTGTGGAAATAAACTGCCGCACTTTTGAAAAACGACTTGCTGAAAATGGCTAAAATTTGGGTCACGCTCATTAACGATTCAGCGGCGATATTTGGAACCTGGTGAAAACCGTAGAATTAAAGCGAAAGACCTCTAGAATTTTTCGATCAGCTAATAAGGGGACAAATATCACCGCACGAAAATTAGAGTTTCTGGAATGTGGACGAAGTATCTTTTAGGCTCACCTAAAGTTGCTCGAAATTTCGGCCATTTTAGACCGCTTGAGAGGCGAATATCATGATGTGGTGATATCTCGAAGAAAAACGAACGCCTACCTTGGCAAATGTCATGGTTGTTAATCTTTTCGGATAGCTTTTATACTGTGCAAAGAGGAGGGTAAACAGCCGACCTCGATGTTTTGGTACTGCCTGGTTTTCTCTGACAATGACACATAACTAGTTTACGGGGAAACCACAAACTTCGGTTTTACTGAATTAACCTCACCGCTCGGTCAATACAGGAAAACAGAGGACCGGACGTTCGAGTTTGATTAATATCATATTATATGACAATTGATTTGGCGAGAGATTTTTGAAGAGAATGGGGTTAAAGCTCCTGTAAGCTTCCTTTCCTTCTGGTAAATGACTCCACGAGTTGGGAAACAATTATCGGTTCCGCGATCACAAATTAATTTACCGTCTAACTCTAAAAATTGTTTCTTGCTAAAAACTCTAACCCTACATGAAATTTGCGGTTGTCATGGCAACGTCAGAAATGATGCACACACAATTGACTTATAAAAATGTTCGCAGAGGATGAATGAACAGCTATTTTCTGCTCCTTACGGTAAATCGTATTTTCAAAAATTTGAAAAAACCTTATTGGGGTTGGCAAGCACCCTTCCCCCATCCTCCGCCTCACCGCCCCCGCGCTTGCACGTCCGTAGTTCTCCCGCGGTTAATCTTACCACGCGTGTTGCGTAGATGTTTTCGTGGAGAATGAAAAAGCGTGTAAGGCTGGAATTTATGGAACTGAAAGTGAGCTAAAAATAACTTGAGAGAGATTGCCATGGAAATAGTCTTACATTAGAGATAAACCACTTAGCGTTCTTGTTCTCTTTCCTATACAATTGGGTGCAGTCGATGTTAAGAAAACAAACATGTACCGAGGTCGTGTTTTGTAATTTGAATTGCGATATAAAAGTGGAACACAAATGAAACATGTCGATTTTGTGATGTATATAAAAATATATTTTATCGCCAGTCGAAATTGAAAACTTATCCCACGGTTCGAAAGTGTGATATTCCTCGTGCCATTGCTATTTTTTGTCAAGATTTCATTTCAGCTGATGCAGACTACAACTTTGAATTTCATTCTGAGTTCAATTTAAATTTCGGAACGATTTTCACACTGTTAAAGCCTTTTTGGAAAGGTAGGTGTACAGAGAGTTAAACGCAAAGTTTTGTCCCAAGGAATTGTTGTATAATTAAGATAATCTCTCCCATTTTAGAAGGACGGCAATTTTTTATATAAGTAAATTGTAAGTGCTCAAGATCAAATTATAAACTCGGCAAATTCGACAAGCCTTGTAAGCGTTACACAAAATAATATACTGGAGTGGAAATTAAATTCAGTCTTATATATGTTCCAGCTGAACTAAACATTCTGAACTAAATATTATCCTTTGACTCTTTGAACTGACAAAGTAAAAATAAGGGAATTAGAGTTCTTTCTTGCCAACGTCTAGCAACGCATTTTCAGTTTAGCTGCTTGTAGTTAAAGGTTAAAACACGATATAAAGCAAAACCGAACGAACCTTTGTTGTTTTTAATTGCAGGGAAAGTTTCTCTCGTGGACATACCTGTTACGTTTGTACTTTTTCATACTCTGAACAGAAGTGAAGTGGTGAGTAGAACCTTAATTTTCACTTTCCTTGGTCTTAGTCACCTAACTCTGTCGTGACTAAATCTAAACAACCTTTGTGTCCATAGTTGACTGTGTTATTGGTTACTTTACAACAAAATGTCTTGACTCAATAAACAATAAAATTGTCAATGATAATCAACAATCATGTTTGACTGTGAATAACAATCATTCAACGCGTACGGCTTTTCATTGTAATATTCATGTTTGGGAATTCTAATAATATTCCGCCAATTTTAGCTCTGTCATTTTTTGGATACAAAATGCAGAATGAAAACGACAGTATTCACCTTTCAAAACATTCCGAAGAGTCTCTCCATTATCGTCAGTTACAATGAACTAGCATGCATTGTTTTTGAATTTTTAAGTTTGAAGTAACCAATTCAAAAAAGCGCAACGTGACTGAGCAATACACTGTAGAAAAAGTTAGATATCGTGTAGAAATCATTCTTTTTATGTCGTCACTGTACATTGAAAAAACTAAAACAGCACTAATGCGTTGTTTTCCTTTTAAAGGAAGATTCCTTTTGCTGACCCAGATTGAATTTGCCTTCATTCGGATTTTGACATCTCAAGAAACGGTAAAGACAGTCAGTTAAGAAAAGAGATATGAGATATCGTCTTTTCGAGTCTCTCGTTAGATGGTTTTACTGCGAATTTACTGAGAATATTTAATTAAGCACTAACGTACCTTTGTCCTTTTTAGGGGGGGACCCCTGTTCCTGACGCAGATCGAGTGGGATCTCATTCTCATTCTCACATTCCACATAAAGGTTAGAAAAGTAATTAGCTTTGGTCACTATCTGTATTCAGAGTAAATACGTGTTGTGCAAGTAGAGCAAGGAAGGGTTGGAATTTTCAGTATAGAATTTATACTTGAAACGTCCATCATGGACGACTTTCAGTTTTGTTGGTTGATCTTCCCGTGTGGTCTTGTCAAGTTTGTTTAGTTTTCCTCGTTTGTTTTCTTTCAGTTTAACTTTGCAATTCTACATTAGTCAGTCATCATTGTCACACAAGTGCATTTGTCGTCGGCTGTAGCTTTCAGTTTTTCGCGTTAATCAGTGTCTGTGACTACAACTTTGCTCATCTACTTTCCTCAAGGAATTTTAAGTTTGATGCGTTTATCTTCATGCAATTTTATTTTTGGTATGGATTTCAGTTTTGTACGTCTGACATCCTTTGTACTTTTTTTGTGCGTCTTAACAGTCGCATGATGCTAGGGAGTAAAACATGGACATTTCAAAGAAATCCTCGTCTAAATAAACCTGAAATAATATTGTTGTATACTTCAGACAAAGTTGTGTTATACAGTGAAACTGTTGGGTTCTGTATTTTTTCCACGGAGCGAAAGAGAAGTGGTGAGCACAAGCTTGGTAGTATTTCCATTTGATTAAAATTCATTAATAATAAGCAAAGGGAACGCTATGCAGCTGCCCCTTTTTCAACAAATTTTAACTCAATAGTAAGATGAGATTTGTCGTAGTCTCAGGTGGTGTTTGACACGGTTCACGTGACAGTATTTGACCAATCATATGTCGTCTCAGCCGGAGCAATGGCGGACACATTTTTCGTTGCGAATGAAGAGTAGGTTGTCGTTTCTCGACCGATTTCTGCAGTCATCATGAGAATCAAGCGAAACGTAAACAAGGGGTTTCCAGAAGTCCCAAAATTAAATTCAGAGAAAAGCTTGGCTCACTATTAACTTGCAGTTTGTTCTACTAAACGGCAAAAAAGACCAGCGAAGGGAGGATCTGTTTTTCCATGCAGCGTGACGTTAAAAATAGAATTTTCGCGGGAAAATTTTAGCCTAAATAATGGTAAGGATTTGGCGAGTTTGGAAAGTTTACATAGGTTAATAACGATGTCACAGCTTAAATATTCTATTTTGCGGTCCAGTTAACTATTTTTTTTTTTTTTTTGCGGATCTTTCAGTAAATCATGGTTAACAATTGCAGAAAGTCGGTATAAGGTGATATTCTTGGCTAAAAAGTTGGCGGGAAATACTTCTGACTAATGATTTTCTTTTTGGACTTTGCGAGAGCCGTTACTCCGATTTGTCTGTAGATACCAATTTTAACTAAACTGGATATTGATAACAATACAAAATACTATCACAAAAATGTGTTTCTGTGGAAATAAACTGCCGCACTTTTGAAAAACGACTCGCTGAAAATGGCTAAAATTTGGGTCACGCTCATTAACGATTCGGCGGCGATATTTGGAACCTCGTGAAAACCGTGGAATTAAAGCGAAAGACCTCTAGTATTTCTCGATCAACTAATAAGGGGACAAATATCACCGCACGAAAATTAGAGTTTCTGGAATTTGTACGAAGTATCTTTTAGGCTCACCTAAAGGTTCCCGAAATTTCGGCCATTTTAGACCGCTTGAGAGGCGAATATCATGATGTGGTGATATCTCGAAGAAAAACGAACGCCTACCTTGGCAAATGTCATGGTTGTTAATCTTTTCCGATAGCTTTTATACTGTGAAAAGATGAAGGTAAACAGCCGACCTCGATGTTTTGGTACTGCTCGGTTTTCTCTGACAATGACACATAACTAGTTTACGGGGAAACCACAAACCTCGGTTTTACTGAATTAACCTCACCGCTCGCTGAAAACAGGGAAACAAAGGACCGGACGTTCGAGTTTGATAAATATCATATTATGTGAGAATTGATTTGGCAAAAGATTTTTGAAGAGAATGGGGTTAAAGCTCCTGTAAGCTTCCTTTCCTTCTGGTAAATGACTCCACGAGTTGGAAAAAAAATTATCGGTTCCGTGATCACAAATTAATTTCCCGTCTAAAATTTATCATTGGAAGACAAACTCTAAAAATTGAAATCTGTTTCTTGCTAAAAACTCTAACCCTACATGAAATTTGCAGTTGTCATGGCAACGTCAGAAATGATGCACACACAATTGACTTATAAAAATGTTCGCAGAGGATGAATGAACAGCCATCGAAAGTTTCTGCTCCTTACGGTAAATTGTATTTTCAAAAATTTGAAAAAACCTTATTGGGGTTGGCATGCACCCTTCACCCGTCACCCGTCACTGTACATTGAAAAAACTAAAACAGCACTAATGCGTTGTTTTCGTTTTAAAGGAAGATTCCTTTTGCTGACCCAGATTGAATTTGCCTTCATTCGGATTTTGACATCTCAAGAAACGGTAAAGACAGTCAGTTAAGAAAAGAGATATGAGATATCGTTTTTTCGAGTCTCTCGTTAGATGGTTTTACTGTGAATTTACTGAGAATATTTAATTAAGCACTGACGTACTTTTGTTCTTTCTAGGGGGGGACCCCTGTTCCTGACGCAGATCGAGTGAGATCTCATTCTCATTCTCACATTCCACATAAAGGTTAGAAAAGTAATTAGCTTTGGTCACTATCTGTATTCAGAGTAAATACGTGTTGTGCAAATAGAGCAAGGAAGGGTTGGAATTTTCAGTATAGAATTTATACTTGAAACGTCCATCATCGACGACTTTCAGTTTTGTTGCTTGATCTTCCCGTGTGGTCTTGTCAAGTTTGTTTAGTTTTCCTCGTTTGATTTCTTTCAGTTTAACTTTGCAATTCTACATTAGTCAGTCATCATTGTCACACAAGTGCATTTGTCGTCGGCTGTAGCTTTCAGTTTTGCGCGTTAATCAGTGTCTGTGACTACAACTTTGCTCATCTACTTTCCTCAAGGAATTTTAAGTTTGATGCGTTTATCTTCATGCAATTTTATTTTTGGCATGGATTTCAGTTTTGTACGTCTGACATCCTTTGTACTTTTTTTGTGCGTCTTAACAGTCGCATGATGCTAGGGAATAAAACATGGACATTTTAAAGAAATCCTCGTCTAAATAAACCTGAAATAATATTGTTGTATACTTCAGACAAAGTTGTGTTATACAGTGAAACTGTTGGGTTCTGTATTTTTTCCACGGAGCGAAAGAGAAGTGGTGAGCACAAGCTTGGTAGTATTTCAATTTGATTAAAACTCATTAATAATAAGCAAAGGGAACGCTATGCAGCTGCCCCTTTTTCAACAAATTTTAACTCAATAGTAAGATGAGATTTGTCGTAGTCTCAGGTGGTGTTTGACACGGTTCACGTGACAGTATTTGACCAATCATGTCGTCTCAGCCGGAGCAATGGCGGACACATTTTTCGTTGCGAATGAAGAGTAGGTTGTCGTTTCTCGACCGATTTCTGCAGTCATCATGAGAATCAAGCGAAACGTAAACAAGGGGTTTCCAGAAGTCCCAAAATTAAATTCAGGGAAAAGCCTGGCTCACTATTAACTTGCAGTTTGTTCTACTAAACGGCAAAAAAGACCAGCGAAGGGAGGATCTGTTTTTCCATGCAGCGTGACGTTAAAAATAGAATTTTCGCGGGAAAATTTTAGCCTAAATAATGGTAAGGATTTGGCGAGTTTGGAAAGTTTACATAGGTTAATAACGATGTCACAGCTTAAATATTCTATTTTGCGGTCCAGTTAACTATTTTGTTTTTGCGGATCTTTCAGTAAATCATGGTTAACAATTGCGGAAAGTCGGTAAAAGGTGATATTCTTGGCTAAAAAGTTGGCGGGAAATATTTCTGACTGATGATTTTTTTTTCTTGGACTTTGCAAGACCGACTACACCGATTTGCCTGTAGATACCAATTTTAACTAAACTGGATATTGATAACAATGCAAAATACTACCACAAAAATGTGTTTCTGTGGAAATAAACTGCCGCACTTTTGAAAAACGACTTGCTGAAAATGGCTAAAATTTGGGTCACGTTCATTAACGATTCGGCGGCGATATTTGGAACCTCGTGAAAACCGTGGAATTAAAGCGAAAGACCTCTAGTATTTCTCGATCAACTAATAAGGGGACAAATATCATCGCACGAAAATTAGAGTTTCTGGAATTTGTACGAAGTATCTTTTAGGCTCACCTAAAGGTTCCCGAAATTTCGGCCATTTTAGACCGCTTGAGAGGCGAATATCATGATGTGGTGATATCTCGAAGAAAAACGAACGCCTACCTCGGCAAATGTCATGGTTGTTAATCTTTTCGGATAGCTTTTATACTGTGAAAAGATGAAGATGAGCAGCCGACCTCGATGTTTTGGTACTGCTCGGTTTTCTCTGACAATGACACTTAACTAGTTCACGGGGAAACCACAAACCTCGGTTTTACTGAATTAACCTCACCGCTCGGTGAAAACAGGGAAACAGAGGACCGGACGTTCGAGTTTGATAAATATCATATTATGTGAGAATTGATTTGGCAAAAGATTTTTGAAGAGAATGGGGTTAAAGCTCCTGTAAGCTTCCTTTCCTTCTGGTAAATGACTCCACGAGTTGGAAAAAAATTATCGGTTCCGCGATCACAAATTAATTTCCCGTCTAAAATTTATCATTGGAAGACAAACTCTAAAAATTGAAATCTGTTTCTTGCTAAAAACTCTAACCCTACATGAAATTTGCGGTTGTCATGGCAACGTCAGAAATGATGCACACACAATTGACTTATAAAAATGTTCGCAGAGGATGAATGAACAGCCATCGAAAGTTTCTGCTCCTTACGGTAAATTGTATTTTCAAAAATTTGAAAAAACCTTATTGGGGTTGGCATGCACCCTTCCCCCACCCTCGGCCCCCACGCCCCCGCGCTTGCACGTCCGTACTTCTCCCGCGGTTAATCTTACCACGCGTGTTGCGTAGATGTTTTTGTGGAGAATGAAAAAGCGTGTAAGGCTGGAATTTCTGGAACTGAAAGTGAGCTAAAAATAACTTGAGAGAGATTGCCATGGAAATAGTCTTACATTAGAGATAAACCACTTAGCGTTATTGTTCTCTTTCTTATACAAGTGGGTGCAGTCCATGTTAAGAAAACAAACATGTACCCAGGTCGTGTTTTGTAGTTTGAATTGCGATATAAAAGTGAAACACAAATGAAACATGTCGATTTTGTGATGTATATAAAAATACATTTGATCGCCAGTCGAAATTGAAAACTTATGCCACGGTTCGAAAGTGTGATATTTCTCGTGTCATTGCTATTTTTTGTCAAGATTTCATTTTAGCTGATGCAGACTACAACTTTGAATTTCATTCTGAGTTCAATTTAAATGTCGGAACGATTTTCAGACTGTTAAAGCCTTTTTGGAAAGGTAGGTGTACAGAAAGTTAAACGCAAAGTTTTGTCCCAAAGAAATGTTGTATAATTAAGATAATCTCTCCCATTTTAGAAGGACGGCAATTTTTTTATATAAGTAAATTGTAAGTGCTCAAGATCAAATTATAAACTTGGCAAATTCGACAAGCCTTGTAAGCATTACACAATATAATATACTGGAGTGGAAATTAAATTCAGTCTTATATATGTCTCAGCTGAACTAAACATTCTGAACTAAGTATGATCCTTTGACTCTTTGAACTGACAAAGTAAAAATAAGGGAATTAGAGTTCTTTCTTGCCAACGTCTAGCAACGCATTTTTAGTTTAGCTGCTTGTAGTTAAAGGTTAAAACACGATATAAAGCAAAACCGAACCAACCTTTGTTGCTTTTTCTTGCAGGGAAAGTTTCTCTCGTGGACATACCTGTTACGTTTGTACTTTTTCATACTCTGAACAGAAGTGAAGTGGTGAGTAGAACCTTAATTTTCACTTTCCTTGGTCTTAGTCACCTAACTCTGTCGTGACTAAATCTAAACAACCTTTGTGTCCATAGTTGACTGTGTTACTGGTTACTTTACAACAAAATGTTTTGACTCAATAAACAATAAAATTGTCAATGATAATCAACAATCATGTTTGACTGTGAATAACAGTCATTCAACGCGTACGGCTTTTAATTGTGATATTCATGTTTGGGAATTCTGATAATATTCCGCCATTTTTAGCTCTGTCATTTTTTGTATACAAAATGCAGAATGAAAACGACAGTATTCACCTTTCAAAACATTCCGAAGAGTCTCTCCATTATCGTCAGTTACAATGAACTAGCATGCATTGTTTTTGAATTTTTAAGTTTGAAGTAAGCAATTAAAAAAAGCGGAACGTGACTGAGCAATACAGTGTAGAAAAAGTTAGATATCGTGTAGAAATCATTCTTTTTATGTCGTCACTGTACATTGAAAAAACTAAAACAGCACTAATGCGTTGTTTTGCTTTGAAAGGAAGATTCCTTTTGCTGACCCAGATTGAATTTGACGTCATTCGGATTTTGACATCTCAAGAAACGGTAAAGACAGTCAGTTAAGAAAAGAGATATGAGATATCGTCTTTTCGAGTCTCTCGTTAGATGGTTTTACTGCGAATTTACTGAGAATATTTAATTAAGCACTGACGTACTTTTGTTCTTTCTAGGGGGGGACCCCTGTTCCTGACGCAGATCGAGTGGGATCTCATTCTCATTCTCACATTCCACATAAAGGTTAGAAAAGTAAGTAGCTTTGGTCACTATCTGTATCCAGAGTAAATACGTGTTGTGCAAATAGAGCAAGGAAGGGTTGGAATTTTCAGTGTAGAATTTATACTTGAAACGTCCATCATGGACGACTTTCAGTTTTGTTGGTTGATCTTCCCGTGTGGTCTTGTCAAGTTTGTTTAGTTTTCCTCGTTTGTTTTCTTTCAGTTTAACTTTGCAATTCTACATTAGTCAGTCATCATTGTCACACAAGTGCATTTGTCGTCGGCTGTAGCTTTCAGTTTTTCGCGTTAATCAGTGTCTGTGACTACAACTTTGCTCATCTACTTTCCTCAAGGAATTTTAAGTTTGATGCGTTTATCTTCATGCAATTTTATTTTTGGTATGGATTTCAGTTTTGTACGTCTGACATCCTTTGTATTTTTTTTGTGCGTCTTAACAGTCGCATGATGCTAGGGAGTAAAACATGGACATTTCAAAGAAATCCTCGTCTAAATAAACCTGAAATAATATTGTTGTATACTTCAGACAAAGTTGTGTTATACAGTGAAACTGTTGGGTTCTGTAATTTTTCCACGGAGCGAAAGAGAAGTGGTGAGCACAAGCTTGGTACTATTTCAATTTGATTAAAATTCATTAATAATAAGCAAAGGGAACGCTATGCAGCTGCCCCTTTTTCAACAAATTTTAACTCAATAGTAAGATGAGATTTGTCGTAGTCTCAGGTGGTGTTTGACACGGTTCACGTGACAGTATTTGACCAATCATATGTCGTCTCAGCCGGAGCAATGGCGGACACATTTTTCGTTGCGAATGAAGAGTAGGTTGTCGTTTCTCGACCGATTTCTGCAGTCATCATGAGAATCAAGCGAAACGTAAACAAGGGGTTTCCAGAAGTCCCAAAATTAAATTCAGAGAAAAGCTTGGCTCACTATTAACTTGCAGTTTGTTCTACTAAACGGCAAAAAAGACCAGCGAAGGGAGGATCTGTTTTTCCATGCAGCGTGACGTTAAAAATAGAGTTTTCGCGGGAAAATTTTAGCCTAAATAATGGTAAGGATTTGGCGAGTTTGGAAAGTTTACATAGGTTAATAACGATGTCACAGCTTAAATATTCTATTTTGCGGTCCAGTTAACTATTTTTTTTTTGCGGATCTTTCAGTAAATCATGGTTAACAATTGCAGAAAGTCGGTAAAAGGTGATATTCTTGGCTAAAAATTTGGCGGGAAATATTTCTGACTAATGATTTTTTTTTTTGGACTTTGCGAGAGCGGTTACTCCGATTTGCCTGTAGATACCAATTTTAACTAAACTGGATATTGATAACAATACAAAATACTATCACAAAAATGTGTTTCTGTGGAAATAAACTGCCGCACTTTTGAAAAACGACTCGCTGAAAATGGCTAAAATTTGGGTCACGCTCATTAACGATTCGACGGCGATATTTGGAACCTCGTGAAAACCGTGGAATTAAAGCGAAAGACCTCTAGTATTTCTCGATCAACTAATAAGGGGACAAATATCATCGCACGAAAATTAGAGTTTCTGGAATTTGTACGAAGTATCTTTTAGGCTCACCTAAAGGTTCCCGAAATTTCGGCCATTTTAGACCGCTTGAGAGGCGAATATCATGATGTGGTGATATCTCGAAGAAAAACGAACGCCTACCTCGGCAAATGTCATGGTTGTTAATCTTTTCCGATAGCTTTTATACTGTGAAAAGATGAAGGTAAACAGCCGACCTCGATGTTTTGGTACTGCTCGGTTTTCTCTGACAATGACACTTAACTAGTTTACGGGGAAACCACAAACCTCGGTTTTACTGAATTAACCTCACCGCTCGCTGAAAACAGGGAAACAGAGGACCGGACGTTCGAGTTTGATAAATATCATATTATGTGACAATTGATTTAGCTTAAGATTTTTGAAGAGAATGGGGTTAAAGCTCCTGTAAGGTTCCTTTCCTTCTGGTAAATGACTCCACGGGTTGGAAAAAAATTATCGGTTCCGCGATCACAAATTAATTTACCGTCTAACTCTAAAAATTGAAATCTGTTTCTTGCTAAAAACTCTAACCCTACATGAAATTTGCGGTTGTCATGGCAACGTCAGAAATGATGCACACACAATTGACTTATAAAAATGTTCGCAGAGGATGAATGAACAGCCATCGAAAGTTTCTGCTCCTTACGGTAAATCGTATTTTCAAAAATTTAAAAAAAACCTTATTGGGGTTGGCGAGCACCCTTCCCCCACCCTCCGCCACCACCATTCGCCCCCACCCTCCGCTCCTTCGCCCCCGCGCTTGCACGTCCGTAGTTCTCCCGCGGTTAATCTTACCACGCGTGTTGCGTAGATGTTTTCGTGGAGAATGAAAAAGCGTGTAAGGCTGGAATTTATGGAACTGAAAGTGAGCTAAAAATAACTTGAGAGAGATTGCCATGGAAATAGTCTTACATTAGAGATAAACCACTTAGCGTTATTGTTCTCTTTCTTATACAAGTGGGTGCAGTCCATGTTAAGAAAACAAACATGTACCCAGGTCGTGTTTTGTAATTTGAATTGCGATATAAAAGTGAAACACAAATGAAACATGTCGATTTTGTGATGTATATAAAAATATATTTTATCGGCAGTCGAAATTGAAAACTTATCCCACGGTTCGAAAGTGTGATATTTCTCGTGTCATTGCTATTTTTTGTCAAGATTTCATTTTAGCTGATGCAGACTACAACTTTGAATTTCATTCTGAGTTCAATTTAAATGTCGGAACGATTTTCAGACTGTTAAAGCCTTTTTGGAAAGCTAGGTGTACAGAAAGTTAAACGCAAAGTTTTGTCCCAAGGAATTGTTGTATAATTAAGATAATCTCTCCCATTTTAGATGGACGGCAATTTTTAATATAAGTAAATTGTAAGTCCTCAAGATCAAATTATAAACTCGGCAAATTCGACAAGCCTTGTAAGCATTACAAAGTATAATATACTGGAGTGGAAATTAAATTAAGTCTTATATATGTTCCAGCTGAACTAAACATTCTGAACTAAATATTATCCTTTGACTATTTGAACTGACAAAGTCAAAATAAGGGAATTTGAGTTCTTTCTTGCCAACGTCTAGCAACGCGTTTTTAGTTTAGCTGCTTGTTGTTAAAGGTTAAAACACGATATAAAGCAAAACCGAACGAACCTTGCTTTTTCTTGCAGGGAAAGTTTCTCTCGTGGACATACCTGTTACGTTTGTACTTTTTCATACTCTGAACAGAAGTGAAGTGGTGAGTAGAACCTTAATTTTCACTTTCCTTGGTCTTAGTCACCCAACTCTGTCGTGACTAAATCTAAATAACCTTTGTGTCCATAGTTGACTGTGTCATTGGTTACTTTACAACAAAATGTTTTGACTCAATAAACAATAAAATTGTCAGTGATAATCAACAATAATGTTTGACTGTGAATAACAAACATTCAACGCATACGGCTTTTAATTGTAATATTCATGTTTGGGAATTCTAATAATATTCCGCCAATTTTAGCTCTGTCATTTTTTGGATACAAAATGCAGAATGAAAACGACAGTATTCACCTTTCAAAACATTCCGAAGAGTCTCTCCATTATCGTCAGTTACAATGAACTAGCATGCATTGTTTTTGAATTTTTAAGTTTGAAGTAAGCAATTAAAAAAGCGGAACGTGACTGAGCAATACAGTGTAGAAAAAATTAGATATCGTGTAGAAATCATTCTTTTTATGTCGTCACTGTACATTGAAAAAACTAAAACAGCACTAATGCGTTGTTTTGCTTTGAAAGGAAGATTCCTTTTGCTGACCCAGATTGAATTTGACGTCATTCGGATTTTGACATCTCAAGAAACGGTAAAGACAGTCAGTTAAGAAAAGAGATATGAGATATCGTCTTTTCGAGTCTCTCGTTAGATGGTTTTACTGCGAATTTACTGAGAATATTTAATTAAGCACTGACGTACTTTTGTTCTTTCTAGGGGGGGACCCCTGTTCCTGACGCAGATCGAGTGAGATCTATCTCATTCTCATTCTCACATTCCACATAAAGGTTAGAAAAGTAAGCAACTTTGGTCACTATCTGTATTCAGCGTAAATACGTGTTGTGCAAGTAGAGCAAGGAAGGGTTGGAATTTTCAGTGTAGAATTTATACTTGAAACGTCCATCATGGACGACTTTCAGTTTTGTTGGTTGATCTTCCCGTGTGGTCTTGTCAAGTTTGTTTAGTTTTCCTCGTTTGTTTTCTTTCAGTTTAACTTTGCAATTCTATATTAGTCAGTCATCATTGTCACACAAGTGCATTTGTCGTCGGCTGTAGCTTTCAGTTTTGCGCGTTAATCAGTGTCTGTGACTACAAATTTGCTCATCTACTTTCCTCAAAGAATTTTAAGTTTGATGCGTTTATTTTCATGTAATTTTATTTTTGGTATGGATTTCAGTTTTGCACGTCTGACATCCTTTGTACTTTTTTTGTGCGTCTTAACAGTCGCATGATGCTAGGGAGTAAAACATGGACATTTTAAACAAATCCTCGTCTAAATAAACCTGAAATAATGCTGTTGTATACTTCAGACAAAGTTGTGTTATACAGTGAAACTGTTGGGTTCTGTATTTTTTCCACGGAGTGAAAGAGAAATGGTGAGTACAAGCTTGGTACTATTTCGATTTGATTAAAATTCATTAATAATAAGCAAAGGGAACGCTATGCAGCTGCCCCTTTTTCAACAAATTTTAACTCAATAGTAAGATAAGATTTGTCGTAGTCTCAGGTGGTGTTGGACACGGTTCACGTGACAGTATTTGACCAATCATATGTCGTCTCAGCCGGAGCAGTGGCGGACACATTTTTCGTTGCCAATGAACAGTACGTTGTCGTTTCTCGACCGATTTCTGCACTCATCATGAGAATCAAGCGAACCTTTTCTAGGAGCTGCTAGTGTAATATCTAGACCAGTTATTCGCCAAGCCTCAAGTGCAGGTAAACAATTAGTCAATGGAAATCATGCTATGTTGAAAACGTTTGTTTACCACCCGCGCTTGACAGGGATATTCTTTTGGTCGTTTGCGGGGTAACAGGGATCAGTATTGTGAAGTATTTTTGCTTGAAACTTTAGTTTGAGAGTTGAACTTCAAGAAAAGTCCGGCGGGCCTAGGCGGACCCCGCCGTTTTAACGGTCAAAATCGGACTTGAAGTTGGCGCATTTTCCTTGATTTGAGAGATGTTCGCGGTATTTCGCGGGAGTGATTGTCTGATTTCTACCAATGTTTTAAGAGTATAATTTTGTGGTTCGGCCTGTTCCCTTTATATCTTAATGTTTTCTTGTTATGTTTTTTTTGGTGGTGCGTATGTCATCCGTTTGTTAGACCGATGTTCAAGAGTTTTTGGATCCTACTTTGCATGCTAGTCCATTAAAGATATCATCTCATTTACAGTGAATTTTCACTATCATGATCACTGCTTGTCTTGAATTGTTATCTCTAACAGAAATTTACTACCCTTGGATCGGATGTTATTGTTCAGTCATCTATGGCTGATTATTTGATCTCCCACTTCTTTATGCTTGTTTTCCTTTGAATGTTGGTAGTTGTGGGAGAGTATACATAAGCTCAAATCAATAAATAATAAGTGTTTCATGTGTTTAGCTTCGCATAATTGTCAACCCACCTGGAGCAGAACGAGCCAATGTTTTTGAAGCAAATGCTGAATTACCAACTGGTATTTTAAAAGACTATGGGCTTGGAATTAACTTTGCTATCATGATTTCCCAAGCACTAAATTTATCCACCTACACTGTAGTGATCAAACATGGAAAGCTACAGCATGCTGCTGTTTAGGTTATCAAATTTAGAATGGAATAGACCAAAAAAAAAAATTCATAATGACATAATGCAAGTGACTACTTAGAAGGCTGCATGACAATCCCAAGTTTTAAGAGCTACTGCAAGTGTTCAATATAGTGCGTCTGCTTTTATTTTAAAATGTTGTTACAATTTACTTATCTCAGTCAAAACATCTCACTATAGATGATCTAAGATACAGCTACATGCTAGATTGTTCTGAATTCAGTTGGTCACAGTCATTACGAGTCGACACGAGGAAGTGCTGTGGAGACTGTTTTTGGCAGATTTTTTAACAGCCAATGTAGGAAATGTTATTATTAGTACATGATCACTGTGTTGTTGACCACAGGACTTACAGTAAATACTAAATTTTAAACTGACAGATATTTCAAATGACCTACATAGCACTGTTCTGGGTAAAGAGCTCCCTTTAGTTTACACAAGTTACATTGAAACTTAAACTTCAGCAGAGGTGTGATATGAGGACATATAATGAAGGCATGTCAGGACCATGTGCTTTTCATTCATTGCTAATTCACCGTGCCTATCATTCACAATCTTCCAGTTTTATTTAATAATTTATAAGCGAACGTAGTATTGGCCGCTGTTTCCAGAATATGGTTTTTGCGCTATTATGCTGGTTTTTTGTTGTGCTTGTCAGTAATTTGCAAATATTCAGTTTAAAAGCATACTTTGGAATTGAAATATCATTTGCAAGTTAATGTAAGTCTTTTTTTTTTCACATCTCCCATCTGCAATTTTAGTTGCAACCACTTGAAATAGCTTGAGCTATATTATTTGTCTAAAGTATTTATTTCATGTAACTCAACCAAGCCTTCTTTCCATTGAGCCATTTTCCTTTTACATGGCCTCACATGTACTGAGAGCCGAGGAATGGACACTTGGAGCAAATGCAAGTTTTATCCAACACCTAAGCACTAGGTGAAGAGAAATCTCAAACTCTCATCAGTTTAAACATTGATATTGCCAGTGGCAATGTCCGAGGCAAAGTCATTTGTAGACCTTTTTACTTTTAGTCCACGGGCCAGGCCACTTTTCGGTACCAAACCTAAGGACAAAACCTAAGTGTTTTCAGCTGATACTACTGCATGAGGTGTTTTCAAATTTGTATGATAACCTTTCTGAATGAGTAGCTTTGCGTTAGATTTTTTAATTTAAAATTTCGCAAAAAAATGGCTTGAGCATGGAAACGAGGCTCAGAAGAAGATCCTCTAAATATATGGTCACGATCGT
>NC_138155.1:20208879-20243879 GCF_964199315.1 Orbicella franksi | reverse complement strand
GCTTTGCAAATCGAGCAGAAGTCATCTACAGCTATTACTTGGCCTGCGGAACATTTGATATGGCTGTCATTCCAGATTTCTTTCACCATCGGAAGCGAGCGAACCTCCCATAAGTCATATTTCCACATCACCATCAGCGC
This sequence comes from Orbicella franksi, assembly GCF_964199315.1. Taxonomy (NCBI): domain Eukaryota; kingdom Metazoa; phylum Cnidaria; class Anthozoa; order Scleractinia; family Merulinidae; genus Orbicella; species Orbicella franksi. The sequence continues at coordinate 20,243,739 of NC_138155.1, read as the reverse complement.
GTGGAGATGTTTGCCGCTCAGCTATCAGATGAAAATGAGCTCTAGGGAAATTTTCTCCCGGCATGCTTTGCGAGTTGTGTCCAACACCGCCTGTCGTAGTCTTTAACCATGTTTCGCTGGCAGCAATTTTTCCAAAATAAAGTGCAGATTCATTTTAATTTTTCTAAAGATGTTTTCTACTTTCTGAAAGCACTCGAAACATTGTTAAAAAAATTCATCTAATTTGTCGTCTTATTCTTTGTCATCATTAAGTTGAAAATGTAATAAAAAGATTTCAGTCTAAAGAAAAGCCCATTCAGTACTACATGTATAATACTTACTTCCTTAATATACCGCAAGAAAGTCCGGGACTAGCTAACCCAGAATGATTTGCATTTCACATTAAGAGTTCGGATTCTGCAACTTGAAACCTGCAGGAATTCAAGTCTAGTCTAAAATTCGATCAAAAACATCTGGCCAAACATAAAACATAATATTATTCATTCCTTTGTATTATCTTGGAACAATGAACGCTCAACAAACGTTTCAGATGCATTCTTCTACTCAAGCTCCCAAGACTTCCGTACAACCTGTTGACCAATTTTTAACAAAGGAGAATACTCCTTCCCCTGACCCAAGTAACCCTTTGTATACATGCTTAATTGTAAGACTAGGATGTGAAAAGAAACCAGCCAGTATTAAAAATCTTTCTTTTCCATTTTTTATTCATTTCATTCCATCCAGATATTAGTGCAAATTAAAATGTTTTACAATAAAAACCCGCATAAAAGTACACGTGCTTTGGGGCTTCAGGCTGATTTTGTTCTTATATATCGGGTTTTTTCTGCAAAATCAACCTGAAAATGTCCTTAGGGTGTTCTTAAAATTATTTCTAAAAAATAAATACTGCATAGACTACTAACAGATGAAATCAATGTGCAAGCGCAACATTTTAATTAATCAATGGATTTCATGTCAGCATGCTGTGTCTGCAGCAATTAATAAAGAATGTGATTGACAGAAGGTAACAGTCATTTAGTTACATAAATTAGCCAAGTCCAAAAGCAACTGCTAAATGTGTCCTGGAAATTCCCATACCTGCTTAAATAAGAACAATTTTCATCTTTCAGGCTGAATGTGTTCTTATGTATATGGTACTTTTTTGACCAAATTTCAGCCTGAGTGTTCTTAATCCACTTGTTCTTTTATGCGGGTTTTTACTGTATTCTCTTAAGCCATTTCTTAACTAAGTCAGAAACTCCTACCACTACAATCCCGTCTCAGTTCCACTAGGTTTGCCGAAACGAGTTGAATAGTAATACATATAGTTTCTCACGCCTTCACTGACAAATGAGGTCAAAGACGAATGCAATTGCAACTGTAATTTTCATTTAGTCCTGACAGAAGTGTTTGACATGAACAACATGGACGAAGTTCTACAAGCCATCTCTATCGGCCTCATAGTTGCTTGCTTCCTTCTCAATACCAATAGAGCTCTAAAGAGCATCGAAATATGCAAGGAATGTTTGGTCATAGTGAAACACAAAGCAGGAATCAAAGACGATAAACTAGCCATATTATTCTACAAGAGGTTGTATTTGATATTGTCGAAGGCTTATTGTGCTGTCAACAACAACAAAAATGCCATAAAATATGCAGAAAAAATTCTCGAGATTTACCGTGATAGTGGAGAAAGACTTGCAGAATATGATCTAAGCTTCGATCTAGGAAAAATGTATTTCCGTCAAAGCAAATACGAAGAAGCGAGAAAACTCTACGAGAAAGCCCTACTAATCAGTACAGAAATCGCCGACAGAAAGGCAGAAGCTTCCTGTTGCGGAAATCTTGGAGCTGTGTATCAATCAGTTGGCGAGTATGACAAGGCGAGAGAACATCTTGAGAAATCACTTGTGATCACAAAAGAAATCGCCGACAGAAAGGCAGAAGCTTCCTGTTGCGGAAATCTTGGAGCTGTGTATCAATCAGTTGGCGAGTATGACAAGGCGAGAGAACATCTTGAGAAATCACTTGTGATCACAAAAGAAATCGGTGACAGAAATGGAGAAGCCGCCTGTTACGGAAATCTTGGAGCTGTGTATAAAGCAGTTGGCGAGTATGACAAGGCGAGAAAACATCTTGAGAAATCACTTGTTATCACAAAAGAAATCGGTAACAAAAATGGAGAAGCCTCCTGTTACGGAAATCTTGGACTTGTGTATCAATCAGTTGGCGAGTATGACAAGGCGAGAGAACATCTTGAGAAATCACTTGTGATCAGAAAAGAAATCGGTGACAGAAATGGAGAAGCCGCCTGTTACGGAAATCTTGGACTTGTGTATCAATCAGTTGGCGAGTACGACAAGGCGAGAGAACATCATGAGAAATCACTTGTTATCAAGAAAGAAATCGGTAACAGAAATGGAGAAGCCACCGGTTACGGAAATCTTGGAGCTGTGTATCAATCAGTTGGCGAGTATGACAAGGCAAGAAAACATCTTGAGAAATCACTTGTTATCACAAAAGAAATCGGTGACAGAAATGGAGAAGCCGCCTGTTACGGAAATCTTGGAGCTGTGTATCAATTAGTTGGCGAGTATGACAAGGCGAGAGAACATCTTGAGAAATCACTTGTGATCAGAAAAGAAATCGGTGACAGAAATGGAGAAGCCGTCTGTTACGGAAATTTGGGAGCTGTGTATCAATCAGTTGGCGAGTACGACAAGGCGAGAGAACATCATGAGAAATCACTTGTTATCACAAAAGAAATCGGTGACAGAAATGGAGAAGCCACCTGTTACGTGAGTCTTGGAGCTGTGTATCAATCAGTTGGCGAGTATGACAAGGCAAGAAAACATCTTGAGAAATCACTTGTTATCACAAAAGAAATCGGTGACAGAAATGGAGAAGCCGCCTGTTACGGAAATCTTGGAGCTGTGTATGAATCAGTTGGCGAGTACGACAAGGCGAGAGAACATCATGAGAAATCACTTGTTATCACAAAAGAAATCGGTGACAGAAATGGAGAAGCCACCTGTTACGTGAGTCTTGGAGCTGTGTATCAATCAGTTGGCGAGTATGACAAGGCAAGAAAACATCTTGAGAAATCACTTGTTATCACAAAAGAAATCGGTGACAGAAATGGAGAAGCCGCCTGTTACGGAAATCTTGGAGCTGTGTATGAATCAGTTGGCGAGTACGACAAGGCGAGAGAACATCTTGAGAAATCACTTCTGATCAGAAAACAAATCGGTGACAGAAATGGAGAAGCCGCCTGTTACGGAAGTCTTGGAAAGGTGTATCAATCAGTTGGCGAGTATGACAAGGCGAGAGAACATCATGAGAAATCACTTGTGATTAGAAAAGAAATCGGTAACAGAAATGGAGAAGCCGCCTGTTACGGAAATCTTGGAGCTGTGTATCAATCAGTTGGCAAGTATGACAAGGCAAGAGAACATCTTGAGAAATCACTTGTGATCAGAAAAGAAAACGGGGACAGAAATGGAGAAGCCGCCTGTTACGGAAATCTTGGAGCTGTGTATGAATCAGTTGGCGATTATGACAAGGCTAGAGAACATCACGGGAAATCACTTGCGATCCGAAAACAAATCGGTGACAGAAAGGGAGTAGCCACCTCTTACGGAAACCTTGGAACTGTGTATGAATCAGTTGGCGAGTATCACAAGGCTACAGAATTTTGCGGGAAATCGCTTGCGATTCGAAAAGAAATCGGTGACCGAAATGGAGAAGCCGCCTGTTACGGAAACCTTGGACATGTGTATCGATTAGTTGGCGAGTATGATATGGCTAAAAAACATCTCGAAAAATCACTTGCGATCACAAAAAAGATCGGCAGCAGAAATGGAGAAGCCTCCAGCCACTTAAGCCTTGGTTCTCTGTATCTATCAGTCGGCGAAGAAGATGAGGCTAACAAACACTTTGATAGAGCGTTGGTGATCAAAAGAAAAACTGGTGACAAGAAAGGGGTAATTTCTTGTTGCAATAGACTCGCTGCTTCCCTTCACTCTCGCGGTAAATATCCCATTGCTAACAGTTATAATCAGGAAGCACTTAGGATCGCATCAGAAATTGGACACAGGGCTGAGAAAGCCGCCTCTTTATTAATGCAAGGATATATCTTGTACTCAATTGGTGGCCGTGTCAAAGCTAAAGAATATTGCGAAGAAGCAATTGCGATTAGTAAAGAAATTGGACACCGAGCAACAGAAGCCAATTGTTGCTTACTGTTAGGAAACGTTCTTTTCAAAGATGGGGAACATGTTAAGGCTGAAGAGCATTTTATGAAGTCGATTCAGATAAATGAGGACATTGGCGATATTTTACAGCTTTTCGAATCGCTCTACGGACTAGCACGCTTAAGAGTGCAAGAAGGAAGGAATCAGGAAGCTATCTCGTACTTACTTGCTAGTATCGAAAAATGCGAGAAAATACGCGGCTCCATACAAGATAACGATCAATGGAAGATATCGTTCTCTGACAACAAGATTTCTCCCTACCGTAATCTCTGTACATTGCTTTGTAAATCCGAAAATCCCGAAGCAGCCTTGTATGTTTCAGAGCTTGGGAAGGCAAGGGCTTTGGCAGATCTAATGTCAGCTCAGTACTCTATGAGGAATCCAGTCTCCGCTAATCCTCAAACATGGTCCGGTATTGAAAGCATAATGGACAAAGAACTTAATTGTTCTTGTCTATACGTCTTCTATTCTTCTGACAGCATATATTTCTGGATTCTTAAAAGTAGTGGAGTCAAACATTTCCGAAAGATCAAAGGAAGTGAAGCTATCGCTCATGAAGGATTTGCCCAGAATATGGAAGACTTTTTTGCCACCAAAAGCTTCAGAAGTTTTGACATGTCACCTAAGGAGCTACGCAAGAATGTGTCTTTAAATGTCGTACAAGGGGAGTCAAAATCATACGACGATGACAGCCATGAAGGTTTCCGAATTGGAAATGAAAGTAAAGAGAACCAAGGTCCAAAAATGAATCTTCCTCTGTGTTACAAACTAATCATCGCTCCTGTGGTTGACTTGCTTGACGGCTCGGAGATCATCATCGTTCCTGATCGTAGTTTATACAACATTCCATTTGCCGCATTGCCTGATGACAGTGGAAAAACGCTATCCGAGACTTTCAAGATCCGCGTCGCCCCTTCTTTAACAACTCTCAGGCTCATCCATGACAGTCCAGCAGACTATCACAGCCAGACCGGTGCACTGATAGTAGGGAATCCTGATGTTGGTGAGGTGATTTTCAAAGGACGTCTTACGCCCGTTTCGCGACTGCCGAGTGCAGAAGAGGAAGCAAAGATGGTAGGAAGAAAGCTGGGTGTTGAGCCCTTACTAGGACAGCAGGCTACTAAGCAGACGGTACTTCAAGCGATGGAATCAGTGGCTCTGATACATTTGGCTGCTCACGGTGATGCAGAAAGAGGAGAAATTGCTCTGGCACCTTCTCTTCGCATTCCTAACAGTATACCTCGAGAAGGACTCTACTTATTGACAATGTCGGACATTTCAAAGATTAAACTGCGAGCTAAACTGGTAGTCCTTAGCTGTTGCCATAGTGCACGTGGAGAGATTAAGGCCGAGGGAGCGGTCGGAATTGCTCGAGCATTCCTAGGATCTGGCGCACGCTCGGTGTTGGTGTCAATGTGGGCCATAGAAGACAGCTCAACAGAGAAGTTAATAAGTCAATTCTACGATCACCTTGTTCGTGGGGAAAGCGCTAGTGACTCTCTTCACCAGGCCATGAAGTGGATGAGATGTAACGGCTACTCTGACGTGAAGCAGTGGGCGCCTTTTATACTGATTGGAGATAACGTGACCTTTAATTTTGGAAAGTAAGGTAAGATTACTTGAAAAAGTGTTTTTTTTTGTTTTTTAGCAAGAAGTACCTAATAATTGTTCAGTATTTTGCCGAGGAGTTATCGATCAGGCTGAGTGTATTTTCAAAAAGAGTAAGGTGCAGCATATCTGATCATTTGATTATTATTGTTTTTTTTTGTTGTTGTTCTTCTGCAACGGACATGGTGTTCTAATATAACTGACCTGCTTTCGATGAGAGACCATGAAACTACGTAATAACCCGAAATGCATTTTTACTGACCAAATTTCAGATATAAATCGTATTCTGCTGTAAATGGTACAATGAAACTTCCATGGTTCCAGCTAAAGTCTGAATGACAATGATTTTATAGTGTGTTTTATCAAACAAATAAGGAGGCCACTACCATATTATTTTAATAGTGTCTATTGTAATTGCCAAGTACATATGAGAAATTTAGAAAGCACATGCAAGCCACAAGGTAATGTCTTCCACATTTCTCAAGTTTTTTTAATTAATCGTAACGTTTTATGGCAAATTAATTTATTTCTTTGATTTATTCACTTTTTATATAGATTTAACGGTGGTGCCACGATAATACACGAAAAACACGATTATTTACGTTTTATACAAATGTAGCTTTTCAGGCAATCAGCTAACGCCTTTTTTAGAAAACCGGTTCAACTGAGATTGACTGAAGTAGCCGAACAAGCCTTTTTCATAGCTTTACACTTTGTTTGTTTGTTCTCTTTCAGATGTCTTGGTTGAACTGACTGACTGATAGCGGAAACAAGTGAGAAAGACAAAGCACAATGACCTCAAGAGACAGTTTTCAAGCCAGTGGTGTGTCTCAGTTAGTAATGTAATTTGACGCTTTTCAACAGTTTTGGTACCCTTTTAACCTTTTAATCATTCAGCAGTAGGATTCAAACTGGGATAAATGCTATGCAAAACGTTTCAACTTTCTGTTTAGTATGTATTTTTGAAGCAAAAACTAGTTTTACTCACGAGTATGCAATGATTTATTAGAGCTATTACCTGCAAGTTGTTTTCAGTCAAAGAACAGTTGAAACTTGAGGTAGCTCAAAACACTTTCCAGCACTTTCCAAGACTATGGTTTTGGTAAGTCATTACAAGCACTCTTTGTCAGTTGATGCTACAATCATTGAACCTTAAAACTGCCCAATCATTGATAAACGCATTGTTATCATCTTCGTGACACTATAGGTTACCATAGCATCGGTATGGCCTGTACTAAAGACACTCTTAATTTTAGCTCTTAGTACTTTTGTTTATTCGAAAATTTAAGGTAGCTCTGAGCCCCATGTACAGAATGTTTTTAAACTTTGCCAATAATTGCATCTTGTCCTTATCAAAATTCGATAATACAGAATACATGGGTTTCACCGCGCCGTTTTTGAAATATAAATACCTAAAACTAAAGTTAAGGGTGTTTTTAGTCTATCGTACCTCTGCTATCGCGACCCAAATTGTCCTGTTATATAGATAAGGCACCTAAAACGACTGACACTAAGTAACAATTGTTAACATGACTTAGAAAGAGAATATTATTCTAAGCAAATTAAGTTGGGTCGACAACGTAGTGTACAGGGCATTTCTTACCGAACCAGCATTCAGAGTGAAAGAGCTTTAGGACGTAAATTTTTTATCAATTATTAGAAGTCTTTAGAAGAAACAAAGAGCCAAACAAATGTGAATTTAAATTTCTCCTAAAAAATTGAAGTTGAAATGAAATTATTTTTAGCAGTTAGGTTTGTAATTACATTTTGTAAATAGTTCGCCGGGAAGTTTTGACCCTTAGTTAAATATACATTAGGAATTTAGGAGTTTTAAATAATTATAAAGAAGTGTGAGGAACTATATTTGCGTGGCATTTATCGCGAAAACGTCGTCATAAGGCTGTTATTGTTGATTTAAAGAAGTAATAAATTAAACTAAAACTCTAAAGAAGAGAAGTCCATTTATGTAAACTACTTCCCAGACTGAACAAAGCTGTTGCTAGTGTGTAGCGATGCGGGATTCTCACAAAATTTCTGCGACGTTGAAATTGCGAACTAAAAGGGGACAGTTTTGAAGGACAATGGCCTCTGGAAATTTTCATTTCGAATTCGAAATATGGTACACGGGGTGACAGGAAAAACACAAGTCTTTCCCTTTTGGCTACTGTTGCGTGAGTTATCCATGTTTTGTTTTATAATCTAGACAATTCGATTATTCCAGAGGGAAACAGTTGAGAAAAAAAGGGGAAAAGTTTGATCTTTATCACATTGCACCTTCTCAGCCATTTTAATAAACCTGATCGCTTTCTAAGAACGCCAATTACCTAAAATTTTCCAGCGCAAAAATTTCATCATGCGAAATTAGGTTTTGAACGAAAAACGTGCTCTCATTGAAAGCGAAAAAGACTTGCCTGACTCGTGCAAGATTGTTTGCTCTCATCGTTATGAGTCAAAAACGCAACTTACTTTAGAAAATGTCGTGACAACCTAAACCCATTGGGGAAATCCCTTCAGTCTTATTAAAAGAACGAGTTGTCTTACTGGTTAGAGTCTGCTTCTCTTTTGTTTGTCATTTCGGGTTATTCATGGGAAGACGGCAACAAAGAAATCTACTCCGGCCTGTTGTTCGATAGAAAAAGAGGAATACGAGAGCGTTTTAACTTCAGGCTTTGTGCTCATTCACTTTGGTTTTGCATTTCCACTTTTCTTGTTTAGTTACTGAAACACTCGCGCCATTTTCTCATCCAATCAGAAGTAAAGCCAACTGAATCGTAACTCGCTCGCGCACGTTTTCCCGCGCTTCACGCCGATCACGTGCTTAATGCGATAATTGATTGGTTTACTCCATCGCTTGTGTCTTTTCTGATTGGTTACGTTGGCTTGGATTTTCAGATTCAAATGAAAACCTCCCTGTGTAGAGCTTTTAACTAGAGCTAGCGGTTGCATCTTGACTATTTTAAGAATCATTGTCAGAGAAAACCGGGCAGTACCAAACCGTGGAGGTCGGCTATTTACTTACATCTTTTCACAGTATAAAAGCTATCCGAAAAGATTAACAACCATGACATTTGACGAGGTAGCCGTTCGTTTTTCTTCGAGATATCACCACATTATGATATTCGCCATTCAAGCGGTCTAAAATGGCCGAAATTTCAGGCAACTTTAAGTGAGCCTAAAAGATACTTCGTACAAATTCCAGAAACTCTAATCTTCGTGCGATGATATTTGTCCCCTTATTAGTTGATTGAGAAATACTAAAGGTCTTTCGCTTTAATTCTGCGGTTTTCACGAGGTTCCAAATATCGCCGCCGAATCGTTAATGAGCGTGACCTAAATTTTAGCCATTTTCAGCGAGTCGTTTTTCAAAAGTGCGGCTGTTTATTTCCACAGAAACACATTTTTGTGATAGTATTTTGCATTGTTATCAATATCCAGTTTAGTTAAAATTGGTATCTACAGGCAAATCGGTGTAATCCGTCTCGCAAAGTCCAAAAAAAAAATCATCAGTCAGAAATATTTCCCGCTAAATTTTTAGCTAAGAATATCACCTTATACCGACTTTCTGCAATTGTTAACCATGATTTCTGAAAGATCTCCAAAACACTGTTAGCTGGACTGCAGAATAGAATATTTAAGCTGTGACATCGTTATTAATCTATGGAAACTTTCCAAACTCGCCAAATCCTTACCATTATTTAGGCTAAAATTTTCCCGCCAAAATTCTATTTCTAAGGTCACGTTGCATGGAAAAACAGATCCTCACTTCGCTGGTCGTTTTTGCTGTTTAGTAGAACAAACTGCAAGTTAATAGTGAGCGAAGCTTTTCCCTGAATTTAATTTTGGGACTTCTGCAAACTCCTTGTTTACACCGATTTCTCCTTTTTCGGAAGGCGTGACGCGTTACAGATTCAAAGGTCAGACGACACGACTTCGAAATGTCGATCTTACCTAAAGGTCTCTCCTTGGTTTTGAAAACATTAGCTCTTCTTTCGGATCAGAAAAATCGCCAAGCATTGCAGGAAGCGGGTCAGTTTTTTCTTCAATTATTAAGCCCTCGCCAAACGGAGTCGCAAGTAGACGCAAGTTCTCAACTTGCGTCTCCTTGCGACTCCGTTTCGCCAGGTCTTGCGTGTACTTGCGTTGACTTGCGATGCCTTGCGCTCACCTTGGTGGAGATCAAATTTGCACGCAAGTCGACGCAAGTTTTTCACCGTTTGGCTACCCAACCCCAGTCAACGCAAGTTGAGTGACGTCCATTAACCTACTATTAGCCAATGAAATACAGGATATGTCTGCCTTGAAATGGGTATTTTTGCGACCTGCGTGTACTTGCGAGGAAACTTGCGAGTCCGTTTGGCCACCCAACACAAGTCTCTATGCAAGTTTAACTTGTGGCTACTTGCGACTACTTGCGAGTCCGTTTGACCAGACCTTTAGACTGCAAACGAGATGGTCGAGGAAAGACGTCAGAGGTGGTGTCTATTAGGAGCAACCGAATGTAATCAATTAAACACAGATTACGACAAAACTTCACTACTCTCCGGCCTACGAAAGGATCATAAAGGACAGACGACTGGAGTGTAAAAAAACAAAAAGAAATGAACAACCATCTCAATACGTGTAATCGCTGCTAGATTACACGATTGTAAGCGGAAATTTTACTTGCGTTCATTGTTGTGGTTTTTATCGTCGCAGGTTGGTACACCGTCTTGTTTTCCGTTTCATTTCCTTTGATAGTACCTCTTGTACGCAATTGACTTACGACCACTTGCTATGGAGCTTGAGATTTTTTTGCTGATTCAAAGGTCGCTTAACATGTCTCGAAAACTCAGACCCGGAAAAATCTTCTGAATTTAGCACAATTAATTGAGGAATAAGGATCCTTAGTATATATATATAGTACCCGAAACCGTCACGCCACGCACCTCGTGCCCTAGAGATTGTAACTTAACTTGAAACTCGAATGGCTTCTAAGTATAAAATAGATTTGACAAATTTGCTTTATACTTATAATGCAACCGAAAAACCATACGAATCCTGGGTATTATTTTCGTGATCTGATCAGAGGAATGTACCATCGCGGGCTAATGTTTTTTTTTTTTTCTTGTCTCTGTAGATTCTGCCTATGACGTTGTATCGACGAACAGTAAACAAGACGTCTTGAAGCAATCCGCGATAAACACGAAGTGAAAAGAAGTTGCTATTTTTTCGGGTCTGAGTTTTCGTTTGCGAGGGTCTCAGTTAACGGGTCTGAAGTCTGAGTTTAATTCAATCTTGCAAGTTGCCCAAAAAACTCCACAGAAAATTAAATGATGAAAACCAAACACTCAGCTAACTTACATGTAAATGTCAAAAATGAAAACAACTTTATTTAATGAATTGTTAGAAAACTAAATGGAATTGACATGTCGTCTAGGACAGTAGATTTTTCTTCCACCCCCTTGAAGTAGTAATGGTGGCCCATATGGGCCGTAAGCACTCAGGAGTCAAGAAAGACAAAAGGCTATTGTTTGGAGAACAATGGGCTCTATTGTTCTCCAAATCCAAGATGGCGCCTTAAAAAATCGGACCAATCAAGAGCCGAATTAAGAATTCAAGATGGCGGCACTCACAAAAGTCGGCCATGTTGGGAAACAGTCCACCAGCCTCGACGGAGCACCTGGGATCGGTCTCACGGATTTCCATGGCGACACAAATTACGCCAGGGTCACGCAAAAATCCTCATGCAACTTCAAACTCTATACTTACAGTGTCCTGTAGTTCTAAGCAACAGAGGTCCGTCTGGCAAGCGACCAGACTGAGAGACTTGGGTCCGTGTCTAGCCTATACAGGGTGTGGCAAAGCATCATGGGACGATGACCTCATCGGTATCCAATCAGAATGAATTAAAGTACTTACAGCTCGGCTTTCCTAGTCCCCTTCCTTTAAATGAGCAAAATGCTCACAAAACAAAATATTTCTCGGTAGAGATGAAAAAAGCCAAGAAAGACAATAGGCTATTGTTTGGAGAACAATGGATGCTATTGTTCTCCAAATCCAAGGTGGCGCTATTTATTTTTAGCCAGCCCGGAGCCGAATTAAAAATTCAAGATGGCAGCGCTCACGAAAGTCGGCCATGCCTGAAAACAGCCCACTAGCCTCGCCGGAGGACTGGGATCGGTCTCACGGATTTCCATGGCGACAAAAATCAAGCCAGGATCACGCAAAAAATGCCACGCGACTTCAAAGTCGATACAGCGTCCTGTGGTCCTAAATGACACAGGTCCGTCCGGCAAGCGGCCAGACCGAGAGACTTGGGTCCGAGTGTAGCCTATATAAGGTGGTGCAAAGCATCATGGGACGATGACCTCATTTGTATCCAATCAGAGTGAATTAAAGTACTCACAGCTGGGCTCCCCCAGTCCCCCTCTCTTAAGGAGAGTATTAAACCAAACATTACACGATGTCAAATGTCACGAACTTTAATATAAAAACTTTTGCGCTAACATTGAAAGATATGACGTCATTGCCATGTTGATTGCGTAAAAAGACCGGTTTCTATCGTCATCACACAATTTTTCAAATGAACTTTAATGTCCAAAACATTTGCGCTAAAATTACAGAGAGACGCTCATTGTGTCTCAAATAAGATAATACTATAAAAAGAAATGGAACAGAAATAGTTTTATCCAGCGTGAATGTAATCTTTGACGAATAACGAATAACAAGCGAAGACCAAAATTTTATAGGGTAAATGGTGAGAAGAAAACAAAAACATTTGAAATACTTCAAGTGAAAATGAATTGCTAATGGCAGTTTGCAATAATATCTAAACCCCTTGATCTTGACTGTTCCCTTGAGAAAAGCATCATTCAAAGGAATCTTGAACAAACAAAAGGTATTTTGGGCGACCACTGAAGAATTAACATAATTAGTCAGAGATGAAACATGGAATAAATCAAAACCGAAAAGCACATGTTTAGAAGCTGAAATCATGATAGACTGTATCTTAACCCTTGAGAATAAAATCAAAGGGGTTTCAAACAAACGTTTCGCGCTTGAAGTAAAGATTTAACTTCATTTACAAACACTGCAAATCGCTCCTAATTCAACAATTATAGTTGCCTAAGCGGGTTTTCAATAGCGCCAAAAATAAATCACTTACATCAAACATAGTCCTTTCCTCCAAAGCGTCACACAACTAGCTCTCAGCTCCATAGCCACGAAGACAGGAAAGAATGTTACGCTTAGAAAAGAAGACGCGTGCTGAACGTTGTCACAAGTAAAATGATTTCTATCAAGTCCGATTGACTTATAAACGGGTATTCACAAAACAATAGACAATGTGACGTGGTTAACAACCAATGACAGGATGGGGGATAGGGGGTACACGATATCACGTGGTCCAGTTTCTCAGATTCCTCCTCCTCCTCCACCATCTCCTCCTCCTGCTCGTCTTTCTCACTTCATCCTCCTCTTCCACCTCCACCTCCTCCTCCTCCACCTCCTCACCTCATTCTCCTCTTCTACCTCCTCTTCGTCCTCCTCCACCGCCTCCTCCTCCTCCTTCAACTCCTCATCCTCCTTCTTCTCCACCTCTTCTTCCTTCTGCTTCTCCTCCACCTCCATCACCTCCCCCTCTTCCTCTTCCTCCCTTTCCTTAATATCTTCCTCCATCTCCTCCTCCTCCTTTTCCGGTGGTGGTGGTGGCGAATGTCGTGGAGGTGGCGGAGGGGTTACTGGTGGTGAAGGTGGTGCTGTAGGTGGAGGTGGAGGTGGAGGTGGAGGTGGAGGTGGAGGTGGAGGTGGAGGTGGACGTGGACGTGGACGTGGACGTGATGGTTGTTGGTGTGATGGACGTGGTTGTGGTGAATTTGGTGGTGGTGGAGGTGGTGGTGGTGGCGAATATGGTGGTAATGGTAGTAGAGGTGAAGGTGGTGATGGTGGTCGAGGTGTTACTAGTGGTGGTGCTGATGGTGTTCATGGTGGTGAATGTGGTGGAGGTGGTGGAGGTGGAGATGGTGGTGGTGGTGATGTTATGATATGGTGGCGTTCTTGGAAATATTAACAGCATATTTCCAGAGCTTGAAATCACCACCACATCCACCACATTCACCACCACCACCTCCACCACCACCACCACTAGTAACACCTCTACCACCACCATGACTTCCACCTTCACTACCACCACCACCACATTCGCCACCACCACCACGTCCACCACACCAACCACCATACCCACCACCTCCACCTCCACCTCCACCTCCACCTACACCACCACCTCCACCACCAGTAACACCTCCACCACTACCACAACATTCGCCACCAGCACAACCGGAAGAGGAGGAGGAGCAGGAGGAGGAGAAGCAGATGGAGGAGGAGATGGAGGAAAAGGAGGAATAGGAGGAGGGGAAGGTGGGTGAGGTGAAGGAGAAGTAGAAAGAAGAGCTGGAAGAGAAAAAGGATGAGGAGTTGGAGGAGGAGGAGGAGATGGAGGAGGAGGAGGAGATGGAGGAGGACGAAGAAGAGGTGGAGGAGGAGGAGGAGGAGGAAGAGGACGAGGAGGAAGAGGAGGAAAAGGAGGAGGAGGAAGAGGTGGGACAAAGAATCTGAGAAACTGGAAACGAGTTTAGTTCCCAACACTTTGTGGAATACCTACGGTCAAGACTTTAAGAGTTCAAATTATAATCAATTCTTTCTTTGGAGTTATTATTCAATAAACGTTATAAAGACTCAGACTCTTTGTTTTGCTTATAACAATTTAATGACATTACCGTCTTCTCATTGATTCTTGACCACGTGATATCGCGTACCCCCTATCCCCCATCCTCTCATTGGTTGTTAACCACGTCACATTGTCTATTGTTTTGTGAATACCCGTTTATAAGTCAATCGGACTTGATAGAATTCATTTTACTTGTGACAACGTTCAGCACGCGTCTTCTTTTCTAAGCGTAACATTCTTTCCTGTCTTCGTGGCTATGGAGCTGAGAGATTGCTAGTTGTGTGACGCTTTGGAGGAAAGGACTATGTTTGATGTAAGTGATTTATTTTTGGCGCTATTGAAAACCCGCTTAGGCAACTATAATTGTTGAATTAGGAGCGATTTGCAGTGTTTGTAAATGAAGTTAAATCTTTACTTCAAGCGCGAAACGTTTGTTTGAAATTCCTTTGATTTTACTCTCAAGGGTTAAGATACAGTCTATCATGATTTCAGCTTCTAAACATGTGCTTTTCGGTTTTGATTTATTCCATGTTTCATCTCTGACTAATTATGTTAATTCTTCAGTGGTCGCCCAAAATACCTTTTGTTTGTTCAAGATTCCTTTGAATGATGCTTTTCTCAAGGGAACAGTCAAGATCAAGGGGTTTAGATATTATTGCAAACTGCCATTAGCAATTCATTTCCACTTGAAGTATTTCAAATGTTTTTTTTTTCTTCTCACCATTTACCCTATAAAATTTTGGTCTTCGCTTGTTATTCGTTATTCGTCAAAGATTACATTCACGCTGGATAAAATTATTTCTGTTCCATTTCTTTTTATAGTGTTATCTTATTTGAGACACAATGAGCGTCTCTCTGTAATTTTAGCGCAAATGTTTTGGACATTAAAGTTCATTTGAAAAATTGTGTGATGACGATAAAAACCGGTCTTTTTACTCGATCAACATGGCAATGACGTCATATCTTTCAATGTTAGCGCAAAAGTTTTTATATTAAAGTTCGTGACATTTGACATTGTGTAATGTTTGGTTTAATACTCTCCTTAACAGAGGAGGACTGGGGGAGCCCAGCTGTGAGTACTTTAATTCATTCTGATTGGATACAAATGAGGTCATCGTCCCATGATGCTTTGCATTACCCTATATAGGCTAGACACGGACCCAAGTCTCTCAGGCTGGTCGCTTGCCAGACGGACCTCTGTTGTTTAGGACTACAGGACACTGTAAGTATCGAGTTTGAAGTTGCTTGACAACTTTTGCGTGACCCTGGCGTGATTTGTGTCGCCATGGAAATCCGTGAAACCGATCCCAGGTGCTCCGTCGAGGCTGGTGGACTGTTTCCCAACATGGCCGACTTTCGTGGGTGCCGCCATATTGAATTGTTAATTCGGCTCCTGATTGGTCCGATTTTTCAAGGCGTCATCTTGGATTTGGAGAACAATAGAGCTCATTGTTCTCCAAACAATAGCCTATTGTCTTTCTCAGCTCCTGACAGGTTACGGCCCATATGAGCCACCATTACTACTCCTTGCAAACAAGGTGTGGGTGGTAGTGAGGTTGGAGGAGTCTCTTCTCCGTTGCCACTATGTAATGGTACTTCGTTCCACCTCTGCACCCTCCTTGAATGGGGTAGGAAGGATAAAAACACTACTCTCTGGACAAGATTTTTCTTATGAACCACCTTAAAACTATCTCAATTAATCCTCAGAGCAACTTAGTTCCGTCCAAAATGTAATTTAATTTACGTTCATGGATCACAAACGTGTAGTCTCGTTCTTTATGAACTCTAAAATAGTTGTCAATAACAGCGGTAAAATTAACAAGAAATTTTCAATACAAACTTGAATGTAATTTCGTTGCATTAAAGGGGTTTTGAGGTCAACATTGAGAAAGCAACATTATATTACTTTTGTTGAAAGTAAAAGTTTCAGTGCAGAAAACAAGACGGTGCACTAACCTGCGACGATACAAACGGCAACATTAAACGCAAGAAAGATTTCCGCTGGCAATCCTGGCCTAGCAACGATTACACGTATTGATATATTTATTCCAGTCGTCTGTCCTTTATGATCCTTTCGTAGGCCGGAGAGCAAGGAGCTGTATTTCCTCATTGTGTACATTAAGCTGCGCCAAATAGACACCACCTCTGACGTCTTTCCTCGACCATTTCGTTTGCACTCTAATAATTGAAGAAAAACTGACCCGCCACCTGCAGTGCTAGGCGATTTATCTGATCCGGAAGAACAGCTAATGCTTTCAAAACCAAGGAGAGACCTTTAGGTAAGATCGACATTTCGAAGTCCTGTCGTCTGACCTTTGAATCGGTAACGCGTCACGCCTTCCGAAAAAGGAGAAATCGACGTAAACAAGGGGTTTGCAGAAGTCCCAAAATTAAATTCAGGGAAAAGCTTCGCTCACTATTAACTTGCAGTTTGTTCTACTAAACGGCAAAAAAGACCAGCGAAGGGAGGATCTGTTTTTCCATGCAGCGTGACGTTAAAAATAGAGTTTTGGCGGGAAAATTTTAGCCTAAATAATGGTAAGGATTCGGGAAGTTTGGAAAGTTTACATAGGTTAATAACGATGTCACAGCTTAAATATTCTATTCTGCAGTCCAGTTAACTATTTTTTTGCGGATCTTTCAGTAAATCATGGGTAACAATCGCAGGAAGTCGTTATAAGGTGATGTTCTTGGCTAAAAATTTGGCGGGAAATATTTCTGACAAATGATTTTATTTTTGGACTTTGCGAGACCGATTACACCGATTTACCTGTAGATACCGATTTTAACTAAACTGGATATTGATAACAATGGAAAATACTATCACAAAAATGTGTTTCTGTGGAAATAAACTGCCGCACTTATGGAAAACGACTTGCTGAAATGGCTAAAATTTGGGTCACGCTCATTAACGATTCGGAGGCGATATTTGGAACCTCGTGAAAACCGTAGAATTAAAGCGAAAGACCTCTAGTAGTTCTCGATCAACTAATAAGGGGACAAATATCACCGCACGAAAATTAGAGTTTCTGGAATTTGTACGAAGTATCTTTTAGGTTCACTTAAAGTTGCCTGAAATTTCGGCCATTTTAGACCGCTTGAGAGGCGAATATCATGACGTGGTGATATCTCGAAGAAAAACGAACACCCACCTCGGCAAATATCCTGGTTGTTAATCTTTTCAGATAGCTTTTATACTGTGAAAAGATAAAGGTAAACAGCCGACCTCGATGTTTTGGTAGTGCCCGGTTTTCTCTGACAATGACACTTAACTAGTTTACGGGGAAACCGCAAACTTCGGTTTTGCTGAATTAACCTCACCGCTCGGTCAATACAGGAAAACAGAGGACCGGACGTTCGAGTTTCATAAATATCATATTATGTGACAATTGATTTGGCGAAAGATTTTTGAAGAGAATGGGGTTAAAGCTCCTGTAAGCTTCCTTTCCTTCTGGTAAATGACTCCACGAGTCGGAAAAAAATTATCGGTTCCGCGATCACAAATTAATTTCGCGTCTAAAATTTATCATTGGAAAACTAACTCTAAAAATTGAAATCTGTTTCTTGCTAAAAACTCTACATGAAATTTGCGGTTGTCATGGCAGCGTCAGAAATGATGCACACACAATTGACTTATAAAAATGTTCCCAGAGGATGAATGAACAGCTATCGAAAGTTTCTGCTCCTTACGGTAAATCGTATTTTCAAAAAACCTTATTGGGGTTGGCATGCACCCTTCCCCAACCCCCCCCCCCCCCGCCCCCGCTCTTGCACGTAGGTAGTTCTCCCGCGGTTAATCTTACCACGCGCGTTGCGTAGATGTTTTCGTGGAGAATGAAAAAGCGTGTAAGGCTGGAATTTCTGGAACTGAAAGTGAGCTGAAAGTAACTTGAGAGAGATTGCCATGGAAATAGTCTTACATTAGAGATAAACCACTTAGCGTTCTTGTTCTCTTTCTTATACAAGTGGGTGCAGTCGATGTTAAGAAAACAAACATGTACCCAGGTCGTGTTTTGTAATTTGAATTGCGATGTAAAAGTGAAACACAAATGAAACGTGTCGAAAATGTGATGTATATAAAAATATATTTTATCACAAGTCGAAATTGAAAACTTACCCCACGGTTCGAAAGTGTGATATTTCTCGTGTCATTGCTATTTTTTGTCAAGATTTCATTTCAGCTGATGCAGACTACAACTTTGAATTTCATTCTGAGTTCAATTTAAATTTCGGAACGATTTTCACACTGTTAAAGCCTTTTTGGAAAGGTAGGTGTACAGAAAGTTAAACGCAAAGTTTTGTCCCAAGGAATTGTTGTATAATTAAGATAATCTCTCCCAGTTTAGAAGGACGGCAATTTTTTACATAAGTAAATTGTAAGTGCTCAAGATCAAACTATAAACTCGGCAAATTCGACAAGCCTTGTAAGCATTACACAAAATAATATACTGGGGTGGAAATTAAATTCAGTCTTATATATGTTCCAGCTGAACTAAACATTCTGAACTAAATATTATCCTTTGACTCTTTGAACTGACAAAGTAAAAATAAGGGAATTAGAGTTCTTTCTTGCCAACGTCTAGCAACGCATTTTTAGTTTAGCTGCTTGTAGTTAAAGGTTAAAACACGATATAAAGCAAAACCGAACGAACCTTTGTTGTTTTTAATTGCAGGGAAAGTTTCTCTCGTGGACATACCTGTTACGTTTGTACTTTTTCATACTCTGAACGGAAGTGAAGTGGTGAGTAGAACCTTAATGTTCACTTTCCTTGGTCTTAGTCACCTAACTCTGTCGTGACTAAATCTAAACAACCTTTGTGTCCATAGTTGACTGTGTTATTGGTTACTTTACAACAAAATGTCTTGACTCAATAAACAATAAAATTGTCAATGATAATCAACAATCATGTTTGACTGTGAATAACAATCATTCAACGCGTACGGCTTTTCATTGTAATATTCATGTTTGGGAATTCTAATAATATTCCGCCAATTTTAGCTCTGTCATTTTTTGGATACAAAATGCAGACTGAAAATGACAGTATTCACCTTTCAAAACATTCCGAAGAGTCTCTCCATTATCGTCAGTTACAATGAACTAGCATGCATTGTTTTTGAATTTTTAAGTTTGAAGTAAGCAATTCAAAAAAGCGCAACGTGACTGAGCAATACAATGTAGAAAAAGTTAGATATCGTGTAGAAATCATTCTGTTTATGTCGTCACTGTACATTGAAAAAACTAAAACAGCACTAATGCGTTGTTTTCCTTTTAAAGGAAGATTCCTTTTGCTGACCCAGATTGAATTTGCCTTCATTCGGATTTTGACATCTCAAGAAACGGTAAAGACAGTCAGTTGACAAAAGAGATATGAGATATCGTCTTTTCGAGTCTCTCGTTAGATGGTTTTACTGTGAGTTTACTGAGAATATTATTTAATTAAGCACTAACGTACTTTTGTTCTTTCTAGGGGGGGACCCCTGTTCCTGACGCAGATCGAGTGAGATCTCATTCTCATTCTCACATTCCACATAACGGTTAGAAAAGTAATTAGCTTTGGTCACTATCTGTATTCAGAGTAAATACGTGTTGTGCAAATAGAGCAAGGAAGGGTTGGAATTTTCAGTGTAGAATTTATACTTGAAACGTCCATCATGGACGACTTTCAGTTTTGTTGGTTGATCTTCCCGTGTGGTCTTGTCAAGTTTGTTTAGTTTTCCTCGTTTGATTTCTTTCAGTTTAACTTTGCAATTCTACATTAGTCAGTCATCATTGTCACACAAGTGCATTTGTCGTCGGCTGTAGCTTTCAGTTTTGCGCGTTAATCAGTGTCTGTGACTACAACTTTGCTCATCTACTTTCCTCAAGGAATTTTAAGTTTGATGCGTTTATCTTCATGTAATTTTATTTTTGGTATGGATTTCAGTTTTGTACGTCTGACATCCTTTGTACTTTTTTTGTGCGTCTTAACAGTCGCATGATGCTAGGGAGTAAAACATGGACATTTTAAAGAAAGCCTCGTCTAAATAAACCTGAAATAATATTTTTGTATACTTCAGACAAAGTTGTGTTATACAGTGAAACTGTTGGGTTCTGTAATTTTTCCACGGAGCGAAAGAGAAGTGGTGAGCACAAGCTTGGTACTATTTCAATTTGATTAAAACTCATTAATAATAAGCAAAGGGAACGCTATGCAGCTGCCCCTTTTTCAACAAATTTTAACTCAATAGTAAGATGAGATTTGTCGTAGTCTCAGGTGGTGTTGGACACGGTTCACGTGACAGTATTTGACCAATCATATGTCGTCTCAGCCGGAGCAATGGCGGACACATTTTTCGTTGCGAATGAAGAGTAGGTTGTCGTTTCTCGACCGATTTCTGCAGTCATCATGAGAATCAAGCGAAACGTAAACAAGGGGTTTCCAGAAGTCCCAAAATTAAATTCAGAGAAAAGCTTGGCTCACTATTAACTTGCAGTTTGTTCTACTAAACGGCAAAAAAGACCAGCGAAGGGAGGATCTGTTTTTCCATGCAGCGTGACGTTAAAAATAGAGTTTTCGCGGGAAAATTTTAGCCTAAATAATGGTAAGGATTTGGCGAGTTTGGAAAGTTTACATAGGTTAATAACGATGTCACAGCTCAAATATTCTATTTTGCGGTCCAGTTAACTATTTTTTTTTTTTGCGGATCTTTCAGTAAATCATGGTTAACAATTGCAGAAAGTCGGTATAAGGTGATATTCTTGGCTAAAAATTTGGCGGGAAATATTTCTGACTAATGATTTTCTTTTTGGACTTTGCGAGAGCGGTTACTCCGATTTGCCTGTAGATACCAATTTTAACTAAACTGGATATTGATAACAATACAAAATACTATCACAAAAATGTGTTTCTGTGGAAATAAACTGCCGCACTTTTGAAAAACGACTCGCTGAAAATGGCTAAAATTTGGGTCACGCTCATTAACGATTCGGCGGTGACATTTGGAACCTCGTGAAAACCGTGGAATTAAAGCGAAAGACCTCTAGTATTTCTCGATCAACTAATAAGGGGACAAATATCACCGCACGAAAATTAGAGTTTCTGGAATTTGTACGAAGTATCTTTTAGGCTCACCTAAAGGTTCCCGAAATTTCGGCCATTTTAGACCGCTTGAGAGGCGAATATCATGATGTGGTGATATCTCGAAGAAAAACGAACGCCTACCTTGGCAAATGTCATGGTTGTTAATCTTTTCCGATAGCTTTTATACTGTGAAAAGATGAAGGTAAACAGCCGACCTCGATGTTTTGGTACTGCTCGGTTTTCTCTGACAATGACACTTAACTAGTTCACGGGGAAACCACAAACCTCGGTTTTACTGAATTAACCTCACCGCTCGGTGAAAACAGGGAAACAGAGGACCGGACGTTCGAGTTTGATAAATATCATATTATGTGAGAATTGATTTGGCTAAAGATTTTTGAAGAGAATGGGGTTAAAGCTCCTGTAAGGTTCCTTTCCTTCTGGTAAATGACTCCACGGGTTGGAAAAAAATTATCGGTTCCGCGATCACAAATTAATTTACCGTCTAAAATTTATCATTGGAAGACAAACTCTAAAAATTGAAATCTGTTTCTTGCTAAAAACTCTAACCCTACATGAAATTTGCGGTTGTCATGGCAACGTCAGAAATGATGCACACACAATTGACTTATAAAAATGTTCGCAGAGGATGAATGAACAGCCATCGAAAGTTTCTGCTCCTTACGGTAAATTGTATTTTCAAAAATTTGAAAAAACCTTATTGGGGTTGGCATGCACCCTTCCCCCACCCTCGGCCCCCACGCCCCCGCGCTTGCACGTCCGTAGTTCTCCCGCGGTTAATCTTACCACGCGTGTTGCGTAGATGTTTTTGTGGAGAATGAAAAAGCGTGTAAGGCTGGAATTTCTGGAACTGAAAGTGAGTTAAAAATAACTTGAGAGAGATTGCCATGGAAATAGTCTTACATTAGAGATAAACCACTTAGCGTTCTTGTTCTCTTTCTTATACAAGTGGGTGCAGTCCATGTTAAGAAAACAAACATGTACCCAGGTCGTGTTTTGTAGTTTGAATTGCGATATAAAAGTGAAACACAAATGAAACATGTCGATTTTGTGATGTATATAAAAATACATTTTATCGCCAGTCGAAATTGAAAACTTATGCCACGGTTCGAAAGTGAGATATTTCTCGTGTCATTGCTATTTTTTGTCAAGATTTCATTTTAGCTGATGCAGACTACAACTTTGAATTTCATTCTGAGTTCAATTTAAATGTCGGAACGATTTTCACACTGTTAAAGCCTTTTTGGAAAGGTAGGTGTACAGAAAGTTAAACGCAAAGTTTTGTCCCAAAGAATTGTTGTATAATTAAGATAATCTCTCCCATTTTAGAAGGACGGCAATTTTTTATATAAGTAAATTGTAAGTGCTCAAGATCAAATTATAAACTCGGCAAATTCGACAAGCCTTGTAAGCATTACACAATATAATATACTGGAGTGGAAATTAAATTCAGTCTTATATATGTCTCAGCTGAACTAAACATTCTGAACTAAGTATGATCCTTTGACTCTTTGAACTGACAAAGTAAAAATAAGGGAATTAGAGTTCTTTCTTGCCAACGTCTAGCAACGCATTTTTAGTTTAGCTGCTTGTAGTTAAAGGTTAAAACACGATATAAAGCAAAACCGAACGAACCTTTGTTGCTTTTTCTTGCAGGGAAAGTTTCTCTCGTGGACATACCTGTTACGTTTGTACTTTTTCATACACTGAACAGAAGTGAAGTGGTGAGTAGAACCTTAATTTTCACTTTCCTTGGTCTTAGTCCCCTAACTCTGTCGTGACTAAATCTAAACAACCTTTGTGTCCATAGTTGACTGTGTTATCGGTTACTTTACAACAAAATGTTTTGACTCAATAAACAATAAAATTGTCAATGGTAATCAAAACTGATGTTTGACTGTGAATAACAATCATTCAACGCATACGGCTTTTAATTGTAATATTCATGTTTGGGAATTCTAATAATATTCCGCCAATTTTAGCTCTGTCATTTTTTGGATACAAAATGCAGAATGAAAACGACAGTATTCACCTTTCAAAACATTCCGAAGAGTCTCTCCATTATCGTCAGTTACAATGAACTAGCATGCATTGTTTTTGAATTTTTAAGTTTGAAGTAAGCAATTAAAAAAAGCGGAACGTGACTGAGCAATACAGTGTAGAAAAAATTAGATATCGTGTAGAAATCATTCTGTTTATGTCGTCACTGTACATTGAAAAAACTAGAACAGCACTAATGCGTTGTTTTGCTTTGAAAGGAAGATTCCTTTTGCTGACCCAGATTGAATTTGACGTCATTCGGATTTTGACATCTCAAGAAACGGTAAAGACAGTCAGTTAAGAAAAGAGATATGAGATATCGTCTTTTCGAGTCTCTCGTTAGATGGTTTTACTGCGAATTTACTGAGAATATTTAATTAAGCACTAACGTACCTTTGTCCTTTCTAGGGGGGGACCCCTGTTCCTGACGCAGATCGAGTGGGATCTCATTCTCATTCTCACATTCCACATAACGGTTAGAAAAGTAATTAGCTTTGGTCACTATCTGTATTCAGAGTAAATACGTGTTGTGCAAATAGAGCAAGGAAGGGTTGGAATTTTCAGTATAGAATTTATACTTGAAACGTCCATCATGGACGACTTTCAGCTTTGTTGGTTGATCTTCCCGTGTGGTCTTGTCAAGTTTGTTTAGTTTTCCTCGTTTGTTTTCTTTCAGTTTAACTTTGCAATTCTACATTAGTCAGTCATCATTGTCACACAAGTGCATTTGTCGTCGGCTGTAGCTTTCAGTTTTGCGCGTTAATCAGTGTCTGTGACTACAACTTTGCTCATCTACTTTCCTCAAGGAATTTTAAGTTTGATGCGTTTATCTTCATGCAATTTTATTTTTGGTATGGATTTCAGTTTTGTACGTCTGACATCCTTTGTATTTTTTTTGTGCGTCTTAACAGTCGCATGATGCTAGGGAGTAAAACATGGACATTTCAAAGAAATCCTCGTCTAAATAAACCTGAAATAATATTGTTGTATACTTCAGACAAAGTTGTGTTATACAGTGAAACTGTTGGGTTCTGTAATTTTTCCACGGAGCGAAAGAGAAGTGGTGAGCACAAGCTTGGTACTATTTCAATTTGATTAAAATTCATTAATAATAAGCAAAGGGAACGCTATGCAGCTGCCCCTTTTTCAACAAATTTTAACTCAATAGTAAGATGAGATTTGTCGTAGTCTCAGGTGGTGTTGGACACGGTTCACGTGACAGTATTTGACCAATCATATGTCGTCTCAGCCGGAGCAATGGCGGACACATTTTTCGTTGCGAATGAAGAGTAGGTTGTCGTTTCTCGACCGATTTCTGCAGTCATCATGAGAATCAAGCGAAACGTAAACAAGGGGTTTCCAGAAGTCCCAAAATTAAATTCAGAGAAAAGCTTGGCTCACTATTAACTTGCAGTTTGTTCTACTAAACGGCAAAAAAGACCAGCGAAGGGAGGATCTGTTTTTCCATGCAGCGTGACGTTAAAAATAGAGTTTTCGCGGGAAAATTTTAGCCTAAATAATGGTAAGGATTTGGCGAGTTTGGAAAGTTTACATAGGTTAATAACGATGTCACAGCTTAAATATTCTATTTTGCGGTCCAGTTAACTATTTTTTTTTTGCGGATCTTTCAGTAAATCATGGTTAACAATTGCAGAAAGTCGGTAAAAGGTGATATTCTTGGCTAAAAATTTGGCGTGAAATATTTCTGACTAATGATTTTTTTTTTTGGACTTTGCGAGAGCGGTTACTCCGATTTGCCTGTAGATACCAATTTTAACTAAACTGGATATTGATAACAATACAAAATACTATCACAAAAATGTGTTTCTGTGGAAATAAACTGCCGCACTTTTGAAAAACGACTCGCTGAAAATGGCTAAAATTTGGGTCACGCTCATTAACGATTCGACGGCGATATTTGGAACCTCGTGAAAACCGTGGAATTAAAGCGAAAGACCTCTAGTATTTCTCGATCAACTAATAAGGGGACAAATATCATCGCACGAAAATTAGAGTTTCTGGAATTTGTACGAAGTATCTTTTAGGCTCACCTAAAGGTTCCCGAAATTTCGGCCATTTTAGACCGCTTGAGAGGCGAATATCATGATGTGGTGATATCTCGAAGAAAAACGAACGCCTACCTCGGCAAATGTCATGGTTGTTAATCTTTTCCGATAGCTTTTATACTGTGAAAAGATGAAGGTAAACAGCCGACCTCGATGTTTTGGTACTGCTCGGTTTTCTCTGACAATGACACTTAACTAGTTTACGGGGAAACCACAAACCTCGGTTTTACTGAATTAACCTCACCGCTCGCTGAAAACAGGGAAACAGAGGACCGGACGTTCGAGTTTGATAAATATCATATTATGTGACAATTGATTTAGCTTAAGATTTTTGAAGAGAATGGGGTTAAAGCTCCTGTAAGGTTCCTTTCCTTCTGGTAAATGACTCCACGGGTTGGAAAAAAATTATCGGTTCCGCGATCACAAATTAATTTACCGTCTAACTCTAAAAATTGAAATCTGTTTCTTGCTAAAAACTCTAACCCTACATGAAATTTGCGGTTGTCATGGCAACGTCAGAAATGATGCACACACAATTGACTTATAAAAATGTTCGCAGAGGATGAATGAACAGCCATCGAAAGTTTCTGCTCCTTACGGTAAATCGTATTTTCAAAAATTTAAAAAAAACCTTATTGGGGTTGGCGAGCACCCTTCCCCCACCCTCCGCCACCACCATTCGCCCCCACCCTCCGCTCCTTCGCCCCCGCGCTTGCACGTCCGTAGTTCTCCCGCGGTTAATCTTACCACGCGTGTTGCGTAGATGTTTTCGTGGAGAATGAAAAAGCGTGTAAGGCTGGAATTTATGGAACTGAAAGTGAGCTAAAAATAACTTGAGAGAGATTGCCATGGAAATAGTCTTACATTAGAGATAAACCACTTAGCGTTATTGTTCTCTTTCTTATACAAGTGGGTGCAGTCCATGTTAAGAAAACAAACATGTACCCAGGTCGTGTTTTGTAATTTGAATTGCGATATAAAAGTGAAACACAAATGAAACATGTCGATTTTGTGATGTATATAAAAATATATTTTATCGGCAGTCGAAATTGAAAACTTATCCCACGGTTCGAAAGTGTGATATTTCTCGTGTCATTGCTATTTTTTGTCAAGATTTCATTTTAGCTGATGCAGACTACAACTTTGAATTTCATTCTGAGTTCAATTTAAATGTCGGAACGATTTTCACACTGTTAAAGCCTTTTTGGAAAGGTAGGTGTACAGAAAGTTAAACGCAAAGTTTTGTCCCAAGGAATTGTTGTATAATTAAGATAATCTCTCCCATTTTAGATGGACGGCAATTTTTAATATAAGTAAATTGTAAGTCCTCAAGATCAAATTATAAACTCGGCAAATTCGACAAGCCTTGTAAGCATTACAAAGTATAATATACTGGAGTGGAAATTAAATTAAGTCTTATATATGTTCCAGCTGAACTAAACATTCTGAACTAAATATTATCCTTTGACTATTTGAACTGACAAAGTCAAAATAAGGGAATTTGAGTTCTTTCTTGCCAACGTCTAGCAACGCGTTTTTAGTTTAGCTGCTTGTTGTTAAAGGTTAAAACACGATATAAAGCAAAACCGAACGAACCTTGCTTTTTCTTGCAGGGAAAGTTTCTCTCGTGGACATACCTGTTACGTTTGTACTTTTTCATACTCTGAACAGAAGTGAAGTGGTGAGTAGAACCTTAATTTTCACTTTCCTTGGTCTTAGTCACCCAACTCTGTCGTGACTAAATCTAAATAACCTTTGTGTCCATAGTTGACTGTGTCATTGGTTACTTTACAACAAAATGTTTTGACTCAATAAACAATAAAATTGTCAGTGATAATCAACAATAATGTTTGACTGTGAATAACAATCATTCAACGCATACGGCTTTTAATTGTAATATTCATGTTTGGGAATTCTAATAATATTCCGCCAATTTTAGCTCTGTCATTTTTTGGATACAAAATGCAGAATGAAAACGACAGTATTCACCTTTCAAAACATTCCGAAGAGTCTCTCCATTATCGTCAGTTACAATGAACTAGCATGCATTGTTTTTGAATTTTTAAGTTTGAAGTAAGCAATTAAAAAAGCGGAACGTGACTGAGCAATACAGTGTAGAAAAAATTAGATATCGTGTAGAAATCATTCTTTTTATGTCGTCACTGTACATTGAAAAAACTAAAACAGCACTAATGCGTTGTTTTGCTTTGAAAGGAAGATTCCTTTTGCTGACCCAGATTGAATTTGACGTCATTCGGATTTTGACATCTCAAGAAACGGTAAAGACAGTCAGTTAAGAAAAGAGATATGAGATATCGTCTTTTCGAGTCTCTCGTTAGATGGTTTTACTGCGAATTTACTGAGAATATTTAATTAAGCACTGACGTACTTTTGTTCTTTCTAGGGGGGGACCCCTGTTCCTGACGCAGATCGAGTGAGATCTATCTCATTCTCATTCTCACATTCCACATAAAGGTTAGAAAAGTAAGCAACTTTGGTCACTATCTGTATTCAGAGTAAATACGTGTTGTGCAAGTAGAGCAAGGAAGGGTTGGAATTTTCAGTGTAGAATTTATACTTGAAACGTCCATCATGGACGACTTTCAGTTTTGTTGGTTGATCTTCCCGTGTGGTCTTGTCAAGTTTGTTTAGTTTTCCTCGTTTGTTTTCTTTCAGTTTAACTTTGCAATTCTATATTAGTCAGTCATCATTGTCACACAAGTGCATTTGTCGTCAGCTGTAGCTTTCAGTTTTTCGCGTTAATCACTGTCTGTGACTACAACTTTGCTCATCTACTTTCCTCAAGGAATTTTAAGTTTGATGCGTTTATCTTCATGCAATTTTATTTTTGGTATGGATTTCAGTTTTGTACGTCTGACATCCTTTGTATTTTTTTTGTGCGTCTTAACAGTCGCATGATGCTAGGGAGTAAAACATGGACATTTCAAAGAAATCCTCGTCTAAATAAACCTGAAATAATATTTTTGTATACTTCAGACAAAGTTGTGTTATACAGTGAAACTGTTGGGTTCTGTAATTTTTCCACGGAGCGAAAGAGAAGTGGTGAGCACAAGCTTGGTACTATTTCAATTTGATTAAAATTCATTAATAATAAGCAAAGGGAACGCTATGCAGCTGCCCCTTTTTCAACAAATTTTAACTCAATAGTAAGATGAGATTTGTCGTAGTCTCAGGTGGTGTTGGACACGGTTCACGTGACAGTATTTGACCAATCATATGTCGTCTCAGCCGGAGCAATGGCGGACACATTTTTCGTTGCGAATGAAGAGTAGGTTGTCGTTTCTCGACCGATTTCTGCAGTCATCATGAGAATCAAGCGAAACGTAAACAAGGGGTTTCCAGAAGTCCCAAAATTAAATTCAGAGAAAAGCTTGGCTCACTATTAACTTGCAGTTTGTTCTACTAAACGGCAAAAAAGACCAGCGAAGGGAGGATCTGTTTTTCCATGCAGCGTGACGTTAAAAATAGAGTTTTCGCGGGAAAATTTTAGCCTAAATAATGGTAAGGATTTGGCGAGTTTGGAAAGTTTACATAGGTTAATAACGATGTCACAGCTTAAATATTCTATTTTGCGGTCCAGTTAACTATTTTTTTTTTGCGGATCTTTCAGTAAATCATGGTTAACAATTGCAGAAAGTCGGTAAAAGGTGATATTCTTGGCTAAAAATTTGGCGTGAAATATTTCTGACTAATGATTTTTTTTTTTGGACTTTGCGAGAGCGGTTACTCCGATTTGCCTGTAGATACCAATTTTAACTAAACTGGATATTGATAACAATACAAAATACTATCACAAAAAT
The DNA here is from genome assembly GCF_964199315.1 of Orbicella franksi. Taxonomy (NCBI): domain Eukaryota; kingdom Metazoa; phylum Cnidaria; class Anthozoa; order Scleractinia; family Merulinidae; genus Orbicella; species Orbicella franksi. The sequence goes on along the minus strand of NC_138155.1, from coordinate 20,214,186 downwards.
GTGTTTCTGTGGAAATAAACTGCCGCACTTTTGAAAAACGACTCGCTGAAAATGGCTAAAATTTGGGTCACGCTCATTAACGATTCGACGGCGATATTTGGAACCTCGTGAAAACCGTGGAATTAAAGCGAAAGACCTCTAGTATTTCTCGATCAACTAATAAGGGGACAAATATCATCGCACGAAAATTAGAGTTTCTGGAATTTGTACGAAGTATCTTTTAGGCTCACCTAAAGGTTCCCGAAATTTCGGCCATTTTAGACCGCTTGAGAGGCGAATATCATGATGTGGTGATATCTCGAAGAAAAACGAACGCCTACCTCGGCAAATGTCATGGTTGTTAATCTTTTCCGATAGCTTTTATACTGTGAAAAGATGAAGGTAAACAGCCGACCTCGATGTTTTGGTACTGCTCGGTTTTCTCTGACAATGACACTTAACTAGTTTACGGGGAAACCACAAACCTCGGTTTTACTGAATTAACCTCACCGCTCGCTGAAAACAGGGAAACAGAGGACCGGACGTTCGAGTTTGATAAATATCATATTATGTGACAATTGATTTAGCTTAAGATTTTTGAAGAGAATGGGGTTAAAGCTCCTGTAAGGTTCCTTTCCTTCTGGTAAATGACTCCACGGGTTGGAAAAAAATTATCGGTTCCGCGATCACAAATTAATTTACCGTCTAACTCTAAAAATTGAAATCTGTTTCTTGCTAAAAACTCTAACCCTACATGAAATTTGCGGTTGTCATGGCAACGTCAGAAATGATGCACACACAATTGACTTATAAAAATGTTCGCAGAGGATGAATGAACAGCCATCGAAAGTTTCTGCTCCTTACGGTAAATCGTATTTTCAAAAATTTAAAAAAAACCTTATTGGGGTTGGCGAGCACCCTTCCCCCACCCTCCGCCACCACCATTCGCCCCCACCCTCCGCTCCTTCGCCCCCGCGCTTGCACGTCCGTAGTTCTCCCGCGGTTAATCTTACCACGCGTGTTGCGTAGATGTTTTCGTGGAGAATGAAAAAGCGTGTAAGGCTGGAATTTATGGAACTGAAAGTGAGCTAAAAATAACTTGAGAGAGATTGCCATGGAAATAGTCTTACATTAGAGATAAACCACTTAGCGTTATTGTTCTCTTTCTTATACAAGTGGGTGCAGTCCATGTTAAGAAAACAAACATGTACCCAGGTCGTGTTTTGTAATTTGAATTGCGATATAAAAGTGAAACACAAATGAAACATGTCGATTTTGTGATGTATATAAAAATATATTTTATCGGCAGTCGAAATTGAAAACTTATCCCACGGTTCGAAAGTGTGATATTTCTCGTGTCATTGCTATTTTTTGTCAAGATTTCATTTTAGCTGATGCAGACTACAACTTTGAATTTCATTCTGAGTTCAATTTAAATGTCGGAACGATTTTCACACTGTTAAAGCCTTTTTGGAAAGGTAGGTGTACAGAAAGTTAAACGCAAAGTTTTGTCCCAAGGAATTGTTGTATAATTAAGATAATCTCTCCCATTTTAGATGGACGGCAATTTTTAATATAAGTAAATTGTAAGTCCTCAAGATCAAATTATAAACTCGGCAAATTCGACAAGCCTTGTAAGCATTACAAAGTATAATATACTGGAGTGGAAATTAAATTAAGTCTTATATATGTTCCAGCTGAACTAAACATTCTGAACTAAATATTATCCTTTGACTATTTGAACTGACAAAGTCAAAATAAGGGAATTTGAGTTCTTTCTTGCCAACGTCTAGCAACGCGTTTTTAGTTTAGCTGCTTGTTGTTAAAGGTTAAAACACGATATAAAGCAAAACCGAACGAACCTTGCTTTTTCTTGCAGGGAAAGTTTCTCTCGTGGACATACCTGTTACGTTTGTACTTTTTCATACTCTGAACAGAAGTGAAGTGGTGAGTAGAACCTTAATTTTCACTTTCCTTGGTCTTAGTCACCCAACTCTGTCGTGACTAAATCTAAATAACCTTTGTGTCCATAGTTGACTGTGTCATTGGTTACTTTACAACAAAATGTTTTGACTCAATAAACAATAAAATTGTCAGTGATAATCAACAATAATGTTTGACTGTGAATAACAATCATTCAACGCATACGGCTTTTAATTGTAATATTCATGTTTGGGAATTCTAATAATATTCCGCCAATTTTAGCTCTGTCATTTTTTGGATACAAAATGCAGAATGAAAACGACAGTATTCACCTTTCAAAACATTCCGAAGAGTCTCTCCATTATCGTCAGTTACAATGAACTAGCATGCATTGTTTTTGAATTTTTAAGTTTGAAGTAAGCAATTAAAAAAGCGGAACGTGACTGAGCAATACAGTGTAGAAAAAATTAGATATCGTGTAGAAATCATTCTTTTTATGTCGTCACTGTACATTGAAAAAACTAAAACAGCACTAATGCGTTGTTTTGCTTTGAAAGGAAGATTCCTTTTGCTGACCCAGATTGAATTTGACGTCATTCGGATTTTGACATCTCAAGAAACGGTAAAGACAGTCAGTTAAGAAAAGAGATATGAGATATCGTCTTTTCGAGTCTCTCGTTAGATGGTTTTACTGCGAATTTACTGAGAATATTTAATTAAGCACTGACGTACTTTTGTTCTTTCTAGGGGGGGACCCCTGTTCCTGACGCAGATCGAGTGAGATCTATCTCATTCTCATTCTCACATTCCACATAAAGGTTAGAAAAGTAAGCAACTTTGGTCACTATCTGTATTCAGCGTAAATACGTGTTGTGCAAATAGAGCAAGGAAGGGTTGGAATTTTCAGTGTAGAATTTATACTTGAAACGTCCATCATGGACGACTTTCAGTTTTGTTGGTTGATCTTCCCGTGTGGTCTTGTCAAGTTTGTTTAGTTTTCCTCGTTTGTTTTCTTTCAGTTTAACTTTGCAATTCTATATTAGTCAGTCATCATTGTCACACAAGTGCATTTGTCGTCGGCTGTAGCTTTCAGTTTTGCGCGTTAATCAGTGTCTGTGACTACAAATTTGCTCATCTACTTTCCTCAAAGAATTTTAAGTTTGATGCGTTTATTTTCATGTAATTTTATTTTTGGTATGGATTTCAGTTTTGCACGTCTGACATCCTTTGTACTTTTTTTGTGCGTCTTAACAGTCGCATGATGCTAGGGAGTAAAACATGGACATTTTAAACAAATCCTCGTCTAAATAAACCTGAAATAATGCTGTTGTATACTTCAGACAAAGTTGTGTTATACAGTGAAACTGTTGGGTTCTGTATTTTTTCCACGGAGTGAAAGAGAAATGGTGAGTACAAGCTTGGTACTATTTCGATTTGATTAAAATTCATTAATAATAAGCAAAGGGAACGCTATGCAGCTGCCCCTTTTTCAACAAATTTTAACTCAATAGTAAGATAAGATTTGTCGTAGTCTCAGGTGGTGTTGGACACGGTTCACGTGACAGTATTTGACCAATCATATGTCGTCTCAGCCGGAGCAGTGGCGGACACATTTTTCGTTGCCAATGAACAGTACGTTGTCGTTTCTCGACCGATTTCTGCACTCATCATGAGAATCAAGCGAACCTTTTCTAGGAGCTGCTAGTGTAATATCTAGACCAGTTATTCGCCAAGCCTCAAGTGCAGGTAAACAATTAGTCAATGGAAATCATGCTATGTTGAAAACGTTTGTTTACCACCCGCGCTTGACAGGGATATTCTTTTGGTCGTTTGCGGGGTAACAGGGATCAGTATTGTGAAGTATTTTTGCTTGAAACTTTAGTTTGAGAGTTGAACTTCAAGAAAAGTCCGGCGGGCCTAGGCGGACCCCGCCGTTTTAACGGTCAAAATCGGACTTGAAGTTGGCGCATTTTCCTTGATTTGAGAGATGTTCGCGGTATTTCGCGGGAGTGATTGTCTGATTTCTACCAATGTTTTAAGAGTATAATTTTGTGGTTCGGCCTGTTCCCTTTATATCTTAATGTTTTCTTGTTATGTTTTTTTTGGTGGTGCGTATGTCATCCGTTTGTTAGACCGATGTTCAAGAGTTTTTGGATCCTACTTTGCATGCTAGTCCATTAAAGATATCATCTCATTTACAGTGAATTTTCACTATCATGATCACTGCTTGTCTTGAATTGTTATCTCTAACAGAAATTTACTACCCTTGGATCGGATGTTATTGTTCAGTCATCTATGGCTGATTATTTGATCTCCCACTTCTTTATGCTTGTTTTCCTTTGAATGTTGGTAGTTGTGGGAGAGTATACATAAGCTCAAATCAATAAATAATAAGTGTTTCATGTGTTTAGCTTCGCATAATTGTCAACCCACCTGGAGCAGAACGAGCCAATGTTTTTGAAGCAAATGCTGAATTACCAACTGGTATTTTAAAAGACTATGGGCTTGGAATTAACTTTGCTATCATGATTTCCCAAGCACTAAATTTATCCACCTACACTGTAGTGATCAAACATGGAAAGCTACAGCATGCTGCTGTTTAGGTTATCAAATTTAGAATGGAATAGACCAAAAAAAAAAATTCATAATGACATAATGCAAGTGACTACTTAGAAGGCTGCATGACAATCCCAAGTTTTAAGAGCTACTGCAAGTGTTCAATATAGTGCGTCTGCTTTTATTTTAAAATGTTGTTACAATTTACTTATCTCAGTCAAAACATCTCACTATAGATGATCTAAGATACAGCTACATGCTAGATTGTTCTGAATTCAGTTGGTCACAGTCATTACGAGTCGACACGAGGAAGTGCTGTGGAGACTGTTTTTGGCAGATTTTTTAACAGCCAATGTAGGAAATGTTATTATTAGTACATGATCACTGTGTTGTTGACCACAGGACTTACAGTAAATACTAAATTTTAAACTGACAGATATTTCAAATGACCTACATAGCACTGTTCTGGGTAAAGAGCTCCCTTTAGTTTACACAAGTTACATTGAAACTTAAACTTCAGCAGAGGTGTGATATGAGGACATATAATGAAGGCATGTCAGGACCATGTGCTTTTCATTCATTGCTAATTCACCGTGCCTATCATTCACAATCTTCCAGTTTTATTTAATAATTTATAAGCGAACGTAGTATTGGCCGCTGTTTCCAGAATATGGTTTTTGCGCTATTATGCTGGTTTTTTGTTGTGCTTGTCAGTAATTTGCAAATATTCAGTTTAAAAGCATACTTTGGAATTGAAATATCATTTGCAAGTTAATGTAAGTCTTTTTTTTTTCACATCTCCCATCTGCAATTTTAGTTGCAACCACTTGAAATAGCTTGAGCTATATT
>NC_138155.1:20086379-20203879 GCF_964199315.1 Orbicella franksi | reverse complement strand
TCTCCTTCTGCTTTCTTAATTCCATTTATTGCAACTTATTTTTGTTATTTTGAAAGAGCTATACCTCAGTAGCAAGCTGTTTATGATTCCTTTTGATTAATTAGGAAATACAGCGGGCGAAACTCGATTAATCAAGCTTTACACGAGTTTTCAAGGACAAAACATTGCTTTGATTTCGAATTATTCAACCCTCTTCTTCGTAGGTTTTACTTCTCAGCTTTCTTATCGTCGAACGAAAACATAATATCTGTCAACAACTATGTTGTTGGCCATCGATACACTCATACACAAGTCGAGATATCTAAGAAGGAAAGTGCCGAAGGTAGGTTCAATTCCGGCAAGTTAACATCGAATTCGAAAAGGTCAGAAACGGAAATAATACATCTTTCAACCGTAGAGATTCGACGAACCGCGAAGCTTTGATTCCTAAAATAATCTGTTCAGCACTGAAAATGGTGGCTTTGCAAATCGAGCAGAAGTCATCTACAGCTATTACTTGGCCTGCGGAACATTTGATATGGCTGTCATTCCAGATTTCTTTCACCATCGGAAGCGAGCGAACCTCCCATAAGTCATATTTCCACATCACCATCAGCGCGTGGAGATGTTTGCCGCTCAGCTATCAGATGAAAATGAGCTCTAGGGAAATTTTCTCCCGGCATGCTTTGCGAGTTGTGTCCAACACCGCCTGTCGTAGTCTTTAACCATGTTTCGCTGGCAGCAATTTTTCCAAAATAAAGTGCAGATTCATTTTAATTTTTCTAAAGATGTTTTCTACTTTCTGAAAGCACTCGAAACATTGTTAAAAAAATTCATCTAATTTGTCGTCTTATTCTTTGTCATCATTAAGTTGAAAATGTAATAAAAAGATTTCAGTCTAAAGAAAAGCCCATTCAGTACTACATGTATAATACTTACTTCCTTAATATACCGCAAGAAAGTCCGGGACTAGCTAACCCAGAATGATTTGCATTTCACATTAAGAGTTCGGATTCTGCAACTTGAAACCTGCAGGAATTCAAGTCTAGTCTAAAATTCGATCAAAAACATCTGGCCAAACATAAAACATAATATTATTCATTCCTTTGTATTATCTTGGAACAATGAACGCTCAACAAACGTTTCAGATGCATTCTTCTACTCAAGCTCCCAAGACTTCCGTACAACCTGTTGACCAATTTTTAACAAAGGAGAATACTCCTTCCCCTGACCCAAGTAACCCTTTGTATACATGCTTAATTGTAAGACTAGGATGTGAAAAGAAACCAGCCAGTATTAAAAATCTTTCTTTTCCATTTTTTATTCATTTCATTCCATCCAGATATTAGTGCAAATTAAAATGTTTTACAATAAAAACCCGCATAAAAGTACACGTGCTTTGGGGCTTCAGGCTGATTTTGTTCTTATATATCGGGTTTTTTCTGCAAAATCAACCTGAAAATGTCCTTAGGGTGTTCTTAAAATTATTTCTAAAAAATAAATACTGCATAGACTACTAACAGATGAAATCAATGTGCAAGCGCAACATTTTAATTAATCAATGGATTTCATGTCAGCATGCTGTGTCTGCAGCAATTAATAAAGAATGTGATTGACAGAAGGTAACAGTCATTTAGTTACATAAATTAGCCAAGTCCAAAAGCAACTGCTAAATGTGTCCTGGAAATTCCCATACCTGCTTAAATAAGAACAATTTTCATCTTTCAGGCTGAATGTGTTCTTATGTATATGGTACTTTTTTGACCAAATTTCAGCCTGAGTGTTCTTAATCCACTTGTTCTTTTATGCGGGTTTTTACTGTATTCTCTTAAGCCATTTCTTAACTAAGTCAGAAACTCCTACCACTACAATCCCGTCTCAGTTCCACTAGGTTTGCCGAAACGAGTTGAATAGTAATACATATAGTTTCTCACGCCTTCACTGACAAATGAGGTCAAAGACGAATGCAATTGCAACTGTAATTTTCATTTAGTCCTGACAGAAGTGTTTGACATGAACAACATGGACGAAGTTCTACAAGCCATCTCTATCGGCCTCATAGTTGCTTGCTTCCTTCTCAATACCAATAGAGCTCTAAAGAGCATCGAAATATGCAAGGAATGTTTGGTCATAGTGAAACACAAAGCAGGAATCAAAGACGATAAACTAGCCATATTATTCTACAAGAGGTTGTATTTGATATTGTCGAAGGCTTATTGTGCTGTCAACAACAACAAAAATGCCATAAAATATGCAGAAAAAATTCTCGAGATTTACCGTGATAGTGGAGAAAGACTTGCAGAATATGATCTAAGCTTCGATCTAGGAAAAATGTATTTCCGTCAAAGCAAATACGAAGAAGCGAGAAAACTCTACGAGAAAGCCCTACTAATCAGTACAGAAATCGCCGACAGAAAGGCAGAAGCTTCCTGTTGCGGAAATCTTGGAGCTGTGTATGAATCAGTTGGCGAGTATGACAAGGCGAGAGAACATCTTGAGAAATCACTTGTGATCACAAAAGAAATCGGTGACAGAAATGGAGAAGCCGCCTGTTACGGAAATCTTGGAGCTGTGTATAAAGCAGTTGGCGAGTATGACAAGGCGAGAAAACATCTTGAGAAATCACTTGTTATCACAAAAGAAATCGGTAACAAAAATGGAGAAGCCTCCTGTTACGGAAATCTTGGACTTGTGTATCAATCAGTTGGCGAGTATGACAAGGCGAGAGAACATCTTGAGAAATCACTTGTGATCAGAAAAGAAATCGGTGACAGAAATGGAGAAGCCGCCTGTTACGGAAATCTTGGACTTGTGTATCAATCAGTTGGCGAGTACGACAAGGCGAGAGAACATCATGAGAAATCACTTGTTATCAAGAAAGAAATCGGTGACAGAAATGGAGAAGCCACCGGTTACGGAAATCTTGGAGCTGTGTATCAATCAGTTGGCGAGTATGACAAGGCAAGAAAACATCTTGAGAAATCACTTGTTATCACAAAAGAAATCGGTGACAGAAATGGAGAAGCCGCCTGTTACGGAAATCTTGGAGCTGTGTATCAATTAGTTGGCGAGTATGACAAGGCGAGAGAACATCTTGAGAAATCACTTGTGATCACAAAAGAAATCGGTGACAGAAATGGAGAAGCCGTCTGTTACGGAAATTTGGGAGCTGTGTATCAATCAGTTGGCGAGTACGACAAGGCGAGAGAACATCTTGAGAAATCACTTGTTATCAAGAAAGAAATCGGTGACAGAAATGGAGAAGCCATCTGTTACGTGAGTCTTGGAGCTGTGTATCAATCAGTTGGCGAGTATGACAAGGCGAGAGAACATCATGAGAAATCACTTGTTATCAAGAAAGAAATCGGTGACAGAAATGGAGAAGCCACCTGTTACGTGAGTCTTGGAGCTGTGTATCAATCAGTTGGCGAGTATGACAAGGCAAGAAAACATCTTGAGAAATCACTTGTTATCACAAAAGAAATCGGTGACAGAAATGGAGAAGCCACCTGTTACGTGAGTCTTGGAGCTGTGTATCAATCAGTTGGCGAGTATGACAAGGCAAGAAAACATCTTGAGAAATCACTTGTTATCACAAAAGAAATCGGTGACAGAAATGGAGAAGCCACCTGTTACGTGAGTCTTGGAGCTGTGTATCAATCAGTTGGCGAGTATGACAAGGCAAGAAAACATCTTGAGAAATCACTTGTTATCACAAAAGAAATCGGTGACAGAAATGGAGAAGCCACCTGTTACGTGAGTCTTGGAGCTGTGTATCAATCAGTTGGCGAGTATGACAAGGCAAGAAAACATCTTGAGAAATCACTTGTTATCACAAAAGAAATCGGTGACAGAAATGGAGAAGCCGCCTGTTACGGAAATCTTGGAGCTGTGTATGAATCAGTTGGCGAGTACGACAAGGCGAGAGAACATCTTGAGAAATCACTTGTGATCAGAAAACAAATCGGTGACAGAAATGGAGAAGCCGCCTGTTACGGAAATCTTGGAGCTGTGTATCAATCAGTTGGCAAGTATGACAAGGCAAGAGAACATCTTGAGAAATCACTTGTGATCAGAAAAGAAAACGGGGACAGAAATGGAGAAGCCGCCTGTTACGGAAATCTTGGAGCTGTGTATGAATCAGTTGGCGATTATGACAAGGCTAGAGAACATCACGGGAAATCACTTGCGATCCGAAAACAAATCGGTGACAGAAAGGGAGTAGCCACCTCTTACGGAAACCTTGGAACTGTGTATGAATCAGTTGGCGAGTATCACAAGGCTACAGAATTTTGCGGGAAATCGCTTGCGATTCGAAAAGAAATCGGTGACCGAAATGGAGAAGCCGCCTGTTACGGAAACCTTGGACATGTGTATCGATTAGTTGGCGAGTATGATATGGCTAAAAAACATCTCGAAAAATCACTTGCGATCACAAAAAAGATCGGCAGCAGAAATGGAGAAGCCTCCAGCCACTTAAGCCTTGGTTCTCTGTATCTATCAGTCGGCGAAGAAGATGAGGCTAACAAACACTTTGATAGAGCGTTGGTGATCAAAAGAAAAACTGGTGACAAGAAAGGGGTAATTTCTTGTTGCAATAGACTCGCTGCTTCCCTTCACTCTCGCGGTAAATATCCCATTGCTAACAGTTATAATCAGGAAGCACTTAGGATCGCATCAGAAATTGGACACAGGGCTGAGAAAGCCGCCTCTTTATTAATGCAAGGATATATCTTGTACTCAATTGGTGGCCGTGTCAAAGCTAAAGAATATTGCGAAGAAGCAATTGCGATTAGTAAAGAAATTGGACACCGAGCAACAGAAGCCAATTGTTGCTTACTGTTAGGAAACGTTCTTTTCAAAGATGGGGAACATGTTAAGGCTGAAGAGCATTTTATGAAGTCGATTCAGATAAATGAGGACATTGGCGATATTTTACAGCTTTTCGAATCGCTCTACGGACTAGCACGCTTAAGAGTGCAAGAAGGAAGGAATCAGGAAGCTATCTCGTACTTACTTGCTAGTATCGAAAAATGCGAGAAAATACGCGGCTCCATACAAGATAACGATCAATGGAAGATATCGTTCTCTGACAACAAGATTTCTCCCTACCGTAATCTCTGTACATTGCTTTGTAAATCCGAAAATCCCGAAGCAGCCTTGTATGTTTCAGAGCTTGGGAAGGCAAGGGCTTTGGCAGATCTAATGTCAGCTCAGTACTCTATGAGGAATCCAGTCTCCGCTAATCCTCAAACATGGTCCGGTATTGAAAGCATAATGGACAAAGAACTTAATTGTTCTTGTCTATACGTCTTCTATTCTTCTGACAGCATATATTTCTGGATTCTTAAAAGTAGTGGAGTCAAAAATTTCCGAAAGATCAAAGGAAGTGAAGCTATCGCTCATGAAGGATTTGCCCAGAATATGGAAGACTTTTTTGCCACCAAAAGCTTCAGAAGTTTTGACATGTCACCTAAGGAGCTACGCAAGAATGTGTCTTTAAATGTCGTACAAGGGGAGTCAAAATCATACGACGATGACAGCCATGAAGGTTTCCGAATTGGAAATGAAAGTAAAGAGAACCAAGGTCCAAAAATGAATCTTCCTCTGTGTTACAAACTAATCATCGCTCCTGTGGTTGACTTGCTTGACGGCTCGGAGATCATCATCGTTCCTGATCGTACTTTATACAACATTCCATTTGCCGCATTGCCTGATGACAGTGGAAAAACGCTATCCGAGACTTTCAAGATCCGCGTCGCCCCTTCTTTAACAACTCTCAGGCTCATCCATGACAGTCCAGCAGACTATCACAGCCAGACCGGTGCACTGATAGTAGGGAATCCTGATGTTGGTGAGGTGATTTTCAAAGGACGTCTTACGCCCGTTTCGCGACTGCCGAGTGCAGAAGAGGAAGCAAAGATGGTAGGAAGAAAGCTGGGTGTTGAGCCCTTACTAGGACAGCAGGCTACTAAGCAGACGGTACTTCAAGCGATGGAATCAGTGGCTCTGATACATTTGGCTGCTCACGGTGATGCAGAAAGAGGAGAAATTGCTCTGGCACCTTCTCTTCGCATTCCTAACAGTATACCTCGAGAAGGACTCTACTTATTGACAATGTCGGACATTTCAAAGATTAAACTGCGAGCTAAACTGGTAGTCCTTAGCTGTTGCCATAGTGCACGTGGAGAGATTAAGGCCGAGGGAGCGGTCGGAATTGCTCGAGCATTCCTAGGATCTGGCGCACGCTCGGTGTTGGTGTCAATGTGGGCCATAGAAGACAGCTCAACAGAGAAGTTAATAAGTCAATTCTACGATCACCTTGTTCGTGGGGAAAGCGCTAGTGACTCTCTTCACCAGGCCATGAAGTGGATGAGATGTAACGGCTACTCTGACGTGAAGCAGTGGGCGCCTTTTATACTGATTGGAGATAACGTGACCTTTAATTTTGGAAAGTAAGGTAAGATTACTTGAAAAAGTGTTTTTTTTTGTTTTTTAGCAAGAAGTACCTAATAATTGTTCAGTATTTTGCCGAGGAGTTATCGATCAGGCTGAGTGTATTTTCAAAAAGAGTAAGGTGCAGCATATCTGATCATTTGATTATTATTGTTTTTTTTTGTTGTTGTTCTTCTGCAACGGACATGGTGTTCTAATATAACTGACCTGCTTTCGATGAGAGACCATGAAACTACGTAATAACCCGAAATGCATTTTTACTGACCAAATTTCAGATATAAATCGTATTCTGCTGTAAATGGTACAATGAAACTTCCATGGTTCCAGCTAAAGTCTGAATGACAATGATTTTATAGTGTGTTTTATCAAACAAATAAGGAGGCCACTACCATATTATTTTAATAGTGTCTATTGTAATTGCCAAGTACATATGAGAAATTTAGAAAGCACATGCAAGCCACAAGGTAATGTCTTCCACATTTCTCAAGTTTTTTTAATTAATCGTAACGTTTTATGGCAAATTAATTTATTTCTTTGATTTATTCACTTTTTATATAGATTTAACGGTGGTGCCACGATAATACACGAAAAACACGATTATTTACGTTTTATACAAATGTAGCTTTTCAGGCAATCAGCTAACGCCTTTTTTAGAAAACCGGTTCAACTGAGATTGACTGAAGTAGCCGAACAAGCCTTTTTCATAGCTTTACACTTTGTTTGTTTGTTCTCTTTCAGATGTCTTGGTTGAACTGACTGACTGATAGCGGAAACAAGTGAGAAAGACAAAGCACAATGACCTCAAGAGACAGTTTTCAAGCCAGTGGTGTGTCTCAGTTAGTAATGTAATTTGACGCTTTTCAACAGTTTTGGTACCCTTTTAACCTTTTAATCATTCAGCAGTAGGATTCAAACTGGGATAAATGCTATGCAAAACGTTTCAACTTTCTGTTTAGTATGTATTTTTGAAGCAAAAACTAGTTTTACTCACGAGTATGCAATGATTTATTAGAGCTATTACCTGCAAGTTGTTTTCAGTCAAAGAACAGTTGAAACTTGAGGTAGCTCAAAACACTTTCCAGCACTTTCCAAGACTATGGTTTTGGTAAGTCATTACAAGCACTCTTTGTCAGTTGATGCTACAATCATTGAACCTTAAAACTGCCCAATCATTGATAAACGCATTGTTATCATCTTCGTGACACTATAGGTTACCATAGCATCGGTATGGCCTGTACTAAAGACACTCTTAATTTTAGCTCTTAGTACTTTTGTTTATTCGAAAATTTAAGGTAGCTCTGAGCCCCATGTACAGAATGTTTTTAAACTTTGCCAATAATTGCATCTTGTCCTTATCAAAATTCGATAATACAGAATACATGGGTTTCACCGCGCCGTTTTTGAAATATAAATACCTAAAACTAAAGTTAAGGGTGTTTTTAGTCTATCGTACCTCTGCTATCGCGACCCAAATTGTCCTGTTATATAGATAAGGCACCTAAAACGACTGACACTAAGTAACAATTGTTAACATGACTTAGAAAGAGAATATTATTCTAAGCAAATTAAGTTGGGTCGACAACGTAGTGTACAGGGCATTTCTTACCGAACCAGCATTCAGAGTGAAAGAGCTTTAGGACGTAAATTTTTTATCAATTATTAGAAGTCTTTAGAAGAAACAAAAAGCCAAACAAATATGAATTTAAATTTCTCCTAAAACATTGAAGTTGAAATGAAATTATTTTTAGCAGTTAGGTTTGTAATTACATTTTGTAAATAGTTCGCCGGGAAGTTTTGACCCTTAGTTAAATATACATTAGGAATTTAGGAGTTTTAAATAATTATAAAGAAGTGCGAGGAACTATATTTGCGTGGCATTTATCGCGAAAACGTCATCATAAGGCTGTTATTGTTGATTTAAAGGAGTAATAAATTAAACTAAAACTCTAAAGAAGAGAAGTCCATTTATGTAAACTACTTCCCAGACTGAACAAAGCTGTTGCTAGTGTGTAGCGATGCGGGATTCTCACAAAATTTCTGCGACGTTGAAATTGCGAACTAAAAGGGGACAGTTTTGAAGGACAATGGCCTGTGGAAATTTTCATTTCGAATTCGAAATATGGTACACGGGGTGACAGGAAAAACACAAGTCTTTCCCTTTTGGCTACTGTTGCGTGAGTTATCCATGTTTTGTTTTATAATCTTAACAATTCGATTATTCCAGAGGGAAACAGTTCAGAAAAAAAGGGGAAAAGTTTGATCTTTATCACATTGCACCTTCTCAGCCATTTTAATAAACCTGATCGCTTTCTAAGAACGCCAATTGCCTAAAATTTTCCAGCGCAAAAATTTCATCATGCGAAATTAGGTTTTGAACGAAAAACGCGCTCTCATTGAAAGCGAAAAAGACTTGTCTGACTCGTACAAGATTGTTTGCTCTCATCGTTATGAGTCAAAAACGGAACTTACTTTAGAAAATGTCGTGACAACCTAAACCCATTGGGGAAATCCCTTCAGTCTTATTAAAAGAACGATTTGTCTTACTGGTTAGAGTCTGCTTCTCTTTTATTTGTCATTTCGGGTTATTCATGGGAAGACGGCAACAAAGAAATCTACTCCGGCCTGTTGTTCGATAGAAAAAGAGGAATACGAGAGCGTTTTAACTTGAGGCTTTGTACTCATTCACTTTGGTTTTGCATTTCCACTTTTCTTGTTTAGTTACTGAAACACTCGCGCCATTTTCTCATCCAATCAGAAGTAAAGCCAACTGAATCGTAACTCGCTCGCGCACGTTTTCCCGCGCTTCACGCCGATCACGTGCTTAATGCGATAATTGATTGGTTTACTCGATCGCTTGTGTCTTTTGTGATTGGTTACGTTGGCTTGGATTTTCAGATTCAAATGAAAACGTCTCTGTGTAGAGCTTTTAACTAGAGCTAGCGGTTGCATCTTGACTATTTTAAGAATCATTGTCAGAGAAAACCGGGCAGTACCAAAACGTGGAGGTCGGCTATTTACCTACATCTTTTCACAGTATAAAAGCTATCCGAAAAGATTAACAACCATGACATTTGCCGAGGTAGCCGTTCGTTTTTCTTCGAGATATCACCACATTATGATATTCGCCATTCAAACGGTCTAAAATGGCCGAAATTTCAGGCAACTTTCGGTGAGCCTAAAAGATACTTCGTACAAATTCCAGAAACTCTTATCTTCGTGCGATGATATTTGTCCCCTTATTAGTTGATTGAGAAATACTAAAGGTCTTTCGCTTTAATTCTGCGGTTTTCACGAGGTTCCAAATATCGCCGCCGAATCGTTAATGAGCGTGACCTACATTTTAGCCATTTTCAGCGAGTCGTTTTTCAAAAGTGCGGCAGCTTATTTCCACAGAAACACATTTTTGTGATAGTATTTTCCATTGTTATCAATATCCAGTTTAGTTAAAATTGGTATCTACAGGCAAATCGGTGTAATCCGTCTCGCAAAGTCCAAAAAAAAAATCATCAGTCAGAAATATTTCCCGCTAAATTTTTAGCTAAGAATATCACCTTATACCGACTTTCTGCGATTGTTAACCATGATTTCTGAAAGATCTCTAAAACACTGTTAGCTGGACTGCAGAATAGAATATTTAAGCTGTGACATTGTTATTAATCTATGGAAACTTTCCAAACTCGCCAAATCCTTACCATTATTTAGGCTAAAATTTTCCCGCGAAAATTCTATTTCTAAGGTCACGTTGCATGGAAAAACAGATCCTCACTTCGCTGGTCGTTTTTGCTGTTTAGTAGAACAAACTGCAAGTTAATCGTGAGCGAAACTTTTCCCTGAATTTAATTTTGGGACTTCTGCAAACCCTTTGTTTACACCGATTTCTCCTTTTTCGGAAGGCGTGACGCGTTACAGATTCAAAGGTCAGACGACAGGACTTCGAAATGTCGATCTTACCTAAAGGTCTCTCCTTGGTTTTGAAAACATTAGCTCTTCTTTCGGATCAGAAAAATCGTCAAGCATTGCAGGAAGCGGGTCAGTTTTTTCTTCAATCATTAAGCCCTGGCCAAACGGAGTCGCAAGTAGACGCAAGTTCTCAACTTGCGTCTCCTTGCGACTCCGTTTCGCCAGG
This sequence comes from Orbicella franksi, assembly GCF_964199315.1. Classification (NCBI taxonomy): domain Eukaryota; kingdom Metazoa; phylum Cnidaria; class Anthozoa; order Scleractinia; family Merulinidae; genus Orbicella; species Orbicella franksi. The sequence continues at coordinate 20,193,318 of NC_138155.1, read as the reverse complement.
TCTTGCGTGTACTTGCGTGACTTGCGATGCCTTGCGCTCGCTTTGGTGGAGATCAAATTTGCACGCAAGTCGACGCAAGTTTTTCACCGTTTGGCTACCCAACCCCAGTCAACACAAGTTGAGTGACGTCCATTAACCTACTATTAGCCAATGAAATACAGGATATATCTGCCTTGAAATGGGTTTTTTTGCGACCTGCGTGTACTTGCGAGGAAACTTGCGAGTCCGTTTGGCCACCCAACACAAGTCTCTATGCAAGTTTAACTTGTGGCTACTTACGACTACTTGCGAGTCCGTTTGACCAGGGCTTTAGACTGCAAACGAGATGGTCGAGGAAAGACGTCAGAGGTGGTGTCTATTAGGAGCAACCGAATGTAATCAGTGAAACACAGATTACGACAAAACTTCACTACTCTCCGGCCTACGAAAGGATCATAAAGGACAGACGACTGGAGTGTAAAAAAACAAAAAGAAATGAATAACCATCTCAATACGTGTAATCGCTGCTAGATTACACGATTGTAAGCGGAAATTTTACTTGCGTTCATTGTTGTGGTTTTTATCGTCGCAGGTTGGTACACCGTCTTGTTTTCCGTTTCATTTCCTTTGATAATACCTCTTGTACGCAATTGACTTACGACCACTTGCTATGGAGCTTGAGATTTTTTTGCTGATTCAAAGGTCGCTTAACATGTCTCGAAAACTCAGACCCGGAAAAATCTTCTGAATTTAGCACAATTAATTGAAGAATAAGGATCCTTAGTATATATATATAGTACCCGAAACCGTCACGCCACGCACCTCGTGCCGTAGAGATTGTAACTTAACTTGAAACTCGAATGGCTTCTAAGTATAAAATAGATTTGACAAATTTGCTTTATACTTATAATGCAACCGAAAAACCATACGAATCCTGGGTATTATTTTCGTGATCTGATCAGAGGAATGTACCATCGCGGGCTAATGTTTTTTTTTTTCTTGTCTCTGCAGATTCTGCCTATGACGTTGTATCGACGAACAGTAAACAAGACGTCTTGAAGCAATCCGCGATAAACACGAAGTGAAAAGAAGTTGCTATTTTTTCGGGTCTGAGTTTTCGTTTTCGAGGGTCTCAGTTAACGGGTCTGAAGTCTGAGTTTAATTCAATCTTGCAAGTTGCCCAAAAAAATCCACAGAAAATTAAATGATGAAAACCAAACACTCAGCTAACTTACATGTAAATGTCAAAAATGAAAACAACTTTATTTAATGAATTGTTAGAAAACTAAATGGAATTGACATGTCGTCTAGGACAGTAGATTTTTCTTCCACCCCCTTGCAGTAGTAATGGTGGCCCATATGGGCCGTAAGCACTCAGGAGTCAAGAAAGACAAAAGGCTATTGTTTGGAGAACAATGGGCTCTATTGTTCTCCAAATCCAAGATGGCGCCTTAAAAAATCGGACCAATCAAGAGCCGAATTAAGAATTCAAGATGGCGGCACTCACAAAAGTCGGCCATGTTGGGAAACAGTCCACCAGCCTCGACGGAGCACCTGGGATCGGTCTCACGGATTTCCATGGCGACACAAATCACGCCAGGGTCACGCAAAAATCCTTATGCAACTTCAAACTCGATACTTACAGTGTCCTGTAGTTCTAAGCAACAGAGGTCCGTCTGGCAAGCGACCAGACTGAGAGACTTGGGTCCGTGTCTAGCCTATACAGGGTGTGGCAAAGCATCATGGGACGATGACCTCATCGGTATCCAATCAGAATGAATTAAAGTATTTACAGCTCGGCTTTCCCAGTCCCCTTCCCTTAAATGAGCAAAACGCTCACAAAACAAAATATTTCTCGGTAGAGATGAAAAAAGCCAAGAAAGACAATAGGCTATTGTTTGGAGAACAATGGATGCTATTGTTCTCCAAATCCAAGATGGCGCTATTTATTTTTAGCCAGCCCGGAGCCGAATTAAGAATTCAAGATGGCAGCGCTCACGAAAGTCGGCCATGCTGGAAAACAGCCCACTAGCCTCGACGGAGGACTGGGATCGGTCTCACGGATTTCCATGGCGACAAAAATCAAGCCAGGGTCACGCAAAAAATGTCACGCGACTTCAAAGTCGATACCACGTCCTGTGGTCCTAAATGACACAGGTCCGTCCGGCAAGCGGCCAGACCGAGAGACTTGGGTCCGAGTGTAGCCTATAAGGTGGTGCAAAGCATCATGGGACGATGACCTCATCGGTATCCTATCAGAATGAATTAAAATACTTACAGCTGGGCTCCCCCAGTCCCCCTCTCTTAAGGAGAGTATTAAACCAAACATTACACAATGTCAAATGTCACGAACTTTAATATAAAAACTTTTGCGCTAACATTGAAAGATATGACGTCATTGCCATGTTGATTGCGTAAAGAGACCAGTTTCTATCGTCATCACACAATTTTTCAAATGAACTTTAATGTCCAAAACATTTGCGCTAAAATTACAGAGAGACGCTCATTGTGTCTCAAATAAGATAACACTATCAAAAGAAATGGAACAGAAATAATTTTATCCAGCGTGAATGTAATCTTTGACGAGTAACGAATAACAAGCGAAGACCAAAATTTTATAGGGTAAATGGTGAGAAGAAAAAAAAAACATTTGAAATACTTCAAGTGGAAATGAATTGCTAATGGCAGTTTGCAATAATATCTAAACCCCTTGATCTTGACTGTTCCCTTGAGAAAAGCATCATTGAAAGGAATCTTGAACAAACAAAAGGTATTTTGGGTGACCATTGAAGAATTAACATAATTAGTCAGAGATGAAACATGGAATAAATTAAAACCGAAAAGCACATGTTTAGAAGCTGAAATCATGATAGACTGTATCTTAACCCTTGAGAATAAAATCAAAGGAATTTCAAACAAACGTTTCGCGCTTGAAGTAAAGATTTAACTTCATTTACAAACACTGCAAATCGCTCCTAATTCAACAATTATAGTTGCCTAAGCGGGTTTTCAATAGCGCCAAAAATAAATCACTTACATCAAACATAGTCCTTTCCTCCAAAGCGTCACACAACTAGCAATCTCTCAGCTCCATAGCCACGAAGACAGGAAAGAATGTTACGCTTAGAAAAGAAGACGTGTGCTGAACGTTGTCACAAGTAAAATGATTTCTATCAAGTCCGATTGACTTATAAACGGGTATTCACAAAACAATAGACAATGTGACGTGGTTAACAACCAATGAGAGGATGGGGGATAGGGGGTACACGATATCACGTGGTCCAGTTTCTCAGACTCCTCCTCCTCCTCCACCATGTCCTCCTCCTGCTCGTCTTTCTCACTTCATCCTCCTCTTCCACCTCCACCTCCTCCTCCTCCACCTCTTCACGTCATTCTCCTCCTCTACCTCCTCTTCGTCCTCCTCCACCGCCTCCTCCTCCTCCTCCAACTCCTCCTCCTCCTTCTTCTCCACCTCTTCTTCCTTCTGCATCTCCTCCACCTCCATCACCTCCCCCTCCTCCTCTTCCTCCCTTTCCTTAATCTCCTCCTCCATCTCCTCCTCCTCCTTTTCCGGTGGTGGTGGTGGCGAATGTGGTGGAGGTGGCGGAGGTGTTACTGGTGGTGGAGGTGGTGGTGGTGGAGGTGGAGGTGGAGGTGGAGGTGGAGGTGGAGGTGGAGGTGGAGCTGGAGCTGGAGCTGGAGCTGGAGCTGGAGCTGGAGCTGGAGGTGGAGGTGGAGCTGGAGCTGGAGCTGGAGCTGGAGCTGGAGGTGGAGGTGGAGGTGATGGTGGTTGGTGTGATGCACGTGGTTGTGGTAGATTTGGTGGTGGTGGAGGTGGTGGTGGTGGCGAATATGGTGGTAATGGTAGTAGAGGTGAAGGTGGTGATGGTGGTCGAGGTGTTACTAGTGGTGGTGCTGATGGTGTTCATGGTGGTGAATGTGGTGGAGGTGGTGGAGGTGGAGATGGTGGTGGTGGTGATGTTATGATATGGTGGCGTTCTTGGAAATATTAACAGCGTATTTCCAGAGCTTGAAATCACCACCACATCCACCACATTCTCCACCACCACCTCCACCACCACCACCACTAGTAACACCTCCACCACCACCATGACTTCCACCTCCACTACCACCACCACCACATTCGCCACCACCACCACGTCCACCACACCAACCACCATCACCTCCACCTCCACCTCCACCTACACCACCACCTCCACCACCAGTAGCACCTCCACCACCACCACCACATTCGCCACCAGCACAACCGGAAGAGGAGCAGGAGCAGGAGGAGGAGAAGCAGATGGAGGAGGAGATGGAGGAAAAGGAGGAATAGGAGGAGGGGAAGGTGGGGGAGGTGAAGGAGAAGCAGAAAGAAGAGGTGGAAGAGAAAAAGGATGAGGAGTTGGAGGAGGAGGAGGAGATGGAGGAGGACGAAGAAGAGGTGGAGGAGGAGGAGGAGGAGGAAGAGGTGGGACCAAGAATCTGAGAAACTGGAAACGAGTTTAGTTCCCAACACTTTGTGGAATACCTACGGTCAAGACTTTAAGAGTTAAAATTATAATCAATTCTTTCTTTGGAGTTATTATTCAATAAACGTTATAAAAACTCAGACTCTTTGTTTTGCTTATAACAATTTAATGACATTACCGTCTTCTCATTGATTCTTGACCACGTGATATCGCGTACCCCCTATCCCCCATCCTCTCATTGGTTGTTAACCACGTGACATTGTCTATTGTTTTGTGAATACCCGTTTATAAGTCAATCGGCCTTGATAGAATTCATTTTACTTGTGACAACGTTCAGCACACGTCTTCTTTTCTAAGCGTAACATTCTTTCCTGTCTTCGTGGCTATGGAGCTGAGAGATTGCTAGTTGTGTGACGCTTTGGAGGAAAGGACTATGTTTGATGTAAGTGATTTATTTTTGGCGCTATTGAAAACCCGCTTAGGCAACTATAATTGTTGAATTAGGAGCGATTTGCAGTGTTTGTAAATGAAGTTAAATCTTTACTTCAAGCGCGAAACGTTTGTTTGAAATTCCTTTGATTTTATTCTCAAGGGTTAAGATACAGTCTATCATGATTTCAGCTTCTAAACATGTGCTTTTCGGTTTTAATTTATTCCATGTTTCATCTCTGACTAATTATGTTAATTCTTCAATGGTCACCCAAAATACCTTTTGTTTGTTCAAGATTCCTTTCAATGATGCTTTTCTCAAGGGAACAGTCAAGATCAAGGGTTTAGATATTATTGCAAACTGCCATTAGCAATTCATTTCCACTTGAAGTATTTCAAATGTTTTTTTTTTTCTTCTCACCATTTACCCTATAAAATTTTGGTCTTCGCTTGTTATTCGTTACTCGTCAAAGATTACATTCACGCTGGATAAAATTATTTCTGTTCCATTTCTTTTGATAGTGTTATCTTATTTGAGACACAATGAGCGTCTCTCTGTAATTTTAGCGCAAATGTTTTGGACATTAAAGTTCATTTGAAAAATTGTGTGATGACGATAGAAACCGGTCTTTTTACTCGATTAACATGGCAATGACGTCATATCTTTCAATGTTAGCGCAAAAGTTTTTATATTAAAGTTCGTGACATTTGACATTGTGTAATGTTTGGTTTAATACTCTCCTTAACAGAGGAGGACTGGGGGAGCCCAGCTGTGAGTACTTTAATTCATTCTGATAGGATACGGATGAGGTCATCGTCCCATGATGCTTTGCACCACCCTATATAGGCTAGACACGGACCCAAGTCTCTCAGGCTGGTCGCTTGCCAGACGGACCTCTGTTGTTTAGGACTACAGGACACTGTAAGTATCGAGTTTGAAGTTGAATGACAATTCTTGCGTGACCCTAGCGTGATTTGTGTCGCCATGGAAATCCGTGAAACCGATCCCAGGTCCTCCGTCGAGGCTGGTGGACTGTTTCCCAACATGGCCGACTTTCGTGGGTGCCGCCATCTTGAATTGTTAATTCGGCTCCTGATTGGTCCGATTTTTCCAGGCGTCATCTTGGATTTGGAGAACAATAGAGCTCATTGTTCTCCAAACAATAGCCTATTGTCTTTCTCAGCTCCTGACTGGTTACGGCCCATATGAGCCACCATTACTACTCCTTGCAAACAAGGTGTGGGTGGTAGTGAGGTTGGAGGAGTCTCTTCTCCGTTGCCACTATGTAATGGTACTTCGTTCCACCTCTGCACCCTCCTTGAATGGGGTAAGAAGGATAAAAACACTACTCTCTGGACAAGATTTTTCTTATGAACCACCTTAAAACTATCTCAATTAATCCTCAGAGCAACTTAGTTCCGTCCAAAATGTAATTTAATTTACGTTCATGGATCACAAACGTGTAGTCTCGTTCTTTATGAACTCTTAAATAGTTGTCAATAACAGCGGTAAAATTAACAAGAAATTTTCAATACAAACTTGAATGTAATTTCGTTGCATTAAAGGGGTTTTGAGGTCAATATTGAGAAAGCAACATTATATTACTTTTGTTGAAAGTAAAAGTTTCAGTGTAGAAAACAAGACGGTGCACTAACCTGCGACGATACAAACGGCAACATTAAACGCAAGAAAGATTTCCGCTGGCAATCCTGACCTAGCAACGATTACACGTATTGATATATTTATTCCAGTCGTCTGTCCTTTATGATCCTTTCGTAGGCCGGAGAGCAAGGAGCTGTATTTTCTCATTGTGTACATTAAGCTGCGCCAAATAAACACCACCTCTGACGTCTTTCCTCGACCATCTCGTTTGCACTCTAATAATTGAAGAAAAACTGACCCGCCACCTGCAGTGCTAGGCGATTTTTCTGATCCGGAAGAACAGCTAAGGCTTTCAAAACCAAGGAGAGACCTTTAGGTAAGATCGACATTTCGAAGTCCTGTCGTCTGACCTTTGAATCTGTAACGCGTCACGCCTTCCGAAAAAGGAGAAATCGACGTAAACAAGGGGTTTGCAGAAGTCCCAAAATCAAATTCAGGGAAAAGCTTCGCTCACTATTAACTTGCAGTTTGTTCTACTAAACGGCAAAAAAGACCAGTGAAGTGAGGATCTGTTTTTCCATGCAGCGTGACGTTAAAAATAGAGTTTTGGCGGGAAAATTTTAGCCTAAATAATGGTAAGGATTTGGCGAGTTTGGAAAGTTTACATAGGTTAATAACGATGTCACAGCTTAAATATTCTATTCTGCGGTCCAGTTAACTATTTTTTTGCGGATCTTTCAGTAAATCATGGGTAACAATCGCAGAAAGTTGGTATAAGGTGATATTCTTGGCTAAAAATTTGGCGGGAAATATTTCTGACTAATGATTTTATTTTTGGACTTTCCGAGAGCGGTTACTCCGATTTGCCTGTAGATACCAATTTTAACTAAACTGGATATTGATAACAATGCGAAATACTATCAAAAAAATGTGTTTCTGTGGAAATAAACTGCCGCACTTTTGAAAAACGACTTGCTGAAAATGGCTAAAATTTGGGTCACCCTCATTAACGATTCGACGGCGATATTTGGAACCTCGTGAAAACCGTAGAATTAAAGCGAAAGACCTCTAGTATTTCTCCATCAACTAATATAATAAGGGGACAAATATCATCGCACGAAAATAAGAGTTTCTGGAATTTGTACGAAGTATCTTTTAGACTCACCTAAAGTTGCCCGAAATTTCGGTCATTTTAGACCGCTTGAGAGGCGAATATCATGATGTGGTGATATCTCGAAGACAAAACGAACGCCTACCTCGGCAAATGTCATGGTTGTTAATCTTTTCGGATAGCTTTTATACTGTGAAAAGATGAAGGTAAATAAGCGACCTCGATGTTTTGGTACCGCCCGGTTTTCTCTGACAATGACACTTAACTAGTTTACGGGGAAACCACAAACCTCGGTTTTACTGAATTAACCTCACCGCTCGGTCAAAACAGGAAAACAGAGGACCGGACGTTCGAGTTTGATAAATATCATATTATGTGACAATTGATTTGGCTAAAGATTTTTGAAGAGAATGGGGTTAACGCTCCTGTAAGCTTCCTTTCCTTCTGGTAAATGACTCCACGAGTTGGAAAAAAATTGTCGGTTCCGCGATCACAAATTAATTTCCCGTCTAAAATTTATAATTGGAAAACTAACCCAAAAAATTGAAATTTGTTTCTTGCTAAAAACTCTAACCCTACACGAAATTTGCGGTTGTCATGGCAACGTCAGAAATAATGCACACACAATTCACTTATAAAAATGTTCGCAGAGGATGAATGAACAGCCATCGAAAGTTTCTGCTCCTTACGGTAAATCGTATTTTCACAAATTTGAAAAAACGTTTTTGGGGTTGGCATGCAAACTTCCCCCATCCTCCCCCCCACCCCCTCCGCCCCCGCGCTTGCACGTCCGTAGTTCTCCCGGGGTTAATCTTACCACGCGTGTTGCGTAGATGTTTTCGTGGAGAATGAAAAAGCGTGTAAGGCTGGAATTTCTGGAACTGAAAGTGAGCTAAAAATAACTTGAGAGAGATTGCCATGGAAATAGTCTTACATTAGAGATAAACCACTTAGCGTTCTTGTTCTCTTTCTTATACAATTGGGTGCAGTCGATGTTAAGAAAACAAACATGTACCCAGGTCGTGTTTTGTAATTTGAATTGCGATATAAAAGTGAAACACAAATGAAACATGTCGATTTTGTGATGTATATAAAAATACATTTTATCGCCAGTCGAAATTGAAAACTTATCCCACGGTTCGAAAGTGTGATATTTCTCGTGTCATTGCTATCTTTTTTCAAGATTTCATTTCAGCTGATGCAGACTACAACTTTGAATTTCATACTGAGTTCAATTTAAATTTCGGAACGATTTTCAGACTGTTAAAGCCCTTTTGGAAAGGTAGGTGTACAGAAAGTTAAACGCAAAGTTTTGTCCCAAAGAATTGTTGTATAATTAAGATAATCTCTCCCATTTTAGAAGGACGGCAATTTTTTATATAAGTAAATTGTAAGTGCTCAAGATAAAATTATAAACTCGGCAAATTCGACAAGCCTTGTAAGCATTACACAATATAATATACTGGAGTGGAAATTAAATTCAGTCTTATATATGTTCCAGCTGAATTAAACATTCTGAACTAAATATTATCGTTTGACTCTTTGAACTGACAAAGTAAAAATAAGGGAATTAGAGTTCTTTCTTGCCAACGTCTAGCAAGGCGTTTTTAGTTTAGCTGCTTGTAGTTCAAGGTTAAAACACGATATAAAGCAAAACCGAACGAACATTTGTTGCTTTTTCTTGTAGGGAAAGTTTCTCTCGTGGACATACCTGTTACGTTTGTACTTTTTCATACTCTGGACAGAAGTGAAGTGGTGAGTAGAACCTTAATTTTCACTTTCCTTGGTCTTAGTCACCTAACTCTGTCGTGACTAAATCTAAACAACCTTTGTGTCCATAGTTGACTGTGTTACTGGTTACTTTACAACAAAATGTTTTGACTCAATAAACAATAAAATTGTCAATGATAATCAACAATCATGTTTGACTGTGAATAACAGTCATTCAACGCGTACGGCTTTTAATTGTAATATTCATGTTTGGGAATTCTAATAATATTCCGCCAATTTTAGCTCTGTCATTTTTTGGATACAAAATGCAGAATGAAAACGACAGTATTCACCTTTCAAAACATTCCGAAGAGTCTCTCCATTATCGTCAGTTACAATGAACTAGCATGCATTGTTTTTGAATTTTTAAGTTTGAAGTAAGCAATTAAAAAAAGCGGAACGTGACTGAGCAATACAGTGTAGAAAAAATTAGATATCGTGTAGAAATCATTCTGTTTATGTCGTCACTGTACATTGAAAAAACTAGAACAGCACTAATGCGTTGTTTTGCTTTGAAAGGAAGATTCCTTTTGCTGACCCAGATTGAATTTGACGTCATTCGGATTTTGACATCTCAAGAAACGGTAAAGACAGTCAGTTAAGAAAAGAGATATGAGATATCGTCTTTTCGAGTCTCTCGTTAGATGGTTTTACTGCGAATTTACTGAGAATATTTAATTAAGCACTAACGTACCTTTGTCCTTTCTAGGGGGGGACCCCTGTTCCTGACGCAGATCGAGTGGGATCTCATTCTCATTCTCACATTCCACATAACGGTTAGAAAAGTAAGTAGCTTTGGTCACTATCTGTATTCAGAGTAAATACGTGTTGTGCAAATAGAGCAAGGAAGGGTTGGAATTTTCAGTGTAGAATTTATACTTGAAACGTCCATCATGGACGACTTTCAGTTTTGTTGGTTGATCTTCCCGTGTGGTCTTGTCAAGTTTGTTTAGTTTTCCTCGTTTGTTTTCTTTCAGTTTAACTTTGCAATTCTATATTAGTCAGTCATCATTGTCACAAAAGTGCATTTGTCGTCGGCTGTAGCTTTCAGTTTTGCGCGTTAATCAGTGTCTGTGACTACAACTTTGCTCATCTACTTTCCTCAAGGAATTTTAAGTTTGATGCGTTTATCTTCATGTAATTTAATTTTTGGTATGGATTTCAGTTTTGTACGTCTGACATCATTTGTACTTTTTTTGTGCGTCTTAACAGTCGCATGATGCTAGGGAGTAAAACATGGACATTTTAAAGAAATCATTGTCTAAATAAACCTAAAATAATATTTTTGTATACTTCAGACAAAGTTGTGTTATACAGTGAAACTGTTGGGTTCTGTATTTTTCCACGGAGCGAAAGAGAAGTGGTGAGTACAAGCTTGGTACTATTTCAATTTGATTAAAATTCATTAATAATAAGCAAAGGGAGCGCTACGCAGCTGCCCCTTTTTCAACAAATTTTAACTCAATAGTAAGATAAGATTTGTCGTAGTCTCAGGTGGTGTTGGACACGGTTCACGTGACAGTATTTGACCAATTATATGTCGTCTCAGCCGGAGCAGTGGCGGACACATTTTTCGTTGCGAATGAAGAGTAGGTTGTCGTTTCTCGACCGATTTCTGCGCTCATCATGAAAATCAAGCGAACCTTTTCTAGGAGCTGCTAGTGTAATATCTAGACCAGTTATTTGCCAAGCCTCAAGTGCAGGTAAGCAATTTTTGCATCAGAACTAGTCAATGGAAATCATGCTATGTTGAAAACGTTTGTTTACCACACGCGCTTGACATGGATATTCTTTTGGTCATTTCCGGGGTAACAGGGATCAGTATTGTGAATTAATTTTTGCTTGAAACTTTAGTTTGAGAGTTGAACTTCAAGAAAAGGTCGGCGGGTCCAGGCGGGCCCCGTCGTTTTAACGGTCAAAATCGGACTTGAAGTTGGGGCATTTTCCTTGATTTGAGAGATGTTTGCGGTATTTCGCGGGAGTGATTGTGTGATTTCTACCCATGTTTTAAGAGTATAATTTTGTGGTTTGCCTTTTTTCCTTTATATCTTAATATTTTCTTGTCATTTTCTTTTTTTTGTAGTGCGTATGTCATCCGTTTGTTAGACCGATGTTCAAGATTTTTTGGATCCTGCTTTGGACACAATCCATTAAAGATATCAGCTCATTTACAGTGAATTTTCACTATCATGATCACTGCTTGTCTTGAATTGTTATCTCTAACAGAAATTTACTACTCTTGGATCGGATGTTATTGTTCAGTCATCTATGGCTGATTATTTGATCTCCCACTTCTTTATGCTTGTTTTCCTTTGAATATTGGTAGTCGTGGGAGACTATACATAAGCTTAAATCAATAAATAATAAGTGTTTCATGTGTGTAGTTTGGCATAATTGTCAACCCACCTGGAGCAGAACGAGCCAATGTGTTTGAAGCAAATGCTGAATTACCAACTGGTATTTTAAAAGACTATGGGCTTGGAATTAACTTTGCTATCATGATTTCCCAAGAACTAAATTTATCCACTTACACTGTAGTGATCAAACAGGGAAAGCTACAGCATGCTGCTGTTTAGGTTATCAAATTTAGAATGGAATAGACCAAAAAAAAATTTATAATGACATAATGCAAGTGACTACTTAGAAAGCTGCATGGCAATCCCAAGTTTTAAGAGCTACTGCAAGTGTTCAATATAGTGCGTCTGCTTTTATTTTAAAATGTTGTTACAATTTACTTATCTCAGTCAAAACATCTCACTATAGATGATCTAAGATACAGCTACATGCTAGATTATTCTGAATTAAGTTGGTCACAGTCATTACGAGTCGACACGAGGAAGTGCTGTGGAGACTGTTTTTGGCAGAATTTTTAACAGCCAATGTAGGAAATGTTATTATCAGTACATGATCACTGTGTTGTTGACCACAGGACTTGCAGTAAATACTAAATTTTAAACTGACAGATATTTCAAATGACCTACATAGCACTGTTCTGGGTAAAGAGCTCCCTTTAGTTTACACAAGTTACATTGAAACTTAAACTTCAGCAGAGGTGTGATATGAGGACATGTAATGAAGGCATGTCAGGACTATGTGCTATTCATTCATTGCTAATTCACCGTGCCTATCATTCACAATCTTCCAGTTTTATTTAATAATTTATAAGCGAACTTAGTATTGACCGCTGTTTCCAGAATATGGTTTTTGTGCTATTTTGCTGGTTTTTTGTTGTGCTCGTCAGTACTTTGCAAATATTCATTTTAAAAGCATACTTTGGAATTGAAATATCATTTGGAAGTAAATGTAAGTCTTTTTTTTTTTTACATTTCCCATCTGCAATTTTAGTTGCAACCACTTGAAATAGCTTGAGCTATATTATTTGTCTAAAGTATTTATTTCATGTAACTCAACCAAGCTTTCTTTCTATTGAGCCATTTTCCTTTTACATGGCCTCACATGTACTGAGAGCCAAGGAATGGACACTTGGAGCAAATGCAAGTTTTATCCAACACCTAAGCACTAGGTGAAGAGAAATCTTAAACTCTCATCAGTTTGAACATTGATATTGCCAGTGGCAATGTCTGAGGCAGTCGTTTGTAGACCTCTTTACTTTAAACGTATTCAAGGAAGTTGAGCAAGACCAAAATCGTGTTCATTGCATTAACTACAAATTTAAATAGATCCACACAGTACATATTTCATCTTGGATTTGTAAGTTGAACAAGAATTTGCTGGAAGTGTGACCTGGTACAGGGGACCAATACAATTTTTTTTTACCACTTACATTGAAGCAAAACATACCCTACTTCTCCCATTAGGCTTCTGCTTTCTTAATTTCATTTATTGCAAATTATTTTTGTTATTTTGAAAGAGCTATACCTCATTAGCAAGCTGTTTATGATTCCTTTTGATTAATTAGGAAATACAGCGGGCGAAACTCGATTAACCAAGCTTTACACAAGTTTTCAAGGACAAAACATTGCTTTGATTTCGAATTATTCAACCCTTTTCTTCGTAGGTTTTACTTCTCAGCTTTCTTATCGTGGAACGAAAACATAATATCTGTCAACAACTATGTTGTTGGCCATCGATACACTCATACACAAGTCGAGATATCTAAGAAGGAAAGTGCCGAAGGTAAGTTCAATTCCGGCAAGTTAAGATCGAATTCGAAAAGGTCAGAAACGGAAATAATTTATCTTTCAACCGTAGAGATTCGACGAACCGCGAAGCTTTGATTCCTAAAATAATCTGTTTAGCACTGAAAATGGTGGCTTTGCAAATCGAGCAGAAGTCATATACAGCTATTACTTGGCCTGCGGAACATTTGATATGGCTGTCATTCCAGATTTCTTTCACCATCGGAAGCGAGCGAACCTCCTATAAGTCATATTTCCACATCACCATCAGCGCGTGGAGATGTTTGCCGCTCAGCTATCAGATGAAAATGAGCTCTAGGGAAAATTTCTCCCGGCATGCTTTGCGAGTCGTGTCCAACACCGCCTGTCGTAGTCTTTAACCATGTTTCGCTGGTAGCAATTTTTCCAAAATAAAGTGCAGATTCATTTTAATTTTTCTAAAGATGTTTTCGACTTTCTGAAAGCACTCGAAACATTGTTAAAAAATTCATCTAATTTGTCGTCTTATTCTTAGTCATCATTAAGTTGAAAATGTAATAAAAGGATTTCAGTCCAAAGAAAGGCCCAAGGAATGGATTCAATAGTACATGTATAATAGTTACGTCCTTGTTATATCGCAAGAAAGTCCGGGACTAGCTAACCCAGAATGATTTGCATTTCACATTAAGAGTTCGAATTCTGCAACTTGAAACCTGCAGGAATTCAAGTCTAGTCTAAAATTCGATCAAAAACATCTGGCCAAACATAAAACATAATATTATTCATTCCTTTGTATTATCTTGGAACAATGAACGCTCAACAAACGTTTCAGATGAATTCTTCTACTCAAGCTCCCAAGACTTCCGTACAACCTGTTGACCAATTTTTAACAAAGGAGAGTATTCCTTCCCCTGACCCAAGTCACCCTTTGTATACATGCTTAATTGTAAGACTAGGATGTGAAAAGAAACCGGCCAGTATTAAAAATCTTTCTTTTCCATTTTTTATTCATTTCATTCCAGCCAGATATTAGTGCAAATTAAAATGTTTTACAATAAAAACCCGCATAAAAGTACACGTGCTTTGGGGTTTCAGGCTGATTTTGTTCTTATATATCGGGTGTTTTCTGCAAAATCAACCCCAAAAATGTTCTTAGCGTGTTCTTAAAATTGTTTCTAAAAAATAAATACTGCATAGACTACTAACAGATGAAATCAATGTGCAAGCGCAACATTTTAATTAATCAATGGATTTCATGTCAGCATGCTGTGTCTGCAGCAAGTAATAAAGAATGTGATTGACAGAAGGTAACAGTCATTTAGTTACATAAATTAGCCAAGTCCAAAAACAATTGCTAAATGTGTCCTGGAAATTCCCATACCTGCTTAAATAAGAACAATTTTCATCTTTCAGGCTGAATGTGTTCTTATGTATATGGTACTTTTTTGACCAAATTTCAGCCTGAGTGTTCTTAATCCACTTGTTCTTTTATGCGGGTTTTTACTGTATTCTCTTAAGCCATTTCTAAACTAAGTCAGAAACTCCTACCACTACAATCCCGTCTCAGTTCCACTAGGTTTTCGGAAACGAGTTGAATAGTAATACATATAGTTTCTCACGCCTTCACTGACAAATGAAGTCAAAGACGAATGCAATTGCAACTGTAATTTTCATTTAGTCCTGACAGAAGTGTTTGACATGAACAACATGGACGAAGTTCTACAAGCTATCTCTATCGGCCTCATAGTTGCGTGCTTCCTTCTCAACACCAATCGAGCTCTAAAGAGCATCGCAATATGCAAGGAATGCTTGGTCATCGTGAAACACAACGCAGGAATCAAAGACGATAAACTAGCCATATTATTCTACAAGAGGTTGTATTTGATACTGTCGAAGGCTTATTGTGCTGTCAACAACAACAAAAATGCCATAAAATATGCAGAAAAAATTCTCGAGATTTACTGTGATAGTGGAGAAAAACTTGCAGAATATGATCTAAGCTTCGATCTAGGAAAAATGTATTTGCGTCAAAGCAAATACGCAGAAGCAAGAAAACTCTACGAGAAAGCCCTACTAATCAGCACAGAAATCGACGACAAAAAGGGAGAAGCCGCCTGTTACGGAAATCTTGGACTTGTGTATCAATCAGTAAGCGAGTATGATAAAGCGCGAGAAAATTTTGAGAAATCACTTGTGATCAGAAAAGAAATCGGTGACAGAAATGGAGAAGCCGCCTGTTACGGAAATCTTGGACTTGTGTATCAATCACTTGGCGAGTATGACAAGGCGAGAGAACATCTTGAGAAATCACTTGTGATCACAAAAGAAATCGGTGACAGATATGGAGAAGCCGCCTGTTACGGAAATCTTGGAGCTGTGTATGAATCAGTTGGCGAGTATGACAAGGCGAGAGAACATCTTGAGAAATCACTTGTGATCACAAAAGAAATCGGTGACAGAAATGGAGAAGCCGCCTGTTACGGAAATCTTGGACTTGTGTATCAATCAGTTGGCGAGTATGACAAGGCGAGAGAACATCATGAGAAATCACTTTTGATCAGAAAAGAAATCGGTAACAGAAATGGAGAAGCCGCCTGCTACGGAAATCTTGGAGCTGTGTATCAATCAGTTGGCGAGTATGACAAGGCGAGAGAACATCTTGAGAAATCACTTGCGATCACAAAAGAAATCGGTGACAGAAATGGAGAAGCCGCCTGTTACGGAAATCTTGGAGCTGTGTATGAATCAGTTGGCGAGTATGACAAGGCGAGAGAACATTTTGAGAAATCACTTGTGATCAGAAAAGAAATCGGTCACAGAAATGGAGAAGCCGTCTGTTACGGAAATCTTGGACTTGTGTATCAATCTGTTGGCGAGTATGACAAGGCGAGAGAACATCACGAGAAATCACTTGTGATCAGAAAAGAAATCGGTGACAGAAAAGGAGAAGCCGCCTGTTACGGAAACCTTGGACATGTGTATCGATTAGTTGGCGAGTATGACATGGCTAGAAAACATCTCGAAAAATCACTTGCGATCACAAAAGAAATCGGTGACAGAAATGGAGAAGCCTCCAGCTACTTAAGGCTTGGTTCTCTGTATCTATCAGTCGGCGAAGAAGATGAGGCTAACAAACACTTTAAGAGAGCGTTGGTGATCAAAAGAAAAACTGGTGACAAGAAAGGGGTAATTTCTTGTTGCAATAGACTCGCTGCTTCCTTTCACTCTCTCGGTAAATATCCCATGGCTAACAGTTATAATCAGGAAGCACTTATGATCGCATCAGAAATTGGACACAGGGCTGAGAAAGCCGCCTCTTTATTAATGCAAGGATATATCTTCTACTCAATTGGTGACCGTGTCAAAGGTAAAGAATATTGCGAAGAAGCAATTGCGATTAGTAAAGAAATTGGACACCGAGCAACAGAAGCCAATTGTTGCTTACTGTTAGGAAACGTTCTTTTCAAAGATGGGGAACATGTTAAGGCTGAAGAGCATTTTATGAAGTCGCTTCAGATAAGTGAGGACATTGGCGATATTTTACAGCTTTTCCAATCGCTCTACGGGCTAGCACGCTTAAGAGTGCAAGAAGGAAAGATTCAGGAAGCTATCGCGTACTTACTTGCTAGTATCGAAAAATGCGAGAAAATACTCGGCTCCATACAAGATAACGATCAATGGAAGATATCGTTCTCGGACAACAAGATTTCTCCCTACCGTAATCTCTGTACATTGCTTTGTAAATGCGAAAATCCCGAAGCAGCCTTGTATGTTTCAGAGCTTGGGAAGGCAAGGGCTTTGGCAGATCTAATGTCAGCTCAGTACTCTATGAGGAATCCAGTCTCCGCTAATCCTCAAACATGGTCCGGTATTGAAAGCATAATGGACAAAAAACTTAATTGTTCTTGTCTATACGTCTTCTATTCTTCTGACAGCATATATTTCTGGATTCTTAAAAGTAGTGGAGTCAAACATTTCCGAAAGATCAAAGGAAGTGAAGCTATCGCTCATGAAGGATTTGCCCAGAATATGGAAGACTTTTTTGCCACCAAAAGCTTCAGAAGTTTTGACATGTCACCTAAGGAGCTACGCAAGAATGTGTCTGTAAATGTCGTACAAGGGGAGTCAAAATCATACGAGGATGACAGCCATGAAGGTTTCCGAATTGGAAATGAAAGTGAAGAGAACCAAGGTCCAAAAATGAATCTTCCTCTGTGTTACAAACTAATCATCGCTCCTGTGGTTGACTTGCTTGACGGCTCGGAGATCATCATCGTTCCTGATCGTACTTTATACAACATTCCATTTGCCGCATTGCCTGATGACAGTGGAAAGACGCTATCCGAGACTTTCAAGATCCGCGTCGCCCCTTCTTTAACAACTCTCAGGCTCATCCATGACAGTCCAGCAGACTATCACAGCCAGACCGGTGCACTGATAGTAGGGAATCCTGATGTTGGTGAGGTGATTTTCAAAGGACGTCTTACGCCCGTTTCGCGACTGCCTAGTGCAGAAGAGGAAGCAAAGATGGTAGGAAGAAAGCTGGGTGTTGAGCCTTTACTAGGACAGCAGGCTACTAAGCAGGCGGTACTTCAAGCGATGGAATCAGTGGCTCTGATACATTTGGCTGCTCACGGTGATGCAGAAAGAGGAGAAATTGCTCTGGCACCTTCTATTCGCATACCTAACGGTATACCTCGAGAAGGACTCTACTTATTGACAATGTCGGACATTTCAAAGGCTAAACTGCGAGCTAAACTGGTAGTCCTTAGCTGTTGCCATAGTGCACGTGGAGAGATTAAGGCCGAGGGAGCGGTCGGAATTGCTCGAGCATTCCTAGGATCTGGCGCACGCTCGGTGTTGGTGTCAATGTGGGCCAGAGAAGACAGCTCAACAGAGAAGTTAATAAGTCATTTCTACGATCACCTTGTTCGTGGGGAAAGCGCTAGTGACTCTCTTCACCAGGCCATGAAGTGGATGAGATGTAACGGCTACTCTGACGTTAAGCAGTGGGCGCCTTTTACACTGATTGGAGATAACGTAACCTTTAATTTTGGAAAGTAAGGTAAGATTACTTGAAAAAGTGTTTTTTTGTTTTTTAGCAAAAAGTACCTAATAATTGTTCAGTATTTTGCCGAGGAGGAGTTAGGAGTTATTTTTGTTCTTCTGCAACGGACATGGTGTTCTAATATAACTGACCTGCTTTCGATGAGAGACCATGAAATTACGTAATAACCTGAAATGCAGTTTTACTGACCAAATTTCAGATATAAATCGTATTCAGCTGTAAATGGTACAATGAAACTTGCATGGTTCCAGCTCAAGTCTGAATGACAATGATTTTATACTGCGTTTTATCAAACAAATAAGGAAGCCACTACCATATTATTTTAATGGTGTCTATTGTAATTGCGAAGTACATTTGAGAAATTTAGAAAGCACAAGCCACAAGGTAATGTCTTCCACATTTCTCAAGTTTTTTTAATGAATCGTAACGTTTTATGGCAAATTAATTTATTTCTTTGATTTATTCACTTTTTATATAGATTTAACCGTTACGGTGGTGCCACGATAATACACGAAAAACACGATTATTTACGTCTTATACAAATGTAGCTTTTCAGGCAATCAGCTAACGCCTTTTTTAGAAAACGTTCAACTGAGATTGACTAAAGTAGCCTAACAAGCCTTTTTCATAGCTTTACACTTTGTTTGTTTGTTCTCTTTCAGATGTCTTGGTTGAACTGACTGACTGACCAGCGGAAACAAGTGAGAAAGACAAAGCACAATGACCTCAAGAGACAGTTTTCAGGCCAGTGGTGTGTCTCAGTTAGTAATGTAATGTGACCCTTTTCAACAGTTTTGGTACCCTTTTAACCTTTTAATCATTCAGCAGCAGGATTCAAACTGGGATAAATGCTATGCAAAACGTTTCAACTTTTTGTTTAGTATGTATTTTTGAAGCAAAAACTAGTTTTACTCACGAGTATGCAATGATTTATTAGAGCTATTGCCTGCGAGTTGTTTTCAGTCAAAGAACAGTTGAAACTTGAGGTAGCTCAAAACACTTTCCAGCACTTTCCAAGACTATGGTTTTGATAAGTCATTACAAGCACTCTTTGTCAGTTGATGCTACAATCATTGAACCTTAAAACTGCCCAATCATTGATAAACGCATTGTTATCATCTTCGTGACACTATAGGTTACCATAGCATCAGTATGGCCTGTGCTAAAGACACTCTTAATTTTAGCTTTAAGTACCTATGTTTATTCGAAAATTTAAGGTAGCTCTGAGCCCCATGCACAGAATTTGTTTAAACTTTGCCAATAATTGCATCTTGTCCTTATCAAAATTCGATAATAAAGAATACATGGGTTTCTCCGCGCCGTTTTTGAAATATAAATACCTAAAACTAAAGTCAAGGGTGTTTTCAGTCTATCGTACCTCTGCTATCGCGACCCAAATTGTCCTGTTATATAGATAAGACACCTAAAACGACTGACACTAAGTAACAATTATTAACATGACTTAGAAAGAGAATGTTATTCTAAGCAAATTAAGTTGGGTCGACAACGTAGTGTACAGGGCATTTCTTACCGAACCAGCTTTCAGAGTGAAAGAGCTTTAGGACGTAAATATTTTATCAATTATTAGGAGTCTTTAGAAGAACATAAAAAGCCAAAAAAATGTGAATTTAAATTTCTACTAAAAAATTAAAGTTGAAATGAAGTTATTTTTACCAGTTAGGTTTGTAATTACATTTTGTAAATACCTCGCCGGGAAGCGTTGACCCTTAGTTAAATACACATTAGGAATTTAGGAGTTTTAAGTAATTATAAAGAAGTGTGAGGAACTATATTTGCGTGGCATTTATCGCGAAAACGTGATCATAAGGCTATTATTGTTGATTTAAAGGAGTAATAAATTAAACTAAAACTCTAAAGAAGAGAAGTCCATTTATGTAAACTACTTCCCAGACTGAACAAAGCTGTTGCTAGTGTGTAGCGATGCGGGATTCTCACAAAATTTCTGCGACGTTGAAATTGCGAACTAAAAGGGGACAGTTTTGAAGGACAATGGCCTCTGGAAATTTCATTTCGGATTTGAAATATGGTACACGGGGTGACAGGGAAAACACAAGTCTTTCCCTTTTGGCTACTGTTGTGTGGGTTATCCATGTTTTGTTTTATAATCTTAACAATTCGATTATTCCAGAGCGGAACAGTTCAGAAAAAAAGGGGAAAAGTTTGCTCTTTATCACATTGCACGTTCTGAGCCATTTTAATAAACCTGATCGTTTTCTAAGAACGCCAGTTGCCTAAAATTTTCCTGCGCAAAATTTCATCATGCGAAATTAGGTTTTGAACGAAAAACGCGCTCCCATTGAAAGCGAAAAAGACTTGTCTGACTCGTGCAAGATTGTTTGCTCTCGTCGTTATGAGTCAAAAACGCAACTTACTTTAGAAGATGTCGTGATGACCTAAACTCATTGGGGAAATCCGTTCAGTCTTATTAAAAGAACGAGTTGTCTTACTGGTTACAGTCTGCTTCTCTGTTATTTGTCATTTCGGGTTATTGTTGGGAAGATATGGGGCGCCGTTGGTAAATTTATTATTTAGACCGAATTTATGCCATTTTCCCCTTATTTATAAATAATTGGAAGTGCCACAAAATTTGTTTATAAATAAGACACAAGAACTTGTCCGTTGATATGTAAATAATTATTTTAGGTACGTTCTGATTTATAAATAATCTTTTACCATAGAGTTATTATATATAAATAATAAACTAAACAACTTCAATTATTTATAAATCAGGTCATCTCTAAAATAGTTATTTACATATCATAAAGTTTGTAAATGCCATTATTTATAAATAAATTACTTCGCCGGGGGTGTAAATTCATTATTTAGAAATAATAAATTTCACCTCACCGAGTGTAAATTTATTATTTATAAATAATGAACTTCACTGAGTGTGTAAATTTATTATTTATAAATAATGAACTTCACTGAGTGTGTAAATTCATTATTTAGAAATAATGAATTTCTCCTCGCCGAGTGTAAATTTATTGTTTATAAATAATGAACTTCATTGAGTGTGTAAATTCATTATTTAGAAATAATGAAGTTTCATTTCGCCGACTGTAAATTTATTATTTAGAAATAATGAATTTAACCGTGTGTGTAAATTCATTATTTAGAAATTCATTATTTAGAAATAATGAAGTTTCATTTCGCCGACTGTAAATTTATTATTTAGAAATAATGAATTTAACCGTGTGTGTAAATTCATTATTTAGAAATTCATTATTTAGAAATAATGAAGTTTCATCTCGCCGAATGTAAATTTATTACTTAGCTCTTATTAACCGAGCTGGAGGTCTGTATGGGAGAATCTTGACCGAGGTCGTGAGTACAGACCGAACACAGTGAGGTCTGTACACACGACCGAGGTCAAGATTCTCCCATACAGACCGACTTAGCTCGGTTAATAAGATGTTTATTATATGTCAAAGAAGAAAACTTTAATTCGTTTAATGTAACTGGTTTGCCGACAGTTTGCTTGCGAACGGCGATGAGCTTAACTTAAACCTGCCGAAATGTGCTCGTTCTCTTTACTTGTTTGTTTTGTCATCAGGCTTTTTGGCAGTGCCATAAATGATTGAGAAGAAAATGAAAGAAAATGGTGAACATTTTTGTATTTTAGTTTGCTACTTTGTCAACGCAAAATGAAACCGGTCTAGTTAGATGCCGGTCTAGATGGGAAAATCTAGACCGCGGTCAATATCGATTTCAGCCAATAATATTCGTGAATTCGGTAGTTCCTAGTGTTTGTGAGACGCAGCCATATAATAATTAGAAATAATGAACTTCACTGAGTATGTAAATTCATTATTTAGAAATAATAAAAGTATGAATGACTGACCCAGCGTCTCTTGCCCGATCGATTTCGGAGGCTTTTTCTCGCGCTATAAGTGAGACAGTTAAAGCTGCCCTTGCTCAGGTACGTACGCAGCCTGAAATTCAGCAGTGGCGGATCTAGGGAAGGCCCCCCCCCCCCCCCCTATTTTGGTTAATTGAGTTTAAGCGAGAATCACGCTTCAAATATCTATTATGTAGTTCTTATTCACTCAACAATTCGGCAGCTCACACTGCAACAGGAACAACGACAACGACAACGACAACGACAACAACTACTCAAAGGCCGAGGTAACAGGTAAATTTTAAGCCAAGAAATCGCTGCATGAAGAAAATGCAGAACTTTTAAAATCGGGAAATCGAATAATGTCTTTAGATGTTTAGATAATTCTTTGTAGCCTGTGAACAGGCTCACGTTGGAGCACAAACGCGCTCGGCGTAGCTGAGAGCGAGAAATCCACGGGCGAAGCCGCGAGAGGAGAAAGTCACTTTCTTGGCGTCTCTTTCCCGCCGATCGCTATTCCTCTTCGTCACTCGCGTGTTTGATTCAAACGTGAGCCCGCTCGCAGGTTAAATTCTTTGTGACCTTTGTGACCTTTGGACGGATAGCTGTGTGACACACTTTGTTTGGCTTGATGAAGTCACGGCTGGGCATGTCTATTCCAGGCAAGTCTAAAGATCATACACGTGGAAAGCTAAATTCATTTACGTTTAAACCATTATTGAATTTCAATAGAAATCAGACCTTTCACTTAACACGCCAAGCGATTTTTATTTTCTTCATGCAGCAGTTTCTTTTCTTAAAATTTACCTGTTACCTCGGCCTTTGAGTAGTTGTTCCTGTTGCAGTGTGAGCTGCCGCATTGCTGAGTGAATAAGAACTCCATAATAGAGAGTTGAGGCGGGGGGTTGGGGGGGGGGGGGGAGAACGGGCTCCCCGGGCCCCTCCCCCAGATCCGCCAGTGCTGAATTTCAGGCTACATACCGCCGCCGTTACCTACTTGAGCAAGGGTAGCATTAACTGTCTCACTTATAGCGCGAGAAACAGCCTCCGAAATCGATCGGGCAAGAGACGCTGGGTCAGCCATTCATACTTTCATTATTTCTAAATAATGAATTTACATACTCAGTGAAGTTCATTATTTCTAAGTAACAAATTTACACTCGGCGAGATGAAACTTCATTATTTCTAAATAATTAATTTCTAAATAATAAATTTACAGTCGGCGAAATGAAACTTCATTATTTCTAAATAATGAATTTACACACTCAATGAAGTTCATTATTTATAAATAATAAATTAACACTTGGCGAGGAGAAATTCATTATTTCTAAATAATGAATTTACACACTCAGTGAAGTTCATTATTTATAAATAATAAATTTACACTCGGCGAGGTGAAATTTATTATTTCTAAATAATGAATTTACACTCCCGGTGAAGTAATTTATTTATAAATAATGGCATTTACAAACTTTATGATATGTAAATAACTATTTTAGAGATGACCTGATATATAAATAATTGAAGTTGTTTAGTTTATTATTTATATATAATAACTCTATGGTAAAAGATTATTTATAAATCAGAACGTACCTAAAATAATTATTTACATATCAACGGACAAGTTCTTGTGTCTTATTTATAAACAAATTTTGTGGCGTTTCCAATTATTTATAAATAAGGGGAAAATGGCATAAATTCGGTCTAAATAATAAATTTACAAACGGCGCCCCATAGGAAGACGGCAACAAAGAAATCTACTCCGGCCTGTTGTTCGGTAGAAAAAGGTGATACGAAAGCGTTTTAACTTGAGGGTTTGTGCTCATTCACTTTGGTTTTGCATTCCCACGTTTCTTGTTTAGTTACTGAAACACTCGCGCCATTTTCTAATCCAATCAGAAGTAAAGCCAACTGAATCGTAACTCGCTCGCCCACGTTTTCCCGCGCTTCACGCCAATCACGTGCTTAATGCGATAATTGATTGGCTTACTCGATCGCTCGTGCCTTTTGTGATTGGTTACGTTGGCTTGGATTTTAAGATTCAAATGAAAATCTCTCTGTGTAGAGCTTTTAACTAGAGCTAGCGGTTGCATCTTGACTATGTTAAGAATCATTGTCAGAGAAAACCGGGCAGTACCAAAACATCGAGGTCGGCTGTTTACCTTCATCTTTTCACAGTATAAAAGCTATCGGAAAAGATTAACAACCATGACATTTGCCGAGGTAGGCGCTCGTTTTTCTTCGAGATATCACCACATCATGATATTCGCCTCTCAAGCGGTCTAAAATGGCCGAACTTTCGGGCAACTTTAGGTGAGCCTAAAAGATACTTCGTACAAATTCCAGAAACTCTAATCTTCGTGCGACGATACTTGTCCGCTTATTAGTTGATTGAAAAATGCTAGAGGTCTTTCGCTTTAATTCTACGGTTTTCACGAGGTTCCAAATATCGCCGCCGAATCGTTAATGAGCGTAACCCAAATTTTAGCCATTTTCAGAAAGTCGTTTTTCAAAAGTGCGGCAGTTTATCTCCACAGAAACACATTTTTGTGGTAGTATTTTGCATTGTTATCAATATCCAGTTTAGTTAAAATTGGTATCTACAGGCAAATCGGTGTAATCCGTCTCGCAAAGTCCAAGGAAAAAAAAAAAAATCATCAGTCAGAAGTATTTCCCGCCAAATTTTTAGCCAAGAATATCACCTTATACCGACTTTCTGCAATTGTTAACCATGATTTACTGAAAGATCTCCAAAACATTGCTAGCTGGACTGCAAAATAGAATATTTAGGCTGTGACATTGTTATTAACCTATGTAAACTTTCCAAACTCGCCAAATCCTTACCATTATTTGGGCTAAAATTTTCCCGCGAAAATTCTATTTTTAACGTCACGCTGCATGGAAAAACAGATCCTCACTTCGCTGGTCTTTTTTGCTGTTTAGTAGAACAAACTGCAAGTTAATAGTGAGCGAAGCTTTTCCCTGAATTATAATTTTGGGACTTCTGCAAACCCCTTGTCTACATCGATTTCCCCTTTTTCGGAAGGCGTGACGCGTTACAGATTCAAAGGTCAGACGACAGGACTTCGAAATGTCGATCTTACCTAAAGCTCTCTCCTTGGTTTTGAAAACATTGGCTCTTTCGGATCAGAAAAATCTCCAAGCATTGCAGGAAGCGGGTCAGTTTTCCTACAATTATTGCTAAAATTTAAAGCTGTTTTTGCCGCCAAAATGTTTTCGTGATTTATCGCCAAGGGTTCTTAACTTTTACAGCAAGTAAAAGTTTAAAACTTTCGTTGACTTTAAATTGTGTACATGTATTAAAACATGCTAACGACTAACAACGACTTCAACGTTTTGCTTTCTGTTTTGCTTTCTACGTGCGTCAGAAATTTGAAACCGTTCCGCGTTCCGCGTGAATAGAAATCGTTCCCGAATCTGTCAGACACACAGTAGAGATATAATAAATATCTTACTAACCCCGTCTTCTCGGTCCGTACTGTAAATTATGGATCCTCGTTTTTGTCCCTTCCATTTGTGACCCAAGCGCGAAGCGTGCGGGCCATACTTCGAAGGGGAAAAAACGCGGTCTGAAACTTACATTATTATATGGCTGTGTCTCACAAGGACTGGGAACTACCGAATTCACGAATTTGATTGGCTGAAATCGATGTTGACCGCGGTCTAGATTTTCCCATCCAGACCGGCATCTAGACCGGTTTCATTTTGCGTTGAAAAAGTAGCAAACTCAAATACAAAAATGTTCACCATTTTCTTTTATTTTATTTTCAATCATTTATGAAAGTGCCAAAAAGCCTGATGACAAAAAAAAAAAAAAAAAGTAAAGAGGACGAGCAAATTTCGGCAGGTTTATGTTAAGCTCATCGCCGTTCGCAAGGAAAATGTCAGCAAACAAGTTACATTAAACGAATTAAAGTTTTCTTTTTTGCCATATAATAAACATCTTATTAACCGAGCTAAGTCGGTCTGTATGGGAGAATCTTGACCTCGGTCGTGTGTACAGATCTCACTGCGTTCGGTCTGTACTCACGACCTCGGTCAAGATTCTCCCATACAGACCTCCAGCTCGGTTAATAAGAGCTAAGTACGGACCTCGAACTCAGTTGGTGAGAGGCATAGAAAGAAAGGCCCAAATAATTAACTAATAAACGGCAAAGTAATTGTGAGAATATATTTTACTGAGTAAGGAAGATAATCGGAGATATTGGCCACATTTTCAAGTGCTTAGTGTTACATATAATCAGCATGTTTTAGCTTTGGAATGTTTCTTCTTTTTATGTGATTCTTTGGGTTCTGTTTTAACCCGCGCCAAGTCAAATTCATTCTCACTAATGATCTTCTTTTGTTTTAAAGAAGGTGACTCCCCTAGATCAGCACCATCTTTTTGGTGCTTCCTAGAATGACGTGACGAATTATCGCCTGGCATAACTGGCTCTTGTTTCACTATCATGTCCGAGCTTACAGATTTGACCTTCCTCTTTTTCTTGCTCGTTGTAAGCGCTAAATCCTCTTCCCTTTGCTCATTTACACTCATTTCCGCCTTCCTCTTTCTTGGAGAATCTGAACGTTCTTCTCCATTTCTTGCCGCGCTCTCAGAACTAGCATTTGTATTGGGTTCAGTTTTAACCAGCATCAAGTCAACTTCATGTTTTGCTTTGTCTTTCTTCTTCTTTTTCGGAGAGTCATGCTTTATTAATCCGCTCGCGTTACTGTTCCTGGACTCTTCCAAATTCTCCAACTGCTCTTCTATTGTGCGCTTTCGGGATTGATCTTTTGGATCCTCGATTTGTTCGGATAAATTGCTTGACATTTCTTCTGCCGTGTGTTTAATCTTTCGCCGGGGCTTTCCTGTTTAAAAAAGAAATGTTCTTCTTTTACATTTTCAACCTTCAGCTGATAACAAAGAATGTATTCAATACACTGTGCTCAAATTCCTTGGGACAGTTGTAGCTTGATCAAAAAACTGAATCCGCTGATGCTAATGAGGCAGAATTTGTAAATTTACAAACTAAGATTCCCCAATTGATAACATTGCACTTAACATGTTACAAACAGCAAAGACCTACTATAACCAAATGGCTTCCACTTTTTTATGAATTGACTGGGTGGCTGTCTTTGGACAGACAGTGAAGATTCAGGCAGTGTAGCTGGAGGGACAGACACTGACCGGATGACACTCATCTGCCCGCTAAATGAACCAGCTAAAAACAAACGCAATTATACTTTAATTAGAAACAGGTGTAAAGGCGAAAATGTAACAAAATCTTCTTTGATGGATTTGCTGGGAATACTTTCCATAGTACATGTACCAAAACTTCCAGAAATTTTGGTCGAAACTCAAATCAAATAGAAAGGTCCGTTTCGGTTTGGTCCAGTCGACAGGAATATTCAGGATCGCAGCTTCTAGAGGAAGTCCACTTTAATTGGTCTGATCGAAATTTGCCTTTCCACTTGACAAATTGGTTCATTGCCCGACTTCTGCTCAGTAGATTGTCACTTATGCGAGGGATTGGGGAAACGAATAGAAAATGGTAAGAGCCATTCCTCTCAGTTGGCCAGGTTGACTTGCTTAATCCCATAGGTCTCTGACAGGTTGGTCTGGCATAACAGAAAGCATCCTGGAATTCAACCATGCATGGAATTTTTCCTAAAATACTACGCGGCTGTACAGTAGATAACATGTATGCATTATAGATGCTTATACTCACCTGCACACAAAGACTTTTTTCCTACAGACGGAAGCAACACAGTGAAAGGAGACAGCTGGACAGTGATACAAAGAGAAATAGATAAGCAAACAAAAGTCAACGGTAGGTGGGAGGGGGATTTGGGGGAGGGGGGGAGGGCAGAGGAATCAGAACCTCCTGCTTCCCGTACCTCCACACTTGAAAAATGACAAAGTACACTGTACACTGCACCATGGCATTTTATCACAACGCAATCAACTGGCAACTACGCAATGTCATTATCAGCTATCTACTTACCTCAGCACTGCAGTCTGTCCTTGACTGGACTTCATAACGTTTGTCTGTGTTCTATGGATGAAACAAAATATAGTAATGCTCAGTTCCCTCCATGAGATGCACTTGCAGGGAATCATGGTAGTAACTGTTGTTCTCATCATCTTGGATTGGATATTTGTTTTGATTAATACATTTTGTACAACTACCATGATTTCCTGCAGGCATGTCACACAGAGAGAATAGGCCATAAAAACAATAAACAGTTAATGCCAATATCAAAATAGAAGAACACATGTATAGGGCAGCCAGAATCACTGTATTCATCTTTATAGGCAGCCAGCTTACTGTAATCCACTCACTATGACAGTATGTACACTAGAAAACAGTGATGTGAACACTCCTTCCCTTACAGGGGTTGAAGAAAGTGCCATCTAGTCATCCCACATAAGTAAATTTTCCTGCCAGGCAAGTAACATTTCATTCTCACTTGCCCAATGGGCAAAGGCCTAGGCAAGTAGTCTGTCAACTAGATACAAAAAAAGGTAAACTAAGACTTGCCCAGGGTGGGTAAAATTTGAGTGCTGCTTGTCCAAAGGGCAGCTGGAATCCACTGTAGGAAAAAAGATGGCGGCTGTACATTTTACCACAATGCCTTGCGAACCTAACACAGCCTAAAAGGCACAAGGAAAGCCAAATTTTTACAATATTTGTCTCTATATTAAGGACATTAAGTAGCCTAGGTTTGAAGATTTTATAACTTTTCTGCATGTTTTTATAAACGTTAAGAATTTCATGTGCTAAGAACTATGGGTAAATGTACCAGTCACCATCTTTTTTCTTACAGAGGATTCAAGTGGGTTTTTCTTTTTTCGAGACCTGCCTTAGTCACAAGTTGCCTACATTCAGAAACATCATTGAAGGGGAGGTGCAGGAAACACTAAGTGCTACTGTGAGTTTGTTGTTGCCTAGTGACTCCTGGCCCTCTCAAAGTGCTACCAATTATTTGGGCAAAGGTTTTTGCTTTAGACTCCAGAGAGGAAACTAAAGGCCACTGAGAATTTGTGATGTTATTTGGCACTAGGCACTGGGGTAAATTTTTAGCCCTGATGTCTGATGTGCATGCAACATTGGTGAGATTACTGTTAAGAGACTCAGTCTCCAGTGAACGGTATACATGCGGGTGATAATAAAGTTGCTGACAATCAAAACAATTAGCTCTCAAGGAAAATTGCTACTTACAATAAAGGTCTGCATTGGGTTGTCCTTACTACCTGAGCTCACCCTGGTTTCTGTAGCATTACACAACAAGGAATATTTCTACTCCACCCCCTCCCCCCTAGATGGGAAGCTAGTTCATCGCAGGGTTACTGGGTGGAGAGGGGCACCGTGAGAGTAAAAAAAATTTCTGGCCCAATCTGAGCACCCAGACCACCTGCTCCAGACTCTGGCAGCATGCTAACTATTCAGCCACCATATGTCCTGTACAGACCACACATCACTCTTTAAAAACACTAATTATGATAGGCACCTGTGCACCACTCGGGGGTAGATCCTGTGATCCATTCAAAACAATATTACGGCCAGATAGACTTGACAAGTCAAACTGTGAAGAAAAATGCAAATGCATGACTTCTCTTGAACCTCAGTGTTAACATAGATAGGAATTACATATAACTGTTAACTATAAGGCTTGATTTCCCAAAACAGCAACTGGTATTCAAGCCTACTGTACTATGAGAGTTTCACTTATGAGTTAGACACCAAACATTTGTCAAATAGTTTTGCCCTATACATGTAATTCATCACAATAAAAGATACTGTTATATCCAGCAATTGCAAAGCCTTGAAGGATTGGCATTCAAAAGTGCTTACACTAATTGCGCTGTTTTTCCTCAATTCATGTAGTTATATATGCTTATTGACTCTACAGCAGTTAACTTAACGTGGCAGTAACCAACCCGAAAGCCTTAGCTATTTTGGTCACCGGGCACATTTGACTTTCTATTTGTTGTTATTAATATTATGCAATACTCATAGATTGATTGTTAACAATGTGCAGATCCAGAAAATATCCATACTTCCCCCACAGAAGGGATTGGAATTTCCTGGGGGGTGGGGGGTTCTGGAAGGCCAAAAACTTAAAGAAATGTATGAAGCTTAACTGGAATTTCCAGAGGGGTGGGGAGGTGTTAGAAAAAAAAATCCCTTCCGTGGGGGAGGTATGGGTATTTTCTGGAACTACACAATATGAAAATGGTGGAAAACAGTAAAAAATCTGAAAATCTGAATCTTACTAATTACTCCTGAAAATTAAAAGGTTTCATTTAGCTTACATCATAAGGTACTTTGATCAGCCAAAGTGAAGACTTGTCATTATCTGATAAAACATCTTCAAGCACTGGACACTCTATTGAATCATCCATATTCACAGCTTCAAAACCAACAGGACATTGAGACCTAGAAGGTGATCACAACATTAGAATCTGTTGGTAAAACAAGTACAAAATAGATTTGGCATGGTGTGGGGGGAGGGAGTGAAGGGGGGGGGGGGGGAGAGACTGCCCGTCATCAAATCTAAAAGTCTATTTACTGGAGATAGTATTTGGTGGCAACATAATATAAGTATGCTCACCATCAGTTAAATCACTGTAATCCATACTTCTCTGTTTCTTTTAAGGTGTATCAATCTAAGTTCAAATAAAGCTCAAGCTATACCTTGATTGGTCTCCCTCATGGGTTTCTTTCAAATTATAGGCACTCTAGAACTTTTCTCATAGGATCAAAGTTCGCCACCCCTCCCCTGAGATTTCCAAGGCTGCAACATTTTGAAGCTTATCTTAAGTAAGCCTCCTACGCTGCTCGTCACGCAATCTTCCTCCACCACGAGGAAGATTGCGTGACGAGCTTAAAGCAAAAAGCGTCTGCGTTAGAGGCTAATCCTCACTTTCTAAAAACTTTTTTGTATAATTAGAAGCTCTAATTTTACTGCTTCGATGAACCTACCTCAATTTTTTCCTAGATGACGGCATTGTTGTTCCCTTCAAGAAGATGCAAATTTGTAAACATTAGTGAAAGCTTATGTCGTTCACCTTATGTCGTTCATGGAACTAACCAGTCCAGCTTGAGTTTCATACAATCACCTTAATTTTTACTCACCAATCTTTCAGCAAGCAAGAACAAGAACAAATTCTAAGAAATACTTCTTTACTTTATCGTACTTTCGGCGAAATTACTTCAAACATGGAAGAACTTTTGAAACCATGTGCTTAAAGTGCGACCGCGTTTGGCCAGCACACTAAGATCAAAGAGATTGGTACTTTAAGTACTACCTAAAGAAGTGTGACAGTAACCTGATGGTCACGGTTCCAGGCTGTTCTCGACTGAAAGTTCACAAATTATATCTACGTGGCGGCTGTTCTCTTCATTCGTAAACTAAGTCGTTAATTAGATTGCACAGATTTCTTTCTGATATACTTAAACTTGATACAGCATTCCTAGGAATAAACCACTGTATCGTTCTTGAGCAACATGTTCCTTCGATGGATGTATAAAGACCTTTGCTTTCCGTCTTGTCGCTTGGTGGTTTTTCGCGCGATTTCCTCAAACACGCTATTCCCCTGGGTGAGTCGAAGATCACACGCGTGTTTTGAAGAGAGAAGAGGCAAATATCCGAGGAGTTTTTCAAACTATCAAGACAGATTCTTCCACGAGTCAAAACGAAGGGTAATCGACTGTTCAATGTTGGTTTGTTTGATTTTTGGCTGGAAGTGGGGGGAGAGGGCAGGGGGGGGGGGGGGGAACGGGGGGGGGGATTAAGACCGATGAGGGTAGACGGTATGAGAACCTAAGATGTTCGAGGAGGTTTCAACAATGTAGAGGCTTTGCCTGTTTTTGTTTTGTTTTGTTTTGTTTTGTTTTGTTTTGTTTTTTGTTTTTGTTTGTCTTTTTTGATGTTGTTTGAAAAGGTTGGCATTCATTTTCGTGTGTAGAATCACAGCTTCATTTACATTTGCGATCTGTCTTCTCCTCTAGGGAGGGGTGGTTGGGGTTAGAGGACATGGGCGAGGTGGGGGGGGGGGGGTTAACTGACTGGGAACTAGCATACTTTTTTCCAGAAATCACATATTAGTCCTTGGCATGGGCTACTTTACAAATGTTGAAATTTGGCTGAGTAGACCCCTTGAGGACATAAAGGAAAGCAAACAAGCCAGTTTATTTATTTATTAATTTTTTTTCTATCAAGTTAATATATTTGTGTTTTTTTTTTATTACAGAAGGGTGATAATGTTATCCTCATAGGAAGCCCAGGGGCTGGTAAGACCAGTGTTGGAAGAATGCTGGGTGGTCAGCTGGGGAGGAAGGTTATCGATGTTGACGATGATGTGCTGGAGAATGTGTGGGGGATGACAGTTGCAGAAAAGGTAGTTGCAAAGTCAAATTTTTTACAATAATTTAATTATTAAACTAAAATACATGTGCAAACTGGATGCACTGTGTAGCAAGGTCTTGCCATGCTGGGGGAGGAGGGGTAGGGGACAGAGGAACCTTGGAGTTAAGGGGGCAGTGACCCTACAGAAGGCAGGGTGTAGTAATTCCAAGGTGGCAGGAACCAGGAGGTAGAGGGAAAAAATATAAATGAATACTTAAATAATTCCTAATAAAATGTTTATTAATACCTGCGGTGTCCATTTCACATCATTGTGCTCTTCTATGGAGCTGTGCAAATTATAAAGAAAACTAACCATGATATAAAAATACTTATTTAATAGAACTAACTAAATTTTGCAACATAATTTGTTAATATTTTGCACTGAGAAAAGTATCAAGTGGTTGGGACTGATTACCAGCCGCTGGTTGAGAAAGCTGGAGCAGGGGGGAACGTAGACCGGACTCGCGTGAGCAACAGAAATCGGGACTATGAAGCAACCTGGAGTTTTGTGACTCCCCTTATTCCCCCCGCCACCCCTGCCAGATTGACTGCTAGCCCATCGTAGGTTGAAGTTGAGTGGCATCAAGCTTTTTGCAGCCTGATCACATCAACATTTCTCCAGTACCAATTTAAACCTCTTGTGGAAAGAGGCACTGTGAGAGTTGATTCTCTTGTCAATTAAGGCAAAATAATGAATCTGGCTGGAGGGCTTAACTTGAATGCATAGTACCCCCTTATTTTGTGTCATCATCAACTAGGTTAAGATCTGTTTTGTGCTTTATGGGTGGACGAGGGAGGGTAGGGGACAGGCCAGCGTTTCTGAGCAATGACCCCTTCCCCCCCAAGCCCCTCCTCCCTTGCAAGAAATATCTTTGATGATATCTGACATGCAACTTATCCATTAAGCCTCAAGAATTTTTAATCAGCATCTCAGTCACAAGAAGCTACATAACTGTTTTGAGCTGTTTATTTTACATTTTTTGTCACATTTAGTTGCTTCAAGTTGGATCTGATTTCTTTGTGGAGGCAGAGGGGCGTGCTCTCTTGCAGTTTTCTTCTGACAATGCAGTTGTTTCTCTATCTGGTTCCAATCCAATGCACAAGGAAGCCATGGACCATGTCAAGTCACTCGGCATTGTTGTCTACTTAGATGTGGAGGATGATGAGATTTTGAATCGGCTTGCTGCGATGAAAGTCAACCGTATTGTTGGACAGAACGAAGGTACACTGTAGAGTCATCTTCCTTGGAGGCACTTCATAATTTTGTTCATTTAAGTGAAAAGCACATTTCAGAAGCAAACTGAAGAGCTCTTACCTAAACAAGGCTCTGTCACTACCTCTTAGGCAGTCACCTCTGTTAACCCTTTGACTCACAAGGGTGATCGATATCTAACTTCTCCTTACAACTTCGATACATTGTCAGGTAGACAGGTGATGACAATAAAGCAAACTATCTACTAGAGGGTATTCTCTCAGTTGATAGAACACTTAATTCTCAGAACCAACACACAAGAAAGTGTAAAGGGAATTAATGGTCAGATCTTGGGAGTGAAAGGGTTAAGTAGAAAACTACCAGCATTTATGGGCACCTTTATGACGTGATGTGACTGCATTGTAACAGCGTCTTGTAAGGCTAACATCCCTAAAAAGAGACTCGGCTTCCTGGGGTTTAGGCAGCTCCCAAAGGTAGACCAGAACACACCAAATAGACAGACATATGAAAGACCTCTTAACTGCGTAAGACATATACCTATTAAAAAAGAAGGCGCGACACTTCTCAAGCCAAAAGCATGGCCCTCTCTTAAGTAATAACATCTCTGTAAGATGGAATCCTCTATACTGAACGAGCATCAAATAAGGCAGTCTCTTCTCTCAGGCGATTAGCTCTGTAAGACAACTACTTGCACTTCTATTAGGAATTAAAGGCACGACATTTCTCTAACTATAGTTGGATACCCATGTATGGTATACAGTTTTCTCTGATTGTGGTACAACTCATTACGTTTTCAAAACTCTTTTGGCAGGAATAAGTATGAGTGAAATTCTTCAATATCGCAAGCAGTTTTATGAATCTAGCTATGACGTTCGCGTTGTCTGTGCTAGAGGAGATTCTATTGAAGAAATTGCCAACAAAACGGTAAAAAGGCTGCAAGAGTTAACACATCTCAAGGGATTCACCAGCACAAGGCGAGAAAACTCGGAAACAAACGGCGCGAACCCAGGGTTTTTGGATGTCGTGTTAGAGGGACTTGCTCCAGATGGGGGACTGTATGTACCAAGAAAGAAAATACCACACCTAACTCAAGGTGAGAAGTATACAAGTTAGTTTAATGCTAGCATTTAGGTACCCGACGAAATAGTTCGTTGAAGTGTCCGTTTTCTGGCTAGTAGACACAGAACAATCTGTCATAATAAAATTGTCACGATTCCTGGTAGACAGTCGAAAGGCGCCAACATGCGGACCCCCACCTAGCTGGTGTGGGAGAGTGGAGGGGTTAGGGGGACGGGGGGGGGGGTCAGATACTCCCGGTTTCCGTACCCCGCTCTCCCGCTTCCCGTACCTTAATCTCCCGACTCCTGCCCTCTTCCGTCCTGCTCCCGTCCCCTGAATATTAAAAGACTCAAAATACAAGCACGAATTTTCTTGTTTTTGAAAGTATTCTAATACACAATAAATAACAAAAATGAGCGTTTTACATTTCTCTCTCTCTTCCCACCTGCTTATATTAGAACTCCCACTTCCCGCTCTTTCCTGTCGGGGCTCTATTCTCCCGGGTTCTCGCCCCGCTGCCCTCTGCCACACGCTAGCTGGTAAACAAATAACGTTTGTCATTGACATCTCGCATTACTATATTATCTTTGTTTTCCAGGTCAGTGGGAAAGGCTTGTAGACTGTAGCTACCAAGAAAGGGCTTTGAGAATCCTAGAAACCTGGATACCATCAACCGATCTCCATCCCATGATTCTACGCGGGATGATCTCCAAAGCATACTCTGCTAACTTTCAGCACGAGTCAGTTGCTCCTGTAGTCAAACTGAACGACCAGTTCTATATACACGAGCTGTTTCATGGCCCTACGGCTTCCTTTAAAGACTTAGCCTTGCAACTAACACCACAATTTTTCAACGAAGCTCTTTCACACAATTCTGTCACTGAAGGACATCTTAAGCGTCTGATTCTGGTTGCGACGTCAGGAGATACAGGCAGCGCGGTGCTAGAAGGTTTTAAGGACGTGTCCAGGACAGAAGTTCTCATTCTGTACCCAGACGAGGGTGTCAGTCAGATACAGAAGGCTCAGATGGTTTCAGCGGATAGCCCTAATACACGCGTTATCGGTGTCAAAGGTGACTTTGACTTTTGTCAAACTACAATCAAGACCATATTTAATGACAAGTCGTTCAGCAAGACGCTTGCAGACTCTTATGACGTACAACTGAGCGCTGCCAACTCTTTAAACTGGGGTCGCTTGTTGCCTCAAGTTGTGTACCATGCCTCGGCGTACTTGGACCTGGTCAAATCCGGGGTTATCTCTATGGGTGATATGGCAGATTTATGTGTGCCAACTGGCAATTTTGGCAATATTCTGGCTGCCTACTATGTCAAGGTTGGTTGAAGTATTAAAAAAACGCACTGTTTTATACCGTGTTGTTTGCCTAGTTCCTAGGCCTCGATATTTCACCTCGCTCAATCGTTTTCAAGTGATGTAGTCTCGGATACGTCATCGAAATCAATCCTGATTGACCGTGAAGGCCTGGGAGAATGTCGTAAAGGAAGTAGGCAGCCGTGTTCGCACGAAATTTCTTTTTGAAGCTTAGCATATAGCTTCAAGGAGTGTAGGAATTTCGGCTAGAAATCAAGCATTCGTTTCGAAAATTGTGGTGTAACTCCAGACCTACTCTCGGGTCATGCCCCAGTTGCAACGGATCGCTATAAATTATATTTCAGTATTTACCATTTGCTCGTTTGTTCTCTGTACAGAAATCTCAGTTCTGTCACTATGGTGTCCCTGAGTATAGGTGGCTGCCTGACAAATTGTTAATACCAAGATAAAATAAGTTGTATGGCAATCTATAAGGAGATTTGATACTTCGATGTAAAAAAAAAGTTCTTTTCTGTTTTCAGGAAATGGGGATACCTTTCAATAACCTGATCTGCGCTTCAAACGAAAACAACATCTTGACAGACTTTTTCCACACTGGTTCATACGACATGGGAAAGCGACATCTTCACCAAACTGTCTCTTCTTCCATTGACATTCTGAAATCGTCCAACCTGGAAAGGTTACTTTATCACGTAACCGGGAGCAATGGACAAGTTGTAGCCGGTTTAATGAGATCGTTAGAAGAAAACAAGCATTTTAAGGTACGTAATTGGTAACTAACATATACTAAAACTGAGGCTGTTTTTCACTGGCGCACACAAGAGCATAATTTAGTGACGGTCGTCAGCATCCACTCTCGTCCCCACAGGCCGCGGTCGGACCTGATTCGTTGAGGATGTGCAGAGTATTGGTTTCGTATTCTCAGCCATTCAGATTTGTCAGATTTGACGGGAAGTCAGTTAATCGTGAACTTCCAGTGCTAAACCCGCCCAGAGGTCGCGATTCTTGGTGCTGACCAAAAGGATCTTGGCCTCTGGGGACGAGAATGCCCGATACCAGGTCATTGCCGTCAAAAAGACGTGTCGCACAGGAACAAGCCGAGACAAAAAAATCTTTTGTAAAAGAAATCACACAAATCAGGCATTCAGGATAAAACGTATTGACCAATAAATATACACCCGAACAGAGCTATGTATCGAGTTAATGAATAAAAAATAAATACATAAATTACATTAAAGGCTGCTTTGGGAAGGTCGTACAAACTTTTGAGATTTATTCACAACAGTGAAACTGAAAACGGATGCCGATTTCGTTTCTTTTTCTGACTTGTGAATTTAAAAAAAAGACGCCAGTTGTAATACTCCGATTGTACGTAATCAAAAATCAAACTTAACAGCGCGTTGTGTTAAGAACATGTTGTAGTTCCACTGAACACACGGTTGCTTAGGTATTTTGAGTTCTTTTGGCTACATACGAAATTACCTTT
The DNA here is from genome assembly GCF_964199315.1 of Orbicella franksi. Classification (NCBI taxonomy): domain Eukaryota; kingdom Metazoa; phylum Cnidaria; class Anthozoa; order Scleractinia; family Merulinidae; genus Orbicella; species Orbicella franksi. The sequence continues at coordinate 20,155,409 of NC_138155.1, read as the reverse complement.
AAATGGTAGGAAACCTGAAAATAACAGAGATAATTATAAACCATAAAGGAACAAGGATGGCTAAGGATGGAGAAGATTAACACGGATTACAAACGACGAATTTGAAAAATTGAGGCTAAACTTTTCAATATGCGCAAACCGTGACTGAGCCCCTTTAAAGTCGCAAGTTTTTTCTTTGTACGGATTGAAACCGCGTCTCTCCCAATCGCGAAACTAAGAACCCTCAAGACACAGAAAATCTCCAATCCTCGAAATTAAAAATTCGCAATTTTTTTTTGTTTGTTTGTTTGTTTTGTTTTGCTACGACGTCAAAATTGCTCAGCTATTTGTAATTTCCTTACAGATTTCTGATGACCTCAGGGGTGAGTTGTCGTCAGTATTCAAGGCTGACTGGACAACAGAAGACAAGTGTTTGGACACCATTAGATCTACATTTGAACAAACTGGCTATGTCCTGGACACTCACACGGCAGTGGCTAAAGACGTGGCTGACCGCTTTGTTGATTCTAACCAACCGCTTATAATTTCCGCCACGGCACACTACAGTAAATTTGCTCATGACGTACTTAAGGGGTTACGGCAGTTGCCAACATCACATGACCCTGTGGAGTTGTTTGCAAGCTTAAGAAAAGTCGCTACCAAGCCTGCGCCGCACAGAAGACTCGAAAATGCAATCAGCCGACCACAGGTTCACAAGACAGTGTGCGAGGCTAATGTCAGTACAGTTATGGACGAGATCGATCGCTTCTTAAGTCGGTGATATCGCCGAGGATTTCATTTAAATTTAATAAAATGTATTCTGCCAACTGAAGCATTCCAATATGAACTGAACAGAAGTTTACAAACCTCCTAACAAGTTCAATAGTGACAACCCTATAACGTAAGATTTATTGTGTAACAAATAAAGAAATACTTTAGAATGGAGGGTTTACTGTTGGAAGACTTTCGTGTCTAAGGCTGTGTTCACATTTGGTGCCAGAATATGATTCTTGCTGGGACTGATGTGAACAAACTGATTGTCCAAGTACTCACACCAGAATTGGGGCGAAGTGTCCGTGCCCAAGTACAAGGTCTCGACCTTGTGCTTGGGCACTAAATAGACCAAAATGGCTGCTATTTAAAATTCTTTTGTATGCATTTAAATTAGCCCAACTAACCTCTTTTGAGAGTAAAAATTCTTTTGAATTACCAACTCAAAAATGAGATTAGCTGGGCTAATTTTAATACTTACAAAAGAATTTTTAATGGGCAGCCATTTACGAATGGGGTCTATGGTACTTGGTTCCAGTGTCTGAACACAACACTATTTTCTGCCAGTCCCCAGAAACCAGTTCTTGGAACAAGTGTGAACACAACCTGAGACTTTGTAGCTCTTTGTGGCTTGTGTCATTTATAACTTAGTTTTTATGGTATTTTATAGATAAAGAAAAAAAGGTATTGGCATTATGAGTCGTTTCACTTGATTCTGGGAGACTTTCAAGCCCCTCCATCTTTTTTAATAAACCTCACATTTACACATACATGTATTAGTCTTCTAAAGTTCTCCTTGGTTCTTACTGATCTTCAATATTATATAGAAATCACTAGCAATCCACTGGATTTTTTTTTTCTTTGAAAGCCTTGGAAATATTGCCAGGATTCATGGACTATAATATTAGCATTAACAAACAATGAATAAGCTACAAACTTCAGGATCAACTGGCAAGGAGACAATGCCAATCATAGGCTTTTTGCAACACTAGTTGGTCACGTGAGCTTACCAGTAATTTTCATGAACACAAAACAAAACCACTTTGGAGAACGACAGCAATAGAAACAGAGTAAAGAAACAAGCTAGCTAACAGACTTTTTTCTGGCTTATACATGTTTCTCCAAAGAGATGCTATTTTTATAGTTGTAAGAATTAGAAGGATTTTTGTGAGAGGGACAAGCCTTGCCATCTAATTGCACTCTAACACTTTTCTTTACAAATCTTTGTGAAATTTAAAAACTGCCATAAAATCTATCCTTTGTGATCTACTGGTCCTCGTACCCCTGTTTCTTATGTAAGCAGTTACATAGCACCAGTGTATTTTAGGTCTAAGGGATTAATTAAAGCAAATGCTCTTAGATTGCATGTCCTCGTCATTTCTATATAAAACATCCTAATTTCTCAGATGTCCAAGTCTTGAAAACTGACATTCAGCCTAATGTTAAAAAAAAAAAATACTTTTTCCATTTCAAGAAATCACATGTAGCTCTTGTAACATGTTAAATCTTTTACAAGTAGTCACGTGACCAACAGTTCCAAAAGGCCTCTTATTATATAACTAGTGAAAAGATGGGTGTGACAATCAAAAGTGGTGTAGACCATATTATTGGATAGCAAAACTGCCCCAAGGCTCAGAAATGCTGGCTACATTTACTATTACTAGAAGCTGGGGAACAAATTGTGTTTTTCTGGCAAAATTTTTGCCCAACCACTTAAAGAACTTCTGAGTGTTACTTCACAATCAAACAGTACCACAATCATTGTGTCCCAGAGGCTCAATGCTGCTTTGACATGTACTGGTAGCAACATCTCTAGCAGAATTGTCCTCTCAAAGTTTGTTTCCCCATCTACGATTGACGTCATGGTCACTTGATCAAAACAATTTGGTGTACATAACCATCACTAGTCACTCAGCGATATCAAACATTCAAGAACTTACAATACAGTACACTCACATGATTGGTATATCTGGGAGCAAGTAATATATTACAAAAGAAGCACTGCTGCTGCTGATACAGAAGTCTTTACATAAACCAGATGCACATTTCCACAAATCACATGCACACAAATATCCAACTTATGGATCACTATTTCGCTTTCGCATACAATCTTGTCCACTCTTTGGCTGCAAATAAGAAAAGAACAGGTAACTTGTGTATTGTAATGTCATGCAATGCAAAATCTTGGAAATCAAAATATGCTTGACTACAGAACAAAGAACCCTGATGAACTACAATTTTGTAACACATCAAGTTCTTAAGGGATCTCATAGCTGATGAAACTTAAATCTCAAAAGAATTAGGTAATTTTTAATTTAGAATATGACAATGCTACATGAAAACCAGTAATACCACTAAACCCACTGCATCTTCCACATACTCTAGGTTTAGCCATCTAGATAGAGCAAAGTTTTTACTTAAAAAGAAGGTCAGTTGAAAAAGGTTTGCCTGCCTGTGAAAACCAGTTGCCCTTCTGCTGAAAATTTTAATGAGACCCGTATTGTTCAGTTGTGTACGTGTAATTGACATACCATTTTTTATTGCTTTCTCTTCATCTATTTTCCACAGCTCAGCTACATCATTAGCCAAAGGATCGTCTGGGTTAGGTGCACTTAACAGTGCTTGAATTGATAACAGTACTGTGCGGATCTGAAGAGCTGGACTCCATTTATCTGTTGTTAGATTATAAAACATATAACAGAGTATGTTGGACAAGGTCAAAGTTGACTTCTCATGGTGTCAAAGGTTTGAGAAGTGAGATTAATTGAAAATTTTAATGTAATCCTAGTTGAAGTTCCATTTTACCATTTAAAAAATAATAAAAGAGATTTAAGTTTCAAGTGCCAATGTTAATCCATGTACAATACATTCTAGACCCATGTGGCATGTGTACAAAGCAAACAACTGACAGTTGTTATCATATGACTGAGAAAATTACTTCATTGTGATTGGCTGAGAGCAGGCCAATTTATTGTTACTTTTTAACTTGCACTGTAGTGTCAATTAATCATAAAAAAAATTGTAACTTCCTTAGTCATCACTCATATAATTTATAAATGAGAAAAAGCATGTAAGCTCACACAGTTAAGGATTTACACCATTCGCAATATTTGAAAATTATTTCAAGTTGCACTTGCTTAAAGGCTCATGCAACATTGAGAGAATTTTCAAATATCACTCAGTGTAAATCTTTGATTGCACTTGCATTCATAAGGTTACCTATTATATCATTTATTTATTGCACAAGATCATCATTATTACAACACTTCATACAACAATGTAATTAATACAATCCTGGGCAGGAAGTATCAGAAGCCTTTTAGGCTTATCTGGAAGATCCCCTTTACTACCTTGCAAGACAAGTCTGGCAGTCTATTATTTACAGATCCTGTACATTGAATCACAGATCATTGGTATTGAATATACAGCTACAAACTATGCGTGAGAATATAGTTTTTTAATTTTCACCTAAAAGTTGATTCACGCTGGACATTTTTTAGATCACTTGGTAAGTTGTTGTATATTCATTGTATTATATGTGAACAATTTAATGTTGCTGCCATCCATCTGTCTTGGGAGACAATGGAACTCTGCTCTCTCCCTTTTGGACTTTTTTCCTATATAGAAATTGTATTCTCTTGTGGAGTTTGTAAATGTTAGAAACTTGTCTGCTTTTCCAGTGAATAAGCTCTGAAAAATTCTACCTAGTCCTAGTATCAACAGCAATGTATGACTTCATGCAGAAAAACAAGTGACATTTGCATTATCTTCCACTGGTTAGGTGACATCGGTACATGAAAGGATGTAACATGGCGACACAGCTACCCCCCCTCCCCCCTTCCTAGGAGGGCCTCACATTTCAAATATCAAATAGTTTTGGTAGGAAAACCCCAAACTTGGAGAGAAGAAGCTTTGCAAGGTTAGGTTAATTTTGAGAAGAAAAAAAAACCTAATTTGTCAAAGTTTCTATTTAGATATTCAAGTCTGTAATATTTCTTGTGGAGATTAAAAAGCTAAAATAAAGGTTTGCTAACAGAAGCAACATATAACAACAGCGACATATGACTTCATGCAGAAAAACGACAGTGACATTTGCATTTGCTTCCACTGGCTAGGTGACATTGGTACCTGAAAGGATGTAACATGGTGACACGGCTACCCACCCACCCCCCCTCCCCCCTTCCTAGGAGGGACTCATGTTTCAAATATCAAATCTAGAGGAAATTTTGGTAGGAAAACCCAAACTTGGAGAGAAGAAGCTTCGCCAGGCTAGGTTAATTTTGAAAAAAAAAACCTAATTTGTCAAAATTTCTATTTAGATATTCCAGTCTGTAATATCTCTTGTGGAGATCAAAAAGCTAAAATAAAGGTTTGCTAACACAAGCAAACCATGGCAATCCCTAACATGGCAAAATTATGAATAGGGGTAATTAAAGACAATAAAATCACAAGTAAATGGAATCTAAGTTTTTACCTGTAAATCAACAAGAAAAGATCTATGTTAATTTGTAGCATTGTTAACAAAAGTAGCTACATTTGTTAAAATACTCATTTGCACCCCCAAAAGACATATTTATCAAAAAAAGACGTTTATAACTACGATAACAAACGTTACTGAATTTGAAAAGTTATGTTAACATGCGCCTTTCGCAAATAAAGCACGTGAATGGATTATTAAATTTTAATTCGTACCTTTTAGAATATCCAGGCAGATTCGACCAAGCTTGTCTACGTTTGGGTGATAAATTTTTGTCATAAATCGGACTTTCGGCGCCGCCATGGGATACTCTTCTGGGAGAAATAGCTCTAACTGGAATTCCCCTCCATCATATGCGGTCTGAAAACCATGACAATAAAGCAGATTTTTAAATGTACCCTTTCCTGCAAAACTCAACTAAGCTAGCGTGGTTTACGATAAACGTAGCTATTAAACTACCGTAATCAACTTGAGTAAAAAGATAACTATCAAGGCGCTTACATCTTTAGGTCCATCTATAATGACTTTAAAGTATCTTGCATTTTCCTCGTGTGGTTCAGCTTTTATCCCCGGGACCGGTTCTGCCACTAAACGCTGAGTTTCCTGAAAGCGAAATTCACAGTTCAACTCAAGTGCCGGGAGGTTGCCAGACTTTATCAGAAGATCTCGACAGAAAACTTACCAACTCGCTCAAAACCTCTGTGCTAGGAAATGACAAAAATACTGCAAGAACCTACCTTGATTATTCTCCGAGGCAGACCTGCACTCATCTCAGTATAAAAATGTTTAAAAATCAAGGAAGAACAGCAAAAGCTCACAAATCTGAAGTAAATGTTCAAGAACTTCGATCAAGATGAATGATGGGTAACTTGAGCCTGCAGTGTCCTTTGCATCTTGCAATGTCATGCTGTGTTTGTTCGTTCCCAGTTTACCCTGTCAAGTGGACGACTGAGCCCCGCGTGACGGTCAAGGTAATTTTTGGCTTGGTATAACACATGGCAGTTGTGCCCAGGATGTTCCCATGATGTCCCCATGACGGACCTGTGACTTGAACTGAGTGATTTATATAAGACTCGTAAGAAAGTTTTCAGCAAGAGAAGAAAACCGTATTATTATTCTTACAAAGAACCACATTACTTTATTACAGCCGGTCCGGCTTCGAGAAAGGTACATGGTAATGGCAGCGAAAAGCGGAAATTCCGAGGTCAGTGCCACGATTAATTTCTTTATTACCAAGTCGATCTGTGAAATGAACTTTTAAAGAAGCAGACTTAGCTTTTAGACAAGCCCCTAGCTTGACAAATCTTTGATACTCTCCCCCAATCCCCTGGAATACATACAAATTTCTTTGTAAAAAATTGGCAAGTTCGGAGTCCCATATTAAATTCTTATGAAACTTCGCTCATTCACAAAATTCAGCATTATAGTTAAGAACCGAGGTTCACTTTGTGTTTGAATGGAAAAAATTGGAAAAGCGTGACAATCTTGTGCCAAACAACTGGAACCATTCTAGAGGGGTGGGGTGGGGGTCAATGATGGCCACTTCTTTTCACTATTGTACACTCATTTTTTCTTAATTTGTAATTGTGATCATGGTATCTTTACAGGAAACATTTCTGGAGAGAGCTGTAGAAGTTTACAAAGAATGTGCCAAAACTGCTTCCATCACTAAAGCAACAGTATCAATCCTAAATCAAGATTCCAAATCCGACAAAGTGGAATTAAACATCTTCTCACAATGGTCTCAAAGGGATTTGGAAAGAAATGAAAATCTTAATTTTCAGAGAAGCCATGTTGCAAGTTATGAGACATCTTCTAAGTCTTTCCTTAATATCAGAGAGCCTTCATTTCCAACAGAAGTTCAAAATATGTGAGTTTTGATAATGATTATTTCCAACAGTTAACACCCCCCCTCCTCCCACCCATAACAACTCCTCTCTCATTGCAATAGGGTGACTTACTTGTTGAAAGTTTTGGTTGTGGATGTGCTGTACATGGTATGTACAGCACCCCCTCCCCTCCCCCTCCCCCTCCCCCTCCCCCTCCCCCACACTCTGTGTTCTCTAGATCCTGGTCCCATTCTCGGCTAAAATATACCTGTTTATGAAATAATAAAAAAAAAAAGAGAAAAAAAGTAATTGTGATCACCTAAAGCACAATTTAGACAAAAGCTCTTAATTAAAGCCATTATGTGCTCCTTTAGGAATCACACTCGCTAATTGCTTTTCAGACAAGAGACTTACAGTAGATCAAGTCCACATACGAGCCCTTTAGTGGCACATCAGGTGCATGCCTGAGCTTGTCCTGGTTTCTGTAGTACACGAAGTGACTAGGAGTATTTCTGTTCCCCTTAGATAGGATGCTAACTAGTCCATCATAGGGTTAGTTACCCCTGGCATTAAATTTGCTGGTACCCATTTATACACCTGGGAGGAGAGAGGTACTGTTAGAGTTAAGTGTCTTTCCCAAGAACACAACACAATGTCTCCGGCCAGGGCTTGAACCCGGACTGCTTGATCAGGAGACAAGTGTACTTCCATGAGGCTACGGCACCTCCATTGACAAGAGTCTAATAGAGCCCTAATAATTATTATGAATATGATTCCGTACTAGGAAATTGAAAGGGAAACTGTCTGTATGGCTTGCAACTGTGAATTCTGATCACTTTGACAGGCTTTGTCTCATCATTATGAAACAGCTGCGCTTTTTTTTGTTTTGTTTGTCTTTCCATTTAAATAGACGCTTTTAGTTATTTTATAGTTACTGTAATAGATATGGTCACCAAAACCTGGACCCAATATTAGAGATCCTGACCAGGAAGTTTAAGTTAAGTCATTGACTAACCTCTATTTAATTTATACATCAAATTCCCAGTATCAGTTATTATTGGATGGCTTCTGTTAACACTAACCCTTTTCTGCTTATTTTTTCTTTTATTTTTATAGACAATTGAGTTGTGTTTCACCCAGTGGACAGCTGCAGGCCATTGTGCGAAAGGTTCCTGGTAACAAGGGAAAAGAAGATAAGCAATTCTTAGAGGTACACATGTGGGTTAATTATTTTCAATAAAGTTTTATTTCAAATTAATTATTCTATGTAATCTATGTTCTTGTGAACCTGACACAGATTGTCATAACCTGTTGTATGTCTGGTTGGATGTCTGGTCAAAAAAGATTAAATTAAATATTAATCTTATGATTTTGTGTGTTACTGGCAGTGCAGTTTAATTATGTCAGATCTACATTTACTAGACATATATTTTTGATTAGCAATTTTGTAGGTAGGTGAGAGGACTTTACCTGTTCGGAAAACTATTTTGTAAAATGGACATATCTATTATGGTTTAGATTTGGTCTAGAAGTCACCTCGTCAAGAGTATTGATATCCTGGCTTGTGAAAAGCATGGGAAAATTTATGAAGACAGTAAGTTGTTTCTTTCTGTCTTTTTTTAAAATATTTTTTAAAATTAAAATTAATTAATTTAAGAACTTGGTTATTATAATTAAATAAATGTCAAACCCTGAGTTTCCTTTTATCAGGTAATTAATGTTAGAGCTAACCACTGTCAAGTCAGTGAAATTTAGGCTAACCTGAGTGCCATTTAGACTGACCAGAATGCTATTTAGGCTAATCAAAGGGTCATGTCATCATTTCATCCATTACTGTTTAGAATACTGTACCCCTCCTTCAAGAACATGGCCATTAAAGATTTTTGACACCCTGACTTGTGTTTAATTCCTTTGTTCAGTTCAGTTTGGTTGTTTGGCTTGGTCAGCATCAGAAAAGTCATTGCTATACGTGGCAGAAAAGAAGTTGCCAAAAGCTGTTTCATATTTTGAAAGACAGAACACAGGTATGTACACTGACCAATTGAAAATGTATAATGTACATTTTCTCAGTGTCAAGGTATGTATTAATCATATATAACTTTGTGACAGACTACATTACATCTGTATATATTATAAGGGTCATTGATGAAGCATAAGGTAAAAAAAGCATGTTTAAAGAACGAGACAGAGTTGAAGTCATTAAGCATGCAGAAAAAGAGTGAGGCCTGTATTCAACCATCTTGACTGAACAAGCTTGGTCAAGAAAGGGATCATTATATATATATATATATATATATATATATATATATATATATATATATATATATATGGTAAAAGGATAACTGCAGTATTTTCTTACGGGACACAGTGGGTAATCCTGAGCCCACAAGGGTAGCCAATTACAGCTTTGTCAGTATTCGGTTCATCTTGCCCACTCACAGAGTTAGCTAGATATTTATTTAATTAAATAAAACATATATGTCCTATATAGGTCCCTATTGGAGAAATAGAGTACCGGTCAGACATGCTCTTGTTTTTCTTTTTTTGCCAGGCCATGGACTGAGCTACATGTATATTTTTTAAACTGTAATTTATGTCTCTTTTTTAATATTTTTATTTATTTATTTTTTTAGATGTTCCGTCAGACAAGCCATCTCCAGAAAAGGTATTACTGACACTAGAGCACATATTCATATGCACAATTAAACCAGAGATGATTTTATTAGTCTGATTTTCTTGGATACAGGTGTAACTTAAGGTGCATTCCTTTGGGATGATCCAGATTAGGATCAATGATCCAAGATCCCAAAGAAATTAATGCACTCTTAGAACTTCTCTCCTCTTCTTTCATAATTTTTCTAGGGAAACAAATTTGAGTTTAAGGACGACTGGGGTGAACAGCTTGTTTCCAAGTGCACTCCTGTGCTTGTTGTCTTTGATTTAACAAGTGAGGAAATCAAAGTGATGGATGGTGTACCTGATCACTTGTCTGCAGGACAGGTGAGGAGAACAGTTTGCTTACTCTGATGTTACCTAGTGTTAGCAATGTAGAGGGTGCAATGAATGCGATTAGGATGCTCTCTACACATATTGCAAGGCTACGATACTGTTGTAGGCATGTGCAGTGTGCAGAGATTACAGTTACCGAGGGTTCGATGTCCGTAGTCACAGAGGGCTTTGTAGTTGTATGCCCTTGAATTGATAAACTGTTGTTAATGTTTATCTGCACGCATTGCAAACCTTTGATATTATTATAGGCATGCAATGCGTACACAGAATGCCACATCCAGAGAGGTTCTTGTACCGATAACCTAAATTGATTCATGTTTGTTTACAAGCATTGAAAGCCATATGGTCCTAAGTTTATTTAATATTCAAGATTTAAATGACATTTGTTTTTACCAAACTTTAATTGATTAGAATTTAATTTGTTTTTACAAGTTATAATAATTGTTTTTACATATAACATTATATATAGTCATCTTATAGAACGGATTGAGGTTTTTTAAGAGTTAACAATGGGATGTGCTTATTGTCTTTTCCAGGCATGTTGGGGTCCAGATGACGGCAGTGTTGTGTTCATAGGTTGGTTTCATGAACCATACAGACTTGGTCTTATCTACTGTCCAATCAGAAAGTAAGGACAATTTGATCTATTCATTCACATAGTGACAATCACCAGTTTACTTGACCAGCCAGTTGGATGTGTAGATGAATTCTTAATATGTATTTATTTAATATTAATTGGATAGAAGATATATATGACATGGGGGTGGAAAGATATGAATTTATATTTGAGCAATAAATACAATATTCTATGAACGAAGACAGTGAGTGAAAATAAAATGCATATCTCCAAGCCAGTATGTAATTTTCTTTTTATTATACAGACAAATTGAGTGCTTGCACAAACAACCATGAAATAGTGTCATCAGTATCTAAGGATGTGCAGTGGCCTCATGGTTAGTGCGCTCGACCCCAGAGCGAGCGGTCTAAGTACGAGCCCTTTCCGTGGACATTGTGTTGTGTTCTTGGGCAAACCACTTTCCGCTGAGCCTCACAGTGCCTTTCTCCACCCAGGCATATAAATGGGTACCAGCGAATTTAATGCTGGGGGGTAACCTTGCGATAGACTAGCATCCCATCCAGGGGGGAGTAGAAATACTCCTAGTCGCTTCATGCTACTGAAATGGGGATAAGCTCTGGCCAGATAGTTCACTTGGCTCGTTTGCAGACTTCAACTACTGTACCTATCCTCACTAGTAAGGCTATAGAAAAACCACCCTTGGGTTGTAGATGTAGAATTTTATGATTGGTGTATTTTCTAGTAATTAAAACACTTGTGTCTATGTAACAAATAACTAACTACAGTGTGCAAGATCTCAACCAGCTGTGGAAGTGTGGTATTTAGTTCAAAGGACGGTTAATACATGTTCATTCTGTACTCAGGGCTTAAGTGCTATCATTAAGTTTTGAGTCACCTGTAACTTTGATCTTCACACCCATAACAAACTTGTTACTTTGTGGGTGTCAATTGTATCAATGAAAGGCAATTTCATCCGTAACATCAAGGGCCTATCAAGCATATTTAGCTGTAACAGATGTTATGGGTTACAGCCCTTTATGGCAGCCCTGGTACCATACTTTATCTTTCTTCTTTTTTCTTGTTTTCTTACCAGGAGTGCTTTGTTTTCTCTCTCACTAGATGGACATCTTGGTAAGCATGATGTTTTGTTGTTGTTGTTGTTGTTGTTGTTGTTGTTTCCAGAGTGCTAGTAACTCACTAATTACTGTTTTTAATAATCCCTCTTATTTTGATCACTATAAACCAAGTTACATGGCAGTAGTGCATGCTCTCATAGTGGCCTGCATCATGAATAATATTGCATTATTTATCAAGTTCTAATGCATTTGGTTGCAGGCCTGTGTCACGTGTCAAGTTTGATATAATTGACCCTTTCAGTGCCAGTTCCTCTTACTGATAGCCATACTATATATAGTTATTTCAATGAAAGTTTGATAATTTTGTAGAACTTTTAACTAGTTATTAATACAATATCACTTTGTTGATGATTTTCTTAATTCTTGTCACCATTCTGCTTGAGAACATATTGTCATTGTAACAAGAAATTAGACTTTCATCACTCCTTTGTTTCAAAGGGTTTTTTTTGGCAGCAGTTGGTAATTTTCAACGGCTGGAGCATTCTGTTCTTTCTCAAAGTCTATGTATTTCTCTCAATGTTGCTGGATTTACAGTATCCCATTCTTAGGATTATTAACCACTCAAGGAAAGTAAACACTGCTTTTATTTATACGTTTGTTTCAATCCAGAACAACTGAGTGACGTAAAATATGCCGTGCATTCACCCCGCTTCGATCACAACAAAGAAAAATTGGTAAGCTGTTTTGTTTTTGGTTTTTGTTTCTTAGTGCACATAATATTTTATTCCATATTATTTTTACTGTCAACATACGTTTATATTTTCGCTATGAGTCATTTTTCTTCTATTTTGATCTTTCCCCAGCCCCAGCCCCTTGTGCTTTAGCGCGCGTATCCCACATGCCGGGTTAATATTTTACTAAGCCTGCGATCTTGACGAATTGGAGAAAAAATGGAGGGTCTGAGAGCGGACTATATTATTTTTAATAATTAACTCCCATAGTTCCAGTTGAGATACCAACTTATTATATAAATAAATGCATGCGTGTTAGAGCTATGTTTACTTATGAACTGTTGCTAAAGCTCTAAATAAATTTTAATGCCATTTCCTTATCTAGATTTACATTGCCTTGGATGTTGGTGGAGCGCATTGTAAATGTGGGAGACTGATGCAGGTTCGTATAATCATAAACTGAACTTCAGTGAACCATTCGGTTTCGAGTGACTTTAGTTTAATCTAAAGGTTTCTAGTCCAGAGGAATCACACCGCATTGTGACTCATGAAAACGTGCACTTTTCCGATTGAAATTACGTAACAAGGAGCTCAGCTTGCGGGTGAAAATGCGAAATGCTGCATGAGTTCTATTTGAAACAAGCTACAGTTATTTACGGCTTGCAACCGCTTGCAGGCAGATTGCCCGAACTAGCGTCAAAGCTGGAAAGACTAGACTGCTCCCACTGGCTCTACATGTACACCGAGTACAGGAGAGACCATCAGAGCGAGCTTATTTCTCACTCAAGAAGTAAGAAGAAACACTCGATTACGTCTCGTGTTTCCCCCTAGACTTCTTTCGTGCCCTACCGCTTCCTGTGTTCTTTACAACAGAACATAGCACAGTCGAGGCTTCTTTATTTGTTAAATATATTATTTGCCGGTCGGGAGGTCCGTATTGGGAAAAACTGTGCCCGAGGTCTTGAGTACGAGGTCTTGGAAATTTCGGAGCGGTCCGTACTCGGGGTCTGGATGGGAAAATCTGCAGGACTGCTGAAGCGCGCGCGATTAGCCAATCAGATTCAAGGATATGGGGTTCCGGACCGCTTAGATGCTAGAGAAAAATAATAAATTAAATCTTTGGCCTCTTTGGTACGGTGGTGATGAACAATTTGATCAACATAGTGGATTTTTGTCAGTCCTGGTAGAGTTTCTCTTAAAAACCTGTGAACAACAAGGTTTCACCAGGTCTGTTACAGAGATATTATCATCCTTCACACCATGCCTATTGCTTTCTGCCTGGCTGGCATGATTTTCTCCAAAATTCAGATTAGGATTTATAATTAATGGTAATTAATTGTTAGTTGGTACTAAGTACTTCTAATAACGGAGGAAGGGAAAGGGGAGGTAGGGGGGAGAGGGTTTACCACTGGCAGTCGCAAGTCTGTACCCCCTGCCCGCCTGCAATTATTCGACAGTTCCCCTCCCACTTGCTTGCTAACTAGATTGTTAATCTCTTTCATTGCAGTATGACTGGACAACGAAGGCAACCTCCATAATCACTGATGTTGTGGACATTCCAGAAAGTGAGCTTATTATTTTCGCTTTGAACATTTTTTTTCGCTGCCATTGAGTTCAAAGATCATTGGCCGAAGAGCATTTTCTGCGCGTCATTATCTGTTGCCGCTTGCAAAATACTTTAACCAATCAGGGCAGGGATGATTTGTTATCAACCAATCAGGTACAAGCAAAGACTGGACTGACTGAACTTTTTCCGCGCTTAACTGCTACACTCTTTGCTTTGTTCCCTCTGATTGGTTAATTAAAATTCTTACTGCTGTGCTGATTGACGGTTGGATAGCTTTTAATTGGGTTAGTTCTCCGTGTCGTCAAAGAACATTTTCAGTGTTCAAAGAAATCTCTGTTTTTTAGGAGGCGGATTTCCTGGTATTTACAACGTTCTTCTCACGGACCGTTGTTGGTCGGCGGATGGAAATAGGGTCATCCTCAGTACTGCATGGAGAAGTTACAAGGTTGGTGTTTGTTAGTATAGGTAATCATACGGTTTCGAGTTCAATTTAGAATTAATTTGCACGAGTGAGTTTTTCAAAAAGCTAAATTGCACGAGCCGTTACGGCGAGTGCAATTTCAGCTTTTTAAAAACTCACAAATGCTAATTAATTCCAAATTGACCGGGAAAACTGTATGATTACTTATTAGTAATATAAACGTGAAAAAATTCGCGTGGAGGACTGAAATGCCAGAAGATCTTTCTTGAAGCCATTTTTTCTCATTCGAGAACACTTTTTTCAAAGTTTCCGCACTAAATTTTCGTCATCATTTTATGTCATATCATTGGCTTAGAAAATTTCCTATTTTCTTTCAGCCAATCACAATTTAGAATTACGATGTGTAATTTGCACTGGTGCTACACTTTTTGCACTGGTGTTAAACTTTTTGCACTGGTGTTAAACTTTTTGCACTGGTGTTACACTTGAACTGCACTGCTCTCAGCCAATCAGAATCGAGTATTTTTTTCATGTATATTATTATGTAAAATACTTTCGATTCATTCATAATTCTATACCGTCTAGTTACGTTTCGTTTCTCAACTTGGCTAAAGTCTGTTGATTTTTGCAACGTGCAAGGTTGTCTTTTAATCGAAACAAACCTCAAATTATTAAAAAACCACAATTTCGAAACACGGAGACAGATTGTGAACGACGACCTTGAATAACTGTTGATTAAATTTCTCAAGCTACAGTAACCTAATCAAGAATAACTAAAGTGGATGCTTCCGTTATCAAGCCTTTGAGGTTTCTCGACGTTAGATCTTTGCAGTCAGCAGGAGAAACAACCATTCCTGGAGAATCCGAGTAGTTTCCGATGATTTACGTCCAATCATCGATTGGCGAGCACTCCGAAGACTTGTGAGGGTGGCTCGTCACTATTGGCACTTAATGCGACTTAGCTACACGACTGCTGGAAACTGCGGGCTCATTTTTTTCCTCCGACGTTCCTGATACCAACCAGAAATGTTCTATGTTAACATAACACCAGAGAGCTCTACCGCTTGGTGCGGCGCTAGTTACCGTTTACAATCTGTTTCATTATTCCTCAATCTTAAATTTGCCAGAAAATGGCTTTTTATATATCAAGCTTCGCTCTTTACAGTAAATTGCGTTTAAAGTAGGATTTTAAGTAAAAAGGCTATAAACTTCAAGAGCTTTCGTTTGAATTTGTGTCGGGTAAGTTAACATCAGTTCAAACCTACCAAATAAAGCAGTTACAGTTGCCGGATAATCACGCTGTTTTACTTTCAGAAAATCATTCTCATTAATTGCAAGGACAAGTCGGTGACAGACTTGACTACTGGTGAGTTACAAAATGCCGAGCTTTAATAAAAAAATAGCGGAGCAGTCTTCGCGTCTCAGGTCTTTGAGTTATATGTTTTCCCTTCACCTTTGTACCGTAATCTTGGGTATTTCTGGGTTCCGTTTTTTTAGGGAAGAAGGAGGATTCTTCAGAAGTTAAATATTAAACAAATATCTATTTTGTGTGTCTTGAATAGTGCCTTTATACGAAAAGGTACTTACCATCCGATTGATCGAACAGAACAACTCAATTTTCATTAAGATTTAAAGTATCATTGCTATAATTTTGGAGTCGAAGTCTCTTCGACTTTGCTTGACTCGTATTCAACTTTCTTTTTTTTTTATTAGTTCCCGGATCATGGACTGTTCTTGATATATACCATGATATTATCTTGGCCTCATGCGCTTCACCAAACTCCCCTCCTAAACTGGTAAGTTAACGATCTCGTGGTTTCGATTTGTGACAAGCTAGCTTGAGAGAAAAGCAGTTACTCCATTCCAAACAAGTGAGTTTTGGGCCGAACATCTTACCTTGATGACGCAGTGATGTTAGTGTCTCTGATTGGTAGTTGCTTGGATACGATAACTTTTTCGCCCACAATTATCGACCAATCAGAGACGCTCGTTGACCTATGTCCGAGCATGGTTTTTTCTAGGTTGAAACTCGAGCGGGGATTGAGGCAAGTGTACAAAAAGAGAAGCAGTTGTTGTTCAACTAAGAATTCTAAGAAGTCCGAAGAAGCATGAGTGTATAGTATTTAATTCAGCAGTTTACACTAACAGAGAGAAACTGCAATTTTGATGAAGTGGCTTTGGTTTTCCTTTCAGATGATAGCAGCCTTACCAGCTGTCATCCCAGAAACTGGCCTGTCCTGGATACAAGTAGGTACTGTAAACATTTCTGAGTTTATTTGTTCAATACAGTTGCTATTAGAGAAAAGAGTAGACAGTCTCGTAGAAGTCAGTAGATGGTCTTTGTCGAACGTGCTTGGAAACAATCGCATGTCTGCTTGAGAAAGGTAGGTAATTCTTTTGTTCTTGCGTCGGAAAACGGACGCAGGTTGGAAGTTAAACACGGTGTACACAAAGGTAAGACTTAAAAGACGTCTCCCTAGAAGTGTTGTTTTAAAGTTAACTGCTGACCAAGTACTGGTTTTCGATTGGATCGCAGGCTCAAACCAGGTTAATTTATTTTAGTCAGAAGATCCGCTTTTTAAGGCTTGGCTAAATCTATATATTACTACTGCTTGGTTGGTAAGTGGACATTTTTTGTCCATTCGCTACTCTAGAGGCGACAAGAAACCTGGGGCGAGTCAAATGTAACAAACAGACAAACAATAGCATATAGTTCTACAGGATGACGGCGAATATGGTGTCCATTTTCCTAAGTATGTAGTTACTATATGCCCACGTGTCGTGATAACTGTTTCTCTTATGATCTCTCATGCTTATCGTTTCAGTTTCGTCGCTGAAATACCATTACCATTCGTAGACTAGAAATGATCAAAGTAATGTGATTATATTTCATTCTCTTCTGGTAGCTCAATCTGAAGGTCAGAAATTTGAGGAGGAAATTACATGGGAGGTGATGTCAATTGTACCCAGCAGCGATGCGGGTAATTAGTCCTTCTAGCTTCGTTTAGATTCGCAGTTTCTTAGAGAAAGAATTTATTTTCCCTCCCATATCGAGAATTAGGTGCCAGTCTTATGGAAGAAAAGAGAAACATTTAAAAGGCAATAAAACTCTTCATGTTTTTCTACACCAAATACCCTTACCAACTAGGGGAAGCACCCTGATTTTATACTTTGGTAGGAAAGTAATTTGTTTATGTTGTTGACGAGTAGACACACTCTGTCAATACTAATATTTGCGTGTCTAGCGGGTCGGGTGTCACAGCGCCTTGCGAGATGTAGCACTTCGATGCGTAACGCAGTTGCGTGATAGAGCCCATTCCTTGTGACGTAGAACCTCGTGTAAGCCACCCCTTGCATTACTCCGCGCGAAAGGCAAGGGCGACGAAAGAGGATAGTTTGTGTTTCACCGAGGAGTCTCGCAGGAAACTATCAACCTTTACAACGCACGTGCTGAGCCTTTTTAATACTCAATAAACTTTCTCTTTAGGTACTTTTCCGTTGCGGTTGCCGTCACTGTTTGGTACTCAGCTCCTCGCGTGATTCAGCGCATTGCGTGAAGCAGTTGTTTTCGTGATGAATAACCTTGCGTCACATTGTCATGGTTATGAATTTGTTTTTTTCTTTGCCGACCGTACAGATTTCAGAGATGAATATGAAGCCGTTTTGATGAAGCCTATCCTGAAAGAGGACACCAAGGCGCCGTTGATAGTTTTTCCACATGGAGGTCCTCACGTGGCCTTTACGTCAGAATTCGCTCTCTACAGTGCCTGCCTTTGTAAACTTGGTTTTTCAATTCTCAATGGTAAGGCATAATTCCTTGTACGTAATCCTTCGTTTCTTCTTACTGACGATTATAGTCCCTTCCCTGCTTCCTCCTTTTGCAGTCCCCCTGAACTGTAGCCCCTGTAGTCAATCCATGTCTCAAGTTTGTAGCTCCAGTACTCTACGCAATAACCCGTTGAGTGCTCAGTATAGCAAGCGGTTGCCCTCCTCCTCGCCACATCTCTTAACATGTAGCTACCTTTAAAGAATGTTGCAAGGGTTAACCGTACAGCAAGAGCACCGATATGAAGTGTACAATTAAACAAGTTATAACCTTTGTTTTACTTTCAGTAAACTACAGGGGATCCTTAGGATTTGGCCAAACATCCCTTCACTCCCTCCCTGGAAACATCGGAACCCAGGATGTGCAGGATGTTATGGTCTGTTGGAATATTTTACCGATCATTTCAATTGTAATTGTGCGCACAGTGTCGTGACTTTCAAACAACTAAATCTTGTTTGTTTGTCTGTTTTCAGCGCGCGGCTACCAAGGCTCTGGAAAGCGGGAAGTTGGATAGTTCAAACGTTTTTATCATGGGTGGATCCCACGGGGGATTTCTGACCGCACACCTTATTGGCCAGTATCCGGTAAGACGACTATATTTCTTAAAAAGCATTTGTTTGGAGTTGTTGTTTATTTCTATTTGATTTTGTTGTTGTTGTTTTCTCTACGAGACATTTCTAACTACGACTTACTCCCGCTGAAGTGCATACATGTACGTATTGCGGACCTAGAATATTTTGACTGATGTTCCTGTGAACTGCTTTCTTATGTTGCATTTTGTCCACTGTATATCAGGACTTCTTCAGAGCAGCCGCCATGCGCAATCCTGTAGTGAACGTAGCAGGTTAGTAAGATTCTTCAAGCTCTTTGTTGCTGTTAAAGTGTTGTCGTTGTTGTTGTTTTGGACCTCCAAGCTATGTGACTTCCCTCTTTGTTTATTTCGTAGAGAGGTTGTTTTCACAGTTGTGATTTGTGAATTATACTGTCTTTTGTTTTTGTTTGACTGTTAATTTTTTATTTATTTTTTTGTTTGTTTGTTTTTGTAATTGGACGAAATATCAGAATGAGAATGATAGCCACCTTGTAAGGGAAGGCGCAAAACAAATTAAAGTAAACTAAAAGGAAACAAGGGTCGATTATTGGTAAAAAAAAAAAGGTAAAGTCCCCATACAAGTGGGCCATTAGGCCGGTGCTTATCCCAGTTTCTGTAGCATAAGGGGACTTGGAGTATTTCTACTCCCCCCTGGATGGGATGCGAGTCCATCTCATGGTTACCCCCAGCATTAAGTTCCCCGGTACCCATTTATACACCTGGGTGAAGAAAGGCATTGTGAGAGTAAAGTGTCTTGCCTAAGAACACAACACAATGTCCCCGGCTAGGGCCCGAACCCGGATCGCTCGATCTGCAGACGAGCGCACTGTAAACGATTTTAAAATTCGAAAAAAAAAAATTGTTGGGTAATTTTTCAACTATTGACAAACTGTTACCTCAACTCTTTTAAATTTCGCGTTTAGATTTTACTTAAACAGAGCCTCGAAAATTCCCTTTGAACGTGAATATGTTGTTAATAGTTCCGTTGCATAATTCTCTTTACTATATCTCTCAGTTAGTACGTGCGCTGTGATTGGTCAATTTAGCGGGCCGTACTCTGCTGTACGGCCCGCTAAAATTTAAAGTTGGTTTTGTTGCCAAACCGTTTCGTGATTTATCGCTAAGTGCTCTTGACTTTTTTGCTCTAAATTATGTAATAAAGCGTGCTAACGACTTCAAAACAATTTCAAACTGACTCGTTTTGCTTTCGAAGTGCGTCAGAAATTTGAAGGCTTTCCGAGTCCGCGTGAATAGAAATCGTTTCCAAACCCGTCAGGCACACAGTAGAGATATAATAAATATCTTACTAACCTCGTCTTCTCGGTCCGTACAGTAAGTTACGGATCCTCGTTTTTCCCCTTCGATTTATGACCCGCGCGCTTCGCGCTTGGGCCATAAATCGAAGGGGAAAAAACTCGGTCCGTAACTTACAGTACGGACCTCGAACACGATTAGTAAGAGGTATTTCTTTTTTAAAAAAAATCATACATCTCTTTTCTCGATTTATAGATATGACAGGCATATCAGATATTCTAGATTGGTAAGATGAATTTACTTGTTGTTGTTGTTGTGTTGTTGGGGTCTGTATGAATGGTATCTATGATGTGATCATATCAACAGTGAGAACTGCTTCATACGGACCGACAATGGTGAACAAAAGTCCCTGGGACACTTATGTAATGCAACTAATTATTTGTATTTTACTACTAAAGTTTGAAAAAGCACTACTATCCATTACACGACGCGTTGCTGTCCCCCCCCCTCCCCTCCCCACCCAATACAATGTTGAAAATCAGAAGAAATAGGTGATCTGCATGATAGCGTCATTTGACTACAACTACCAAAATCCTTCACTTTTTCTATTTCTTATGTTAATTAGGGCAATTGTTATTTAAAACCCAATGGGAATTCAAAATTTCAATAACAAAGAAAAACCACAGGAATTCTGATAGTCGTAGTCAAATGACGACAACATGAAAATCTGCTATTGCAGGTACTAGTTTTCAACATTGTATGTGGGGTGGGAGGAGAGGCTAGGCAGGTGAAGTTGTATTCGCGCCTGGCGTGTGTGCAAAGGCAATAATATAATAATAATATGGCATCCTCGTCTCGGAGAGGCGATGGTCAGCGCATCACTGTCGACAGGCTCTTAAGTGACTTTGCAAAAAAGCAAAAGCAATAAAAGTGCAAATATGTCCCAAGAGTTTTTGGCTATGATTGTAGCTTGGTTCTATTCATATTACATGTCGAGTCTTCTAGGCATTGGCTTCTTTTCCGCCAGGCCATTACGATTAAAGCAGCCGTCTAGCTCGGATCGAAACTACTTCGTGGAATCGTTTCAATCATACTCGGATTTAACATCTTATTAATCGAAACTACTTCGTGGAATTTTTTCAACCATGCTGGGATTTAACATCTTGTTAATCGAAACTACATCGTGGAATCGTTTCAACCATATTCGGATTGAACATGTTGTTAATAGAAACTACTTCGTGGAATCGTTTCAACCATGCTCGGATTTAACGTCTTGTTGATCATGATTTGTGCAAAGCGCTACACTTCAACTTAACATGACTTCAGTCCTAGAGTGAACCTAGAGATAATCTGCTCTTTTGTGAACACGGTAGAAGCTAAACTGGTTTATGACAGATTTTAGGTTTGCACGAGTGGTGGTTATCGGGAAGCTTGAAACTTAAAACTCTGAACATTGCATGTGGCGCCTTTGTTCAGCAGATTGTTTCCATGTTTTGGATCACACCTCCAATAGTTTCCAAAAGACGATAAAAGAGGCTATGCATATTCAAAGAGAACAACCCTCCTTGAATCAACAATTACACACCATGTAAATTTAAAACTATCCTTATAATTCTCACACTTTCACGCTTTGCTGCATTTTGTTGTCACTATTCATTACAATTAGCATGTTTCCTTTGTGATATAAATGATAAAGTGCAATCAGTCGACCTTATCGCCTGAAGAAGACTAGCATTAAGCAGTCGAAACGTCGCGATCTACATCTCAAGTGACTACATCGTGAGACAAACGATAATACACTTTGTTATTGCATCTACCACGATGAATAACAACAACCTTTTCCTCGACATGTTTCTACTTGTTTTAAATTCAACTTCCAACGCTTTGTACATCAAGCAACTGAAGATGACAGTAGGTTCTGTCGAAGAATGCCTTTCAAACGTAAAGGTTCTGTCGTTTTCTTTAAATTATTTACTAAATATAACAGTTATATGGTTCAACTTTACAAGTCTTGCTAACTAACGGGAAACAAAATATACACTCGTATTAGGAAGTGAACTTTGCTTTGGATTTGCCATATCTACGTTTTCTTACTTTAATTTACCACTACCTTTTTTTTATTTTAGGTGTTACTTCGAAATCGGAGGGGAATTTCAGTATGACATTGTACCGACTCCAGAAACGCTCTCCACAATGCTGGAAAAATCCCCCATCACCCACGTGAAAAAGGTACGTAGTTCGAAAAAAACATCTTGAGCTATCTTGTCCGGTATTTTTCCGGTAGCTGGTGTCTTTGTTTAACAGTAGGAAAGTGTCTCTCAGTCTCTAAATGAACTTTTAACACAGGTGTCATTTTACACCCCTACCCCCCCATAACGGCCACCTGTCTACTGCGACCACTTTCCTCTGTCCCCTATGTTCAACTGTATTTCATGCCCGGGGGACCCCGTGTGAAAAGGTCGGGGTGAGACCAAAATTTGTGATTTACACGCCTAAGCGAAACGACGAGGATCCCCGACCTTTTAATATGGGATTTCCCCCCGGGAATTCATGTAACACTCCGTCAGAGCGTTACATAACTGAGTCACGCAACATTTTCTTAGAAGATTAAGTCACAATAACCGTTCGTAATAAGAAATTTCGTCATCTCACAGGTTAAGACACCAACGCTGATAATGCTGGGAGAAGAAGACCTTCGAGTTCCTCCAAGTCAAGGAAGGAGTTTTTACAAAGCTTTAAAGGCTCAAGGAACCGAAACAAGGTAAGGCTGTTTGACAGTGATGGTAGACTTGGATTAAACTATTGTCTGAAGTTGAACGGTGTCAGTCTGTTTTATGCGTTCGGTTAGATGGGAAGAGCAAGAAAAGCGGAGAAGGTAAAAAACAAAAACAAACAAACAACTAAGGAAAGAAGAGGGGTGTTTCGTCGGGGAAGGGAACGGGGAGCGGAGGGGGAGGGGGAGAAGGGTGTAAGAAGGGAAAAAACACTTCCCCGCGCACCGCATTTCTCTCCTATTTTTTTGTCTCTCGTCGTTTTTTGCGCCATCTAGTAGTGAAATTCTAAGTGACTTAAGTGTACATTTTATGTCCGATGATAATGTTAGATTTGCCACACAAACAATTTCATAAGCTTGGTGACGAAACCAAGAAGCTGAACGCCTCGCGCGGAGTCCGTGTGTCCGGGGAGAATTGTACTCCCCGATATGGGCTATATGGGTATGTGGGCGCCAAAGGGTATGGTTTTTTAGCCGTTTTGTCGGATATAATATATAATTGAGATAAGATATATATAATTGCGCGCTCTAGATCCGGCCTTGAATTGGGTGTGTTTGGCCAACTATGAATTGGGCATTATTTTAGAAGAGTCAGGTCTGTAAAAGGGCATCGACAGGGTTTACCTCCCCCGGGTATGAGTGCGAGTGAAAATACACAATAAGCTGAACGTTCCATTTCCAGGTGACCCGGTGGCTTAGCAGTTATGTTGAGTTAATATAAGAACTAACAAGTAATGTTGTTATTTTTAGATTATTGTCCTACCCCGATAACAACCATCCGATCGCTAAAGTGGAAGCAGAGAGTGATGTGTTCATAAATATGGCTCGATGGTTCTATGACCATTTGAAGAAGTAGCTTCAATGATGGCTTGAGGCGTGAATGATTTGGAGAGCTACACCACGGCTAAAGACAAAGGGGATTTGGAGCGAGCCTTGTCCCTATTCTCTCGCGCCTAGTTTGACAAAACTCTTTCCTCACGAGCTCACTTCGAATAGTTCTCGCTGATGACGTAGCCCCACAGAAGTTCCTATACTGTTTCTCGTTGGTTGTTGCTAAGTGATGACTACGTCATCAGTACGGAATTTGTCGGGTCAAAGGATCAATAGTGTAGTACACACGATAACTAATAATAATTATTTTTTGATAATGTTATGAATAGAATGAAAATAAACAGCCCGCCTAGAAGTAATCTTCTGACGTTTGGCCGTGGGAGACTTGGGTTTTACATTAACCAATCACTGCAAAGATAAATGCTTTGGAAGGCGAACAAAGGAACAAAACAATCTTCAGTACAAATATTTTCGCCTACCTCAGTAGTCAATCCCGTACTGTCCGAACGGACGCGAACACGATCAACGACACGATAAAAGCCTTGTATTAGCGGTGCAGAGCGACAGCGTGATATACGAGCCTGGAGCACGAGGAAGTTTTTGCACTCCTGTCACGCTTCACGCTCTGCGCCGCTCAGGCTCCACAATTCTCTATATACATTTGGAACTGGGTTACCAGCAGGCTCACCTTTGAGCCACACGCGCGAGCGGCGAGGAGCCAGTCAACTAGCGAAGCGATCAGGCGACCCGCGCTAGCGGATGTGTTGGTGGGGGGGGGGGGGGGGTATGGAGAAGGAGTCTTAAAACGTATAAACACGAGAGCGTGACCACGACACATGATGTAACGTGGTGACAGTGTCGCGGGTAAATGACCCAAACATTTCTGAAACTGAAAAGGCTGAGCGAGACATAGCGTCAGGCGTAGCATGGAACGTGAAATGCGAACTTTTCCTCGCTCCACGTTTCCGCATTGTGCACGCGCGAAAATTGTGTGACGTTTGCGTTCTCGCCGGGCTTATCTCCTTCTTGCAGGCCGATTTTAGAGCTTCTCGTGCCTTTTTAACCCCTTCTCAGCCAAAATATATGTTCTGGCCGTTTGCGTAATGTGAAAATGGCACTCTCATATCCAGTTAAGTCTTACGTATGGACTAGTGAGCTTCTCGATCAATAATCTTTACTTCGTTCCATGCACAGTCGTCAGCGGCCGTTCTCTAGTCCCTTCCTGTTCCCCTCGGAGGGGAGGGGAGGGGTGAGGATTAGCATGTACGTCATAGGGCTAAGTTCCACCCTCTGACAAACCGCACCCTATTTGGAATAAAAGTAGACATAAGCTTCTCCCTCTATTAACCACGCCTCACCCCAGCCCCTGCAATTTCAATGCGAAGTGCGAGTTTTTCATTACTTGTGCCTGTGATAGTGGCCACAAACATTATCTTACGAGGCGTTCATCGAGTAGGAAATAAAATTCATGATATTTTCCTCGTTGGCAGGTGAGGGTGTTGCGTAAAGAGGAAATAAGTTGTCAGAAATTACCTCTCGTACTGTCAAGGCTTGCGTAAGCTATCACCTTACGTCGGGATTTGGAAAGAGGTGGTTGGGAACTGATGCTTTCGAAAACGAAAGTTTGGCAGCGATCGACCACCCGCTTAAAAGAGAGAAGCATTCCTAGGAGACCTTATAATAACAACAAGAGAAAAAACACTATTCATATACAAAAGTTTTAATGAAAATAAAAATATTAAAAAGATCCTAAAACACTAATTCACAAGTTCTCGCCATTATTCACTTTCTAAAATTAGCGCACATACGCTTGGCTAGCGTTTAAGCGGCAGTCATCAGTGAAATCCCCTTGTGGAATTTAGTGGAAAGGTGCCCCAGAGCCCCTCATACGTATGTACCGACCTTAAAATCTCAACGGAAAGCAATGTTCTAATCCAAGTAATAGTAATCTAATGTTCCTCATTCTTTTCTGAGAGCTTCTCGGTTAGGAGTTTGAGAAAGCAGTTACAATCGGCTCCATCCCGCCGTTGGTTCTAAAAACTAGAGGAGTGAAAAATCCAGTTTCAATGTCTAGCACCCTTTGTTGGTACTTCCGCTTTTTCTCCTCCTCCTGCTCCTTAAAGATTGTGGATGTCGCTTTTCCCTGGTTACACTTGGAGCTAACATGCGTTACTCTGACATCGAAAAATGCTGTGACTCCTCGAGACCAAAAGCCCCTTGCCTCCGGACTGGTCACCGCACTTCTGAGGTTGAATCGCTCATTATCCAGAGGTTATAGTTGTGGTTCTACTTCAACGCTGGTCCAAACCTTATCAAGAAATGAGGTAAGTAGGTTGCAAACGCCATCGTTTCCCTGCGCCACAAACCCTCCCTTTTTGCAAGACAGGGCATGGCTGACGGCATACTTCTACCACAAACACACTTGCTTGGTATATCGGATAGGGGCACATTATACCTTAAACGCAGAGAGTCTCTGAATTCTTGTTTATTCAGCACCAAGCCTTGATCAACAAGGGGTACTGCGGTAGGCCACGAGCTCGCACCCTTGTCTCTCGATTGGTTGACTGAACGCAGCAGATCCGAGGGTAGAGTGGAATTAACACTTTCCATTCTCGATTTCACCGACGTAGTTTTCAAAGCTTGATGTTGTCTTTTTGACTCCTCTGTGGAATTCTCGCCTGCAACCTTGAACGTTCCCTGTACGGTAATAGAATCTATGTGCGATGCTGTTATTGTCGTGGAAGCAGCATAAACCATAAGTCAGGTACACCTAGCCCTCATTGAGCGGGTGTCAAAGTAACAAGCTGACGCAGTTCACTAGGGAGGGGCTCCGTTTGACCGAATAGTGTTGGGAGAAGTAAGTCGTCGATGGCCTCTTGAATAGGGTCAACGTAATGTTCAAACGACTCTATTGTGCGCATGAAATAGGTAAACATGGATTTGTAAGCCTTCGTGATGAGTCAGATGGGAATAGTGTACATTCTTGATACAGAGCTAAATGATTCTATTCAGTTTCTTATAGAATAAACGGAAATAGGAGCAAGAGGGGCCGGCGCTGGCGTCAACTGCCGGGTGGCTTCGATGAAAAAAAAAAATACTTATTTAATAAGTGCTTTCAAATAGCAACAATGCTGCGCTTGCACTTCCGTCATAAATCGATATCAAAAAAGTCGTTATCGATCGGTAAAATCACTTGATCGATATCGATTTTTATCGATTGACTGACTTCTATACTCAGCTCCAGGATTTCACGGGTTCGCCAAAAAAAACAAGAAGATCTGTTAGATCTTATAACCGCGCTTTAAAAATTTAACAGTTCGCTTAGCACTACCGTCGGAACGCAGTGCACATTCCAAAGCAGTCATTGGCGATTTTTTTCTTACTGTAGACATCACATCACTCGATCAACACAAACTGTATTATTGCACCATCAGTGGTAGCCGTTGACAAATCTCCGATGACGTAATGGTCTTAATCTAGAACTTTCTTCGGGATATGTATGGGCATGAACGATATCAACGACACAATAATAACACTATTAACAACAGCTTTCTTTCTTAAAAGTCATGATTAAATTTAATTGGTGTTTTCCACGAGTAAAGGGCTAGCAAAGTAGTCACACAAGTCATATAAAAAAACCCTATCCCGACCGATGTATCGATTTTGGTCACTCCAGTGACCACAGATTGAAAACGTGACAGAAAATTGGCGTTACTTTTGATTCTCACCAAATTTGTCGTATCCCCCCCCCGCCCTCGGGAGAATTTTGTTAAGTTAGCTAATTTAGTTGCAAGCCACCGTAATGGCGGTCGCCGCCGGCGAAATGTTTATTTGCTCAAAATTGGGGCAAAATCTTTCGGAGATGGAAATCAGGACATTTGTAAGGATACAGAAAGTAATTTGGGACCAGTTGCTGGCTTCTAAGGCTGAATTTATCCAGAAGTAAGCTGTATTTTCGTTTTCGTGTCGAAAGCCACGCGATGAAATATTATCGGTTTGTTCTGCTGTCTTGTTCTGTTTTTTCTCTTTGTCGTTTTTGTAGCCCGCCGAGGCCAGTCTTTCGTCTAAATCAGTTGAAAAAGGTTCGAAAAAGATGTTCCCATTCAAGTTTAAACTCTCAGGCGATAATTGTGGAGTTTTTTGGCCGAAACGTCGGCTTTGTTATGTTGGTGTTTTTCGGTTGCTATGGGCGACCGTTGCTTCCTTTGTTAGGACAAGTCTGGGAAGTGAGGTCACAAAAAAATTCGAATTAATTCTGGTTTTGTTCGATTTCGCTGAAATTTTAACACGATAAAGTTGGATTGTTAACGAATAGATTTACCGCCTGCCGATGTGTGGTAGCTATTAACGCTGAAGTGTTATATCGCTTCGAAGTCAGGGTTTTGAAGAGATTTTTTTGCAACATGTGGGTTCGGCGTGATTTTGTAATCTGAGGTTTCGGTTGACCCCGAAGGAAAAAATATCCGGAAAAGGTCATTTCATCGACGATTCAAACAAATATAAATATGTATATGTTCCGAGCTAAATTTCTGGTGAAAAAATATAATTTTTGACGAGCGCTGGGTTTTTAATTTATTCCCGCGAAAGATGAGATTTATTGTTTCAACAGCTTTTGGCGAGTAAACATCACAGGTTGCGTGACTCAAAATTTGGCCGAGTGGAAGCTTGGGTCTGCTCGCACCGAAGTCGAAAAAAACAAGAAGATCTGTTAGATCTTATAACCGCGCTTTTAAAATTTAACTGTTCGCTTAGCACTACCGTCGGAACGCAGTGCACATTCCAAAGCAGTCATTGATGATTCTTTTCTTACTGTAGACATCACATCACTTGATCAACACAAACTGTATTATTGCACCATCAGTGGTAGCCGTTGACAAATCTCCGATGACGTAATGGTCTTAATCTAGAACTTTCTTCGGGATATGTATGGGCATGAACGATATCAACGACACAATAATAACACTATTAACAACAGCTTTCTTTCTTAAAAGTCATGATTAAATTTAATTGGTGTTTTCCACGAGTAAAGGGCTAGCAAAGTAGTCACACAAGTCATAAAAAAACCCTATCCCGACCGATGTATCGATTTTGGTCACTCCAGTGACCACAGATTGAAAACGTGACAGAAAATTGGCGTTACTTTTGATTCTCACCAAATTTGTCGTATCCCCCCCCCGCCCTCGGGAGAATTTTGTTAAGTTAGCTAATTTAGTTGCAAGCCACCGTAATGGCGGTCGCCGCCGGCGAAATGTTTATTTGCTCAAAATTGGGGCAAAATCTTTCGGAGATGGAAATCAGGACATTTGTAAGGATACAGAAAGTAATTTGGGACCGGTTGCTGGCTTCTAAGGCTGAATTTATCTAGAAGTAAGCTGTATTTTCGTTTTCGTGTCGAAAGCCATGCGATGAAATATTATCGGCTTGTTCTGCTGTCTTGTTCTGTTTTTTCTCTTTGTCGTTTTTGTAGCCCGCCGAGGCCAGTCTTTCGTCTAAATCAGTTGAAAAAGGTTCGAAAAAGATGTTCCCATTCAAGTTTAAACTCTCAGGCGATAATTGTGGAGTTTTTTGGCCGAAACGTCGGCTTTGTTATGTTGGTGTTTTTCGGTTGCTATGGGCGACCGTTGCTTCCTTTGTTAGGACAAGTCTGGGAAGTGAGGTCACAAAAAAATTCGAATTAATTCTGGTTTTGTTCGATTTCGCTGAAATTTTAACACGATAAAGTTGGATTGTTAACGAATAGATTTACCGCCTGCCGATGTGTGGTAGCTATTAACGCTGAAGTGTTATATCGCTTCGAAGTCAGGGTTTCGAAGAGATTTTTTTGCAACATGTGGGTTCGGCGTGATTTTGTAATCTGAGGTTTCGGTTGACCCCGAAGGAAAAAATATCCGGAAAAGGTCATTTCATCGACGATTCAAACAAATATAAATATGTATATGTTCCGAGCTAAATTTCTGCTGAAAAAATATAATTTCTGACGAGCGCTGGGTTTTTAATTTATTCCCGCGAAAGATGAGATTTATTGTTTCAGCAGCTTTTGGCGAGTAAACATCACAGGTTGCATGACTCAAAATTTGGCCGAGTGGAAGCTTGGGTCTGCTCGCACCGAAGTCGAAAAAAAACAAGAAGATCTCTTAGATCTTATAACCGCGCTTTAAAAATGAAACGGTTCGCTTAGCACTACCGTCGGAACGCAGTGCACATTCCAAAGCAGTCATTGATGATTCTTTTCTTACTGTAGACATCACATCACTTGATCAACACAAACTGTATTATTGCACCATCAGTGGTAGCCGTTGACAAATCTCCGATGACGTAATGGTCTCAATCTAGAACTTTCTTCGGGATATGTATGGGCATTAACGATATGAACGACACAATAATAACACTGTTAACAACAGCTTTCTTTCTTAAAAGTCATGATTAAATTTGATTGGTGTTTTCCACGGGTAAAGGGCTAGCAAAGTAGTCACACAAGTCATATAAAAAAACCCTATCCCGACCGATGTATCGATTTTGGTCACTCCAGTGACCACAGATTGAAAACGTGACAGAAAATTGGCGTTACTTTTGATTCTCACCAAATTTGTCGTATCCCCCCCCTCGGGAGAATTTTGTTAAGTTAGCTAATTTAGTATGCAAGCCACCGTAATGGCGGTCGCCGCCGGCGAAATGTTTATTTGCTCAAAATTGGGGCAAAATCTTTCGGAGATGGAAATCAGGACATTTGTAAGGATACAGAAAGTAATTTGGGACTGGTTGCTGGCTTCTAAGGCTGAATTTATCCAGAAGTAAGCTGTATTTTCGTTTTCGTGTCGAAAGCCACGCGATGAAATATTATCGGTTTGTTCTGCTGTCTTGTTCTGTTTTTTCTCTTTGTCGTTTTTGTAGCCCGCCGAGGCCAGTCTTTCGTCTAAATCAGTTGAAAAAGGTTCGAAAAAGATGTTCCCATGCAAGTTTAAACTCTCAGGCGATAATTGTGGAGTTTTTTGGCCGAAACGTCGGCTTTGTTATGTTGGTGTTTTTCGGTTGCTATGGGCGACCGTTGCTTCCTTTGTTAGGACAAGTCTGGGAAGTGAGGTCACAAAAAAATTCGAATTAATTCTGGTTTTGTTCGATTTCGCTGAAATTTTAACACGATAAAGTTGGATTGTTAACGAATAGATTTACCGCCTGCCGATGTGTGGTAGCTATTAATATTAACGCTGAAGTGATATATCGCTTCGAAGTCAGGGTTTTGAAGAGATTTTTTTGCAACATGTGGGTTCGGCGTGATTTTGTAATCTGAGGTTTCGGTTGACCCCGAAGGAAAAAATATCCGGAAAAGGTCATTTCATCGACGATTCAAACAAATATAAATATGTATATGTTCTGAGCTAAATTTCTGGTGAAAAAATATAATTTTTGACGAGCGCTGGGTTTTTAATTTATTCCCGCGAAAGATGAGATTTATTGTTTCAACAGCTTTTGGCGAGTAAACATCACAGGTTGCGTGACTCAAAATTTGGCCGAGTGGAAGCTTGGGTCTGCTCGCACCGAAGTCGAAAAAAAAAAAACCACGGGTAAACCATGAACCGCGCTCGGCCCATGGCCGCGCGGTTAAAAAACCACGGGTAAACCATGAACCGCGCTCGGCCCATGGCCGCGCGGTTAAAAAAACCACGGGTAAACCATGAATCGCGCTCGGCCCATGGCCGCGCGGTTTAAAAAAAAAAAAAAAAAACTGGGCCCTAGTAAGATTCGATTGCGTGATGCGTGACCACAGGGAGCCCGGAAAAAGATAAACATGGCGGGCCTTCGTAATATTTTTTACCTTGTTCTTACAGCTTTCTCTACTCTCGTTTTAATCATCATCGTACGGACTGTGATGTTTTCTAACCAACCGATAGCTGGTGTTCCTTGTAAGCCAAGCGATTTAGATTTTATTCCTGCAGACGATGCTGTCAAAAAGAGATTTCAAACCGCTATCACTTTCGAGACCGTTTCTTACGACGTTGGAATCTACAGCCGTGAAGAACTTTACAAATTTCTTCAGTTTATTCTTAAAGGTGAGCAAGTAACATCTGAAAAAGTTTCCTTGTATGCTGTGCCAAAGCTGTTGTACTGATAGTTGGTAGTGATAAGCCAAGATTTGCAAGATTCAAAGTGTATATATATTTCACGGGTGCGGTTTTGCAGGTTGCGGAAGAAAAACACGGTTTAGCAGAAATTCACATCGTCGCGGGTCATGCGTTTTTACCGTTGGAGTTTAAAGAGGTTTCGATTCCAGAGGCCAGCCTCTACTTTCTCGCTATTTTTTGGGGTCAGGTCGTAGCTCTTTCACGGTCTGATATGAATGGCTCGATACCTTTTGAGAGAACAATAAAACAAACAGCAGAAACAATACCCGTAGCCCTAAAACGATAACAGCTGCTTCACTATGACGACAGATGGAATTAAAAGATTGTGAGAACTGCACTCTTCTGCTCTTTTGTAAGGATCGTGACAAAAAAAACAAAAAAAAAATCGGTAGTGGAGAAAATATAGGTACAATTGGAAGGGGAAGGATGTGGAAAACTGCTACAGTTAAGCTGCTCTCACAGATGCCATAACCATAATCTTTATCTTCAGAATTTTCAGATGTGTTTAGCCATCCTCTAGTGGAGCATAGAGTCATTGCAAGCTACAGTTTGCTTGTGTCTGTAAAAGGAAGTAATACGTTCCTAAAGCCTTATCTCATTGCTAGTCACTTAGATGTAGTGCCAGCTACCAATGAATCGTGGGAAGTACCCCCTTTTGAAGGGCATATCCAGGATGGGTACTTCTGGGGTAGAGGAACATTGGATGTCAAAAATGGTGTCATGGTATGTGCATTTACTACAAAGACATTCATTTGCTATCTCAAAGCAAGATGAATGAAATAATGAGGTTGATGGATAATTCTTGCATAATGTAAAATTCTGGTTATAAGTCCCCTGCCCCCTGCCCTGTCTATATGCATACAAAATTGATTCCAGTTATTGCAATTATGAGAAAGCTTCTGGCTGTTCATAGATTTGTGTAGCATCTTGATCTATTAGTGCTTGT
The DNA here is from genome assembly GCF_964199315.1 of Orbicella franksi. Lineage (NCBI taxonomy): Eukaryota > Metazoa > Cnidaria > Anthozoa > Scleractinia > Merulinidae > Orbicella > Orbicella franksi. The sequence continues at coordinate 20,122,630 of NC_138155.1, read as the reverse complement.
TTTTGTTTCTTATTTAACGGCCAATTATTTGGGACACTGCATGGATGCTGTTATGTTGTCAAATGTCAGTTGACAGATCTGAAGTGGGGAAATAATAGAGTGTGGAAAGAAAGAAATCTGAGTGCTTGCTGAAACTAATTGAAGTCATTGCATTTGATCATCTTGGATCTTTATTCAGGGTTCTCTGGAAGCTCTTCAGTTTCTTCTCAAGCAGGGTCACCAACCACAACGTAGTTTTTTCTTAGCTTTTGGACATGATGAAGAAGTAAGTGTGTGGTAGTGTTAGGAAATTCTTTGAATGACACCACATGATTGTCAGTTGGAGTCACATAGAATAGTGTCAAAAGGTCCTTCTTTGAACCTGGTACACTTGATCTGGCTAGCCCATATTGACAGAAACGGTTGAGGGAGTAACATGTAACATGAAGTTATTAGTCACATGGATAAGAGAGGCCATGAGTAAAGTGTATTAAGTACCCAAGAATGCAATAGACAGAATGAACGGTCAGGGCTTGAACCTGGACCACTTGATCTGGAATCCAGCAAAATAACCAATTTAGGCCACCTCCCTCCCTTGCAACATGACTAAGGAATTCAAATTAAATTTCCATTCTAAATGGTATCTTTTTTCATCAATGCTTTGGGAGGAACAGGTAACTAGGTATGATTGTAATCGCTCATTCTGATTGATTGATACTTTTCCGAAAGGTCCAGGGGATTGATGGAGCTCTGCAAATTGCAACTTATTTAAAATCCCAAGGGGTGCAGTTGGAATTTTTAATTGATGAGGGAACAGTGATTGTTAAGGATGCTGTTCCAGGAATGAGGATACCATTTGCTTTGTGAGTAAAATAAGTAGTACTTAAACATACAGTTGCCTCCCCCACCATGATAAAGTTCCCCCCCCCCCCCATCCCAAACAAAATGGAAAATAAACAGTGCAGGGAAGGTGCAATGGCGAGTGCTCTTTCCTCTTACCAATGTGGCCTGTGTTCAATTCCAGCCCAGTTCTGTACATGGGTTGAGTTTGTTGTTAGTTCTCGCCTTACTCCAAGGGTTTTTCCCCGGGTTGTCTGGTTTTCCTCCCTCCCCCAAAACCAACATCTCCACATTCTAATTTGACCAGGTTAGAAGATCCACATGAAAACCAGCTAAAAGGCTGTTGTTGCTTGTTCTCTAAATATTGTAATTTACAGTTATTATTTTTTACTTAGTATAAAAAGAGGCTGTGTGGTTAGCTCTCTCAGCTTAGGCGCACTTGGCCATTCCTTTGCACTTTATTCAAAACCAACTCTCGAAAATTCATGTACACAGCGATTAACTGTGCCAACTGGTGTGTGGAAAGGTAAAAGTACAACTCGTGTAAAAAAAGTTCTGACCAAGGGAAATCTCTATCCTTCTCCTCTCTGCATGAATTGCAGACCTATACTACAGTTTGTTGTCAGTTTGCTGAGGTAATTTGAAGCTTGAGAGGTAAGTCTGCATACAAGCCAAGTGGTCTATCAGGCCAGAGCTTATCCCAGTTCTGTAGCCTGAAGCCACTGGGAGTATTTCTGCGAGCTTTTACTCCCTCCTGGATGGAATGCTACTCCATCACAGAGTTACCCCCCAGAATTTAATTCACCAGTACCCATTTAAACAACTGGGTGGAGATAGGTATTCTTACAGTAAAGTGCCTCACCCAGGGACACAGCACAATGGCCCTGGCTAGGGCTTGAACCCGGAACACTCGATCTGGTGACAAGTACACCAACCATGAGGCCACTGTGACGTGCCTTCCTTGAGAGTTAGAGAGATGATATTTTAGTGTTTGACACAGTGTGTTGTTATATTTGCAGAATTGGTGTCGCCGAGAAAGGCTACATAATGGCGGAACTTAGTGTGCAGACTTCAGCTGGACATTCATCAATGCCGTCAAGAGAAAGTAGCATTGGAATTCTGTCAAGTGCTGTCACTAAGTGAGTATAAGAAAGGATGTTTTTGCTGTTAAAAGAAGATTTAAAAGATAAAGTTAGATATAACATGGCTCATTTCCTTTAAGAATGCTGACTGCAACAACTTCAATCCGAATTTCCCTCTCCTTCAACTTACTTTCAATTACAAGGCAAAGGAGAGAGAGAGCCTGGGTTCGAGGTTGTGATAGTAACTGAAAACCTCTGTGCTAAAACATTTCTCATTTTCTTTCTTTTTTTTTTTTGTTTCGTTTTATCGTTTTCATTGTTTTATTCATTCGGGTATTCTCATTCCTTCTTTCCGTTGTTCTTTCATTTCCTGGTTCATTATTTCACGCTGTAACATTTCTCTGTCCATCTGTCTGTCCGTTTATCTGTCTGTGTGTCCTTCTGTCCGTCTGCCTGTTGTTCAGTTTGTGTAACTCAATCCTTCATGTTTTGACACTTTCGTACATTTAGTTATTGTCATAATTCCTTCATGACGTTTCCTTCTGTCATTTGTTCCTGTTTGAATGTTTTTATTTTAATTAATTCCGTGATTGAACTGTATGTACAGCATTCTCCTCATTTGCTTGTCTCTTCTCTATTGACATTGTTTACTTTTCTGTGCATTCAATTGATTAAAATAGATTAGAGGCCTGTCCGATGCCTGTTGTGTTCGATTCCTCAGGCCCAGTGAGGGAAATGTTTGAGAGTTTTGCTCCTCAGGTAATAATCAGAACTGCAATTATCACCAGTTGCTGATATCGCTTTCCACAATGAGTACCAGCTAAACAATATTGCTGATACTAAGAGACAAGGCAGAAAAACGCTCGGAGCATGCATAATTATGCACATTTTATTATAATAATTATTATAATAGGATGAACATAATTATGCACGAAAGAGTAAATTATATAATTATGCGTACGTGCGTAAAATTATACAAATCTTATTAATAATCATTGTAATAAGATGTGCATAATTATGCCTGCCGCATTGAACTTAGCTGAAGCCATTTCAAGAAGAGTTTCTTTGAAAAGCAAAATACCGTTTAAGCTTTGCCACAGTTTGTTTCATTGGTCTTCTCTGATGATTGTCATGTCACTCACAAAATAAGTTAGGCTTCCAAAGTAGAAAAAAAGTGAAATAAATCTTACGGCATGCATGCTAGCTATTTTGACGATTTCCCAAAACGTACCACCAGAACCAGCGCGGAAAGTCGCAGTTGAATTGATGAATAATGCAAACATGTACCTTGTTAAATCAATAGTTCTTATACTTCCTAGGTACCTGTTTATCTCAGGATTATCGTGGCAAATTTATGGCTCTTCAGCCCACTTTTTGTCAGGTATAATGTTATTTGTTGTTTGTTTATTTATTTAGACCAATTGCGAAAACACGTGTTTTTCCCGCGTCGGCGGTTGGCGCCGGTTGCATGTTTTTACATCGACTTCTGATTGTGTTTTTTTTTGGTTTATTTGTGCGTCTTGTGATTGGTTAAATGCGACCAGTTTAATTGTAGTTGAGAAGAAGTCTTAAAGGACTGATCTTTCTTTTTGGGTAACTTCATCAATATTGCAGCTGGTCAACAGATCGAATACCATTAATTGAGGAAAAGAAAATAACAAATTGTGCTCACCTGATAAACGCTCAGTTTAGTGCAACTAAACTATGCCTCTTTGTTGTTGTTTTCTGTTAGAATCCTCGAGATAAAACCTGCAACAAATGCTTTCCTTCGCACTACAACCGCTGTCACTCAATTCAACGCGGGCGTTAAGGTTTGTACTACAAGTACTACATCAAACACGAGAAACCGAGTCGTACCACATTTACAGACACGGAGAAGAGAGTTGAAAATACGACGCGCAACGTAGTATGTTGGCCAACTTCGAGGTGTTTGGAAATATGGTCAAACGCTGCCTTGAGTGTTTGACATATCTTGTAAATCAAATCTGCAACTGAGGAGAAAACGGAGAAATAAAATCATAATATTTGATGCTGCTTAAGATCAGATTTCCAAACACCGTCAGGGTCATGATTTCCTATGATTAACCTTAATGAGTTGTTAGCGAGTTCGAGAAGCCTTTGACTGCTGTCAAAATTAAGTCTTCCAAACAGGTCTCTTAGTAGCGTCAAGTCAGTATCACTTCCTTCTTCCTTTTATCGTGTTTATTTTATTTTAGTTTTTTTTTTATTTTTTCACTTCAAGATCTTTCTTTTTTACCTCACCAAACAGGCTAACGTAATCCCTTCCTCAGCAAGGGTGACAGTAAATCATCGGGTACACCCAAGTAATACCCTTGAAGAGGTGAGGAGAACCATTTTGCTTTGGGGCCAAGTACCGTTCTTGTTCAATCTTTGTTATATAACCCAACATATTCCGATTCCTTTAATCCAATCAAAATATCGTGACTCTTTTTCAGGCCTGGACCTCCCCCCCCGGGGGGGGGGGCGGGTGAACTTTGAAAAGGTCGCGAGTGCTCGTCGGAAAATGTCAATTAAACCCCTAAGGGAGATGTGGGTGTGGCACGAGCTTTATTTGAACCCTTAAAGATACCACTTAAAACGGCATAGACTGGATTACCAGCCGCTGTTTGGGAAAGGTACCTGGGCTAGTAGACGGGACTCCAGAGACCGACGGAAATCGAACCTAAAAACGGAAATACTAAGCGTTTCTTTAATTATTATTTTTGTTCGAGTGCACCTTAAAAGATATTTTGATAGCTAAAAATACTGGCGTTTCGTCATCAACACCCTAAATGAGACTAGAATCCTTGATCTATACCCCTAAGCGAGACGACTAGCCTTTTTAAATGGGAGCTGACTGCCCCTGGGGGGCCTGGACTGCCTCAATAACAGCTCTAGCTGCCTCTCTAAGAGAGGTTTCCACCCACGAGAAACAGACATCATGCGAAATAAGATCAGGAACAGCCAACCATGCCTGCCTTACATTGGTATCCGCTGTGAGAGAGTTAATATTTTTTTTCATAATCTTCTACTAGGCTCTACTTTTTGATTTATTGGATTTTCAATTTGGCTGCCTAAAACAACAATTTATTGTAGCGATCTATCTTAGCTTCTTTCTCAGCTGGTAACAGTCTGTGTTTCAAATGAAAACATAAATGATCCTTGCAGTTATATACACAACTCAAGCAGCTGTGAAATTAGAGCCTGGAGAAAATTCAGGCTTGGACGGGATTCCAGTTGTTTTTGTTGATTTATTTTTGACTTCTGCTGTAGGTTCTTGAGCATGACCGACGATGTATTAACGATGATCGGGTCAAAATTCGTGTGATGAATTCAGCCGAACCCTCGCCCGTATCTAGCTGGGATAAACGGTCGTTTGGTTTCCAGGTATGTACTTGTCGGGAAGTTTTTTTCCGTATTTAAGTTTCTGTCATTCTGAAAAGAAAAGTTGTAGAAATACAGGTTACGAAAATCTGATGCCAGATAACTTCCTACAGATTATATTCTTGAAACGTTTTCAATCCAAATTTTGAGTTTTTGTCGTCAAATTCATCATCACTTGCTTTGAGATTTCTACCCAAACACGCTTTTTTCCCCGTTATGTCTGCATCCTTACGTCTGCATCCTTAGCGAGAGAAATATCTACTCTATTTTATATCCATCTTTCTGGTGTAGTATTATGATACAGTCCTCAGTTAGAATTAAGGACTTGAAGCCCTGTTGGTCGTTTTGTCATGTTAGCCATAGGCCCCGTCTACAGTGCGCCGGGGGAATTTGAAAATGGAAGTTTTACTCTGAAAACGCATCAGATGTTTTTCGTTCCCGCTACGCCGGAGGAATTTAAAACCAGAACAATCACCGGTCATTTTGGATTTGTGTTTCAGGAAAACTCGGTCAGGGAAATCACGTGATTATCGTGACGTCATCGTTTTCGAAAAGCTCCGTTTTCAAAATGTTTTCCGTCCACACTAAAACACAAAGCCGGCGTTTTTAATTCCTCCGGTTTAAAGAGCGTTTTCGAAAATCCGTTTTCGTGACGGATTAGTGTGGACGGTAGAAATTGAAATAAAGAAATAGTAGAAATAAAGCTGCGTTTTCAAATTTGCCCGGGCCGGTGTAGTGTAGATGCTGCCATAGACACAAGTTTGTATTAATCTGTATTAATCTGATTTTTTTAGGTAATTTCTCAAAGTGTGCGGCAGGTATTTGCTGAAGTGGGTGTTTCTCCAGGTGAGTGACTCACGAATTGAAACGCACAGATGACAAACAATTTTAGTCACTCGGCCTTGAACGCACATCCTCGTTGAATTAGCCAGTAACAGTCTCGATCCCTGAGGGAAGAACATCTTGTGGTCGACGGCAAAAAGAATCTCGACCTCTAGCCGCATCCGATTTAAAACAAGTCTGCGGATCATGGTCGTCCGTATGTTCTGTGTAGACTTTTTTTCAATACGATTAAGTAGTATATCAAACACGAAAGATCGTGTTTGACCACATTTCCAAACACCGAGAAGAGAGTTGAAAATACGACGCCTAGCGGATTATTTTTGAAAAAGTTCCAGATGTTTGGAAATGTGGTCAAACACTGTCTTGAGTGTTTGATATATCTTCCCAGTCATGACTAAAACTTAGGAGAAAACGGAGAAATAAATTCGTGAAAATATATGCTAATTAAAGTCACATATTCAAACACCGTCACATTCATGATTTCCTTTTGTACATAGTCCTGATATTGTAACTCGTTTTAGGTGTTCCCAATTAGCAGCAATGCAAAATCTCGTTGACACGTAAATAAAGTTATTATCACTATTATTGTCGTTATTATTATTATTATTATTATTATTATTATTATTATTATTGTTGTTGTTTAAACTTGATGAATTATTTTAAATGAGTCTGAGAAGTTTAAGGCACAGCCTAAAGAAAATATTGGCCTCGCTGCCAACCGTTCTTTCACCGCTGTCACTAGCCTGTTCATACTGTGACCTCTACTGTTGTTTTCCAAAGTGTAGTCATTCCAGATCTAGCTAACCTCTGACCAGGCGTTCTCTTTTCTCTCTCTCTTTCTCTGCTACCCTGAGAAAAGAACGCCTGATCGCTGGGTTAAGCTTGAGGCCTTGCTACGCTACGTACATGTAACATGCCGTGCGAGACGATTAGAACTAACTATGATATTAAACTAATGTACTCGTTTTTCAGGGCTTATGATCGCCAACACAGATACAAAACACTATCTGGACCTAACAGATGCTGTGTACAGATTCATGCCGTCAGTTCTCACACCCGAGGACACAAAACGAATCCACGGCTTCAACGAACGACTGGGAGTGAAGAATTATGAAAAGACCATCAACTACTTTTATCACTTGATGCGAAATGCTGATGCTGCGATTATAGAAACAGAAAAGCCACATAGTGAATTGTGAGGGGAAGCTGGAATCCGAACGATGTTTGCATAAGATTTTGAAATTTTCGAATGACACAAGTCATCGGTGGTCATTCCAAGTCTTGTGAAAACTGGAAGATAACATGCGACTGTTGAGTTCTTTTTTAAAAAAGCTTCAAATTTCATAAAGGCAGATCTTAAACTAATGGCAGACAATGAAAGCCTTTCCGAGAAAAAAAAAAAAAACAGCAACAACAACAACAACAACAAAAAACCGAAACCAAAAAACAAAAAAAAAAACCTCACACACTGTTGCTAGAAGTACTACAGTACTGCAAGTACTTCAAACGTTTCTCCAAAACCCGTTTGACTTCGTCGGAAAAGCGGGAAAGAAAGATGCCTGGGACTGATCGATGGTCACGTGATTACAGTGCCACAACGGGCACGGACCAGTGTGTTGCTTGAGGAGATAAGTAAATAGGAAAACAACTGAACGAATAGAAAAAAAAAAAAAAAAATCGTTCTCAAAACTTGCAGCCTGAATTCAAAATCACGTGAACATTATACGTGTTTATCGTAAGTTTACATTTAACAAAGAAAATTGCTCTATACATGTCATTTAGAATTTGCAGTGAAAGGTCTTATAACTTTTTAAGACATCTACTGATAACTCTTTTGATGTATATAAAGTCAAGCAGGAAGGGTGGAGTAATTATAGCGGATTCTAATGCTGCGTATTTAATAGCATGGCAGTTTTGCAATGCGTGCAAAGGGCTACTAACTAAAAATCCGTTGCCACAAATTACATGCCTATTTACACCAAATAAACGGTTCTCAACCCGACCTTTCCTTGTGTTGTGTGACATGCAGTGTGGTGTTCTACAAGTGATGGATTTTTTTGGTGTTATCTTGTCTTCTTTCTCCTAAACTTTCACTGTAATTATTCTCAGTTTTGTGGATTTGGCCAATTTTTGGTTCGGTTTTTCGGTTTTCGTTCTTAGAAACTGCGGTTTTTCGGTTTTCTCCAATTTACTCGTTGGCTTTTGTCATTGACAATGGCGGTTTTGCGGAATTTTCTGTCCAATGCTCTTTACAGTTTTTCTGGTTTTGCCAAGGAAGTTACACCCTGCAGTCACGCGCTAAAACTGTTATTCCAAGGAAGATTTTCTTTTAGAGGAATGCATGATAAGCCTGGTCTCTTTAACAGCCGTTATTTGGGTCGTAACGGCTGCCAAGCAGACTATGAAAAGCTAAAGATAACATTAAAGCAAAAGACTATTTCTCAAATACCACGCAGCTGGGATAATATCTTGGTGACTTTGACCTTAGACTGTGGACCATCGAGTTTCGATTGAGAGTTGTCTCTCTCCCCATTTCGTGACGGGAAAATAACATTGCGCTCACTCGCTTCTGTGGAGCCGATTTACAGAAAAATAAGCAAATTTTTAGACTACGTTGAGTTCCGCACTAACGAGGGAATACGCAGAAAGAACTTCGGAAAGTAAAACAAGTTTAGAAAGAGCGATTCTTAAGCTTACCAAAGCTCAGTAAGTAAGGGCTTTTATTTCGGTTTTGGACGATTTTATCTTGGTTTTTCGGTGTCTAATACGCCCCTGCGCCACCTCTATCTACGATTCTGTTAAAATACCATGCCACATGTGTGGCCAAATGGTTGATTTAGATTATCATTAAGTGACCAAGGTTCTAGACTCGATTACTAGCCGCCGTTTGTGGAAGCCTGTGCTCCTTCCCCAAACTCGAAGATGGGAGTCAAGTGAGTGGTGGAAATCGAGCCAACTAGGTTCAAGCACTCGCCAACATCATCTGTTGTGTATAACTAGTGCTGCCAGACACTTCTTTCAAGGTGATCCGTTTGGGAAGCTGAAAAAATTTGAACGACTACCCTCCCGGGCGGGGTATCGTCTTTCAACCGTTTTGGTCATAAATAGGGTATCGATTTGGGCCGTTTTGGTTATAACTAGGGTATGGTTTTTGCACTCTGGTCTTGAATCTGGTATGTTTCTTAGAAGCTACTTTTTCATCATTATAATAAGACTGTCAACAAAAGCCCTTCATAACTTACGTTGAGGCTAACTGTGTCAGCTGCAATGGTCAAAAATAGGCTATCGAATTTTTGTGCAGGTCATAAAAAGGGTAGCGAAAAATGCAGATTTTGGTTATTGATAGGGTAAGGGTTTAGGAAGTGGGCTGCACACCCCCACCCAACTTTTCTGAAAGTACCCCACCCCTCTCTCCCCTCCCCCCACCAGGATTACCCTGTGACCCAATAGACTAGCATCCCACCGACGAGGGACAGGCAATACTCCTTAACACTTAATGCTTAGCTTTAGCTCACCTGCCTACTCTTTATATACAGTATGTTGGCAGACAAGCCTTGATTGTATGTTCCTGCAATAGCATGTTTACATATCAATGGGGTGTCAACAATCCACACAATTTGGGTGACTAAATGAAACTTTATTGTAAACTCTGCCAAAATTTAAATTTTTGCACTCACAATTGACAGCAATCAAGTGATAGTCAAATGTTTCATGTAGCTATGCTATGAAACTCTCATCTCAGTGAATCAGTGAGAGGCAACTTACACAGCAGTTTCTCTTGGCTCTTGTTTTAGCATCTGAAGGCACTGATATAAGCCATGACACAGGTAATGAGCCACACACATCTTGCTTCAACCCTTTGAAGCTTAGTTAACAAATAAGCCATGTATTACTGTCAATAAACATGGGATTTTGAGAACACTTATGATATACAGCAAGTACTGGTAGTACTTGCAGATGTGTTTACATTTTCCTCGAGTGTTCCCAAATGCTCATGCATTTTCTACCAGTATGTGACTGAGGCACAATGAGGTTAACCCTACTGGGAGCACCAACCCACAAGACATGGCCAGACCATAGCACGGGAACTCCGTGAACTCTGTGTCCTACTCTGACAAAAATATACGAAGCAAGACTTGCCTCAAAATTTTGCTGTGGTCAATCAGTTGACCATGAAGGCCTGGGAGAAAGCCATACAGGAATTACGCAAATGCAAGACCTGGTTTTCAAATTTAGATTCAAGTCAAATGAATGATTGATATTTGAGACTGAATTTTACTTACATGAGGCTGCTGGGAATGTGGTACAGTTTTTGTATCTTATGCAACACCTACCAAATTTTTATTGTTAAAACTAAGACTACACAATCGCAAAACACGTTCATGTTTTTGCATTCAATTTTATTAAATACAAAGGTGTTCTAGACATGATAACTTTAAAAATGTGTTATTTATGATTCTTGTAGTCTGCTTTTCACATTGTTGGCACTCCACCATATCAGCAATGCTGCTACAACGGCAATGAACTCAGTTTGAACGTAAAGTCCCTCACGCCCAGCACCCTGGAAATAAAATGATCAATGTCAAACACAATACCCTGACAAAAAAAAAAAAAAAAAAAAAAACTTGTGGAGTGCCCGAGCTGCAGTACAATCATTTTCAATAATTCCTTAGCTCACCCAAAGACATTTCAGAACTTCTTAGAGGATTAAGTGTTTAATCACAGTCAGCATCATGGTAGCGATTGTGTTCATCATAAAGTCTTTGGGTAGAAACTAAAATTGGTATTTTGGATCCTTCTCTCTTGGACCTTCTCAGATACACTTATGGTTCACGTGGTGATTGTTAAGTATCTACTCACAAAACAATGAACTGTACAAATACATGTACACTTCTCACCGGATGGTTGACGTCAATTGTGAACAAAGCCTTTGCCTCACTTACTGTACCACTTCTTTGTGCCTAAAACAAGAGTAATTCAAAAAAGATAATCAGTCACAGAAGAAAAAAGATCTTACCATTTACAGTGTACATCCACAGTGGATAACACCCAAAATCCACAACAGGAACAGTCCTGTTATGTACAAAAAAGCAGAACTGAGCAAGTCCCAGTAATCAGACAGGAAGTATATTTTGTAATCATTCATTCTCATTGGATTGACAGATTATACAAGTCATCATATACTGGCTTGCCCTTATACTTACATTATGCCCCAGTTGAACAATTCCCCCACCCCAACCAACATGTTCAGAATTTGTTTAAATTTTGTTGTCTAGGTACCTTTCTGTAGGCAGCATATCCTTCATCATCATAAAAACTCAATTTGTAGATACCAGCTTTAGCTTCTTTGTGTTCCTCTGCCCAGCTGACCTAAATTACACATTAGAAAACAACACTTTGTCATTTTCAAAATGATGATGTTAAAGTCCATTCAAGTGTTTAATGGATCTGTCTCAGTTTGGGCAAAAAAGCTGCAACTTGATAACATTGCAAGAGGAGTTATTGTGATGCAAATCACCAACATTTTTTTTTCTTTAGCAGCATTTCTTCCCTTATAGATTGGTTTTCTATGGGAAGGCTAAAAAGAATCGGATACAATGAAATGCTCATTGAAATACATTGTACCACTGTACAAACTGGTTACAGCTGGTTGCGACAGTTTAATTTGTGTAGCCTCGGAACCTCCTTGTGTTTTACATGAAAATTGATGTGATCACTGTACCTGTACATGTCAACTTGAAGTCTTCCAAAGACATATCAGAATACATTTAAGTGTAACCATGAGCTAACTCAGGGTAGCTGATTCACATTCATCACAAGTCTTTGGAAGATATGATTATTCACTTTACAATATAGAAAGATACGTTTTTTTTGAAAATTACTGCCAAAAAGAAAGCAGTTACTGCTGAAACTTAAACAAGACATTTGACCAGGGATTTCATTAAGCCCATGGGCAAGTTGACCAGCTTCAATGAAGATTTTGCACACCTGGTTTGATCATCTGGCAAAAAGTGTTTCTTATAAAGAAGTTCAGTTCAAACAGTTTTGCCTGCCTGTGAAAACCAGTTGCCAGCCTGCTAAAACCATTGATGACAACAACAACCAACCATTCTATTGTACTAGATTAACAAGAAAAGAAACCCCTGGATCTGAGAAAAGCATTTTCTGAAATCACAGAATGGTATGGATATCATTCTGCCTTTAACTGACCTGGAATTTTGCATCATCTGTGGATCTTGTTACAGGTAAAACTCGCCCATTCACTTCAGCATACAAGTTTAACTCCTAGTTTAAACACAAAACAAAGGGAAAAAATATATTAGTTTTACAAATAAACTTAATGTGATGTTGTGGTGTTGTGGCACTACAGCAGAATCTTGCTATCTCAAACTTACTCAACTATCTGCTATCTAGAATTCAACTCACTGTCCCTTGGATATACTTTTTCACACACTAGCTATCAGCTACTTCCAACTCAACCTATTCCAAGTTTTCATTTAAGAGTTAAGGACAACAGGGTTCCACTGCACAATCAAAGTTATCACCAGCAATTTCTTTCATATCGTTAATTTAGACAAGCCTATTCCAAAGACATATCAGAAAATGTAAAAATATAATCATACACTCATGGTAGCTGATTCACGTTCATCACTTACGCCTTTGGAATGATGTCATTTCAGTTTCAAGCATTGACCTACAGTCTACACAAATACTTAGGTGTACACAAGTTACACCGTCAAGCTCTACAAAATGAATACTACAGACAGTATGAAGTTTCTTGGTTTTGAACAATCCTGCAAAAATTGGCTTTCTTTTTTCACTTTGCTAGTAAAGGTTGAGGCGATAAACATACCTAAAATTGCATGTGTTTTCTTGCTTGAGCAACAATTTCAAGGATCCTAAAGACTTGCAAATAGATTTTTCATACCAACAAACAGGTAAAAACGTTTTTGGACAGCTACTGTACCAGTAGCTTAAACAAATCTTAAACCTTACTCCACACGCTCATTTCCACATTCATTCCTTTACCTTAGCATTATTGTCGCATTTGAGGGAAAATTCAACAATAAATACACTTTCTGAAGACAGCAAAATGTTCCTTGTGGAGTAGATTTCTGGTGTGGGCTTAGCTCCAACACAAGTATCACCTGAATTCAAGAGAAAGATAATCCCAACACTAAGATGAATCGAAAGTAGTTGAGATTTTTTTGTGACAAATGCACAAATTGAAAGAACAATGATTTTTCTCTGGAGGCTCTGGCTCAAATATATACAAAAAAAGCCAGAATGCAGTCATTTTACTAATCAATGAAGTCTATAGACCACTGAAAGATCCAAACGAGTAGTAAAAATCCAAAAAAAAAAAAATCAAGATTGAAATAAGCCAATAAATCGCTGCCTCTTGTGTGAAACAAAAGGATTGAAAAATTACCATTAACTCGCAAAATATAGGCATTGAATTACTCTTTGAGCCTAAAGAGCAACGTTATCTTCCTGTATACGTTATTTACGGCTTACCAAGAGTATTTAGAGGTGCAAAAAGAGCTAAAACTGCGAGAACCACGCTCAACGCCGCCATCTTGTGCCGCGTCCACGCTCGAAGAGAAAGAATAGTACAGATCACGTGGCATTCACTTTTTGAGCCGTAATTCAAACCTATCAGCGGTTTACTTTATGAGAGTTTGGAAGAATGAAGGTGAAAAGAGTAAAGCATGCAAGAAAATTTCTGACTTTGTTCAAGAATTCCTTTGGGATCTTTGAGCCTTACCAAATATTAGGTAAGTAAGGGTATTAAATATCACTTCCTTCATAACGCTTTGCAGTTTGGTGGCATTTTGGAGCTTGTGTCCTTTGCAATCGCTGAAAGAGTTAGTGCGTTTGATTGATCCACGTGCAACTGTACTAACTTAATTTTTATGTCGTTCTCTCTTCAGTTGATGGTACTTTCTGTCAGGCGGCATTGCAGACTAAAATCAATATCAAGGAACAGTTACCAAAATACTTAGATGGATCTATTCAGTTATGTATCCTTATATGCCTATATGAGCTTGTTGTCCTCAAGCTGTGATACATGTACAGTTATCTTAAAGAGTTTGCCAATTTAAAATTCCTTTGAGTTGTGTGTGGGTACTCACCAGTTAACCGAAACATTCGAAAATTTCAGTTGAAAGTCAATAGACCAATTTCGATATCTTAAAATTCAGCCTGAAACAATTGATCTCAGTACTTGGCTTGAAGGAATAACAATTATTTACTACAGAGTTTGTGAGGTTTATTCCCCAAAGCCTCATGCTGAGGTCTATTGTGTTAGGCTGAATTTTAATATGTCACAATTGGTCCATTGGAACAGTAATTTTTCTGGAAAATCTGTTCAGAAATTGTAGGCTACCTCCAGTGGTACCCAGATGTAAAGCAAAAGATTAAAATCCTCACTCTAAAACACAATAGCAAAACAGTAGTAGCTGATGCAGTACCAAGAAAAGATAAGAAACCCAATTACTTCCAGGATTACATGTACATGTATTCCAAAGAAAAGGCAAGCAACTCTAAGGGTACATGTATTCCATAATTTCTCACAATAGACTAAAATGATGCTTGTACCTCTAAGATCACTTGTACAGGGTATCAAACACACTAAATTCACAAAAAAAAACACTTGTTGGAGAAACATCCTATTTTATGCTCAAACAAATCCTTTGCAAATTGTTAAAAAAAGGAATAAAATGGTTGTCACTGGCTAAAAATATGGTTATCGGACGTTTCGGCCACTACTGTTGCCTTCTTCAGCAAAAGATGGAAAATGCAAATGTTAAATGGCGTCCTGTTAGAATATGTAAAAGATGTGTGATAAAACTAAATGAGCAATAGTCTCTAGAGTATTCTTAATGAGTGTAAAAATTCTTAATGTCATTGTACACATTTGGTAGCGCTATGTGTTTGTTTATAGCGTTCCTGTCTCGCTTGGCATTCCGTGCGAGACAGGAACACTATAAACGAACACATAGCGCTACCGAACGTGTACAATGGCATTAAGAATTTTTACACTCATTAAGAATACTCTAGAGACTATTGCTCATTTAGTTTTATCACACATCTTTTACATATTCTAACAGGATGCCGTTTAACATTTGCATTTTCCATCTTTTGCTGAAGAAGGCAACAGTAGTGGCCGAAACGTCCGATAACCATATTTTTAGCCAGTGACAACCATTTTATTCCTTTTTTACCAATTTTTAACATGCCTGGCTACACACCGAACATTTTAAATCCTTTGCACTTTCCAATCACTTTTTCCTGATGTAAAGGAAATAATTCCTGTACATGTATTTTCTGGTCAAATCACCAGTATGTTGGACTCAATAGTAAAGCTTGGGATTTAATTATTAATAACTTTATAGTGGTCATTTGTGACATTGAATAAACTTGACTTAAATTAAGTGACAACAAGATGTGTGATAGAAGAAGGCAAAGCTCTTGGTCCTCAGCTGGCAGGTGCTGTGTTGATTGCAAAGAGATTCCAGTTACGAAAATGTGCCCATCATAAAGAGGCTGTCCCTGCTGCAGAATGTATCATGAGTATGATAGGTACAGTATAAGATATGGTTGGATATTGGCCTTGGTGGCCTCATTTTTTTTTTTTTTTTTTGTGATTATGTAGACTGAGAAGGAGTCTCTGTCCATAAAGATAAACATGCAAAAAAAGAACTTGGCCAATATCCAGCCATCTTGACCTCATGCTTGTTCAATAACCCGTATTTATCCTGACAAATAAGCTTTTTACGCACCACTGGGAGTCATGTCATGCTGACTGCAGCAAGCCTGGCCTTTATGCTAAAAATAAACTCCTTAAAACATACAGTCTTGAGCCAAAAAGACAATACTAATGATACAGTCACAATCTCAAAAAAAGTGCTGAAAAAGACTAAATACATGTATTCTAAAGGGTTGGAGGGTGGTGGGGTCAGACTATAGCAGACAGCAAAAATAACAGATGCCCATCTTCAGATCATAGAACCTTTATTAGCCCCAGGCCCTAGCAGTAAGAAAAACGTTTTCCACTTATTTTGTTTTAATCAGCCAGTGGAAAATAACACATAAGATATATTTTAAAGAAAATATATAGACAGTGAAACCTCACCATTCAGGCACCTCCCTCTCCCTCTCTGCTATATAGATGATCTCTTAGGTCCAGAGAAACCACAAGTCTAATCTCTGCATGTGCCTTAGTTTACACTTTACTGCAAGACACCCCTTATTATAATTCAATGCACTTTTTTTTCTTCTTGGTAACTGGTCGAGAGCCTACCTTGTACCACATGACCTGCAAATAATTGCCTACAAAGAATTGTCTGCCCATGCATCATCGTCATTGTTTTATTCTCCTAGTGGAGAATTGGGCTTTTGCCTCTAATTGCTTCCAGGCTGTCCTATGATCCTCTGAATATTACATCTTCTTTAAGCTCCCTTTCCACTGTACTCCTCCATGTCTCTTTAAGTCGACATGGAGTTCTTCTGCCTTATGGCACCCATGTGAGTGTGATTCAAGGATGTAAATAATGATCCATTCTAAGGATGTGATCTAGCCATGTATATCTCCTCCTTGCCACCTGCTTGCTTATTGGCTCAGTGCCTGCTCTTATTCTAATATCCTTGTTTGTTATGCACATTGGCTGGTAGATTGTTAGTATCCAACAAAGGCTCTTGTGTAAGAACACATCCAGCTTTTTCTTGTCCACTTTAGTCATTCACCAGTTTCACATCCATAAAACAGCACTGAGAGTAAATTAGACTTAAAAATTTTGATCTTGGCTGTGCTGTTAACATTGAACGCAGTTATTAGAAAATACAGTATTGTGATTTCATTTCGTCAGTGTCTTGCCGATCAATTATTTACCTCGGCCTTTGGCAAAGAATTGATCTGCTTTCTACTGACAAATCACAATATTTTCCTCAACCTCATCCAATAATTATTAATTATTAACATTCAAGTTGCTTTTTTATCAAAGGAACTGAGAACCAAAATGGTTACTTTGTTGCATCACAGGACAGAACTTTGAGAAGGCATTTACAGAAAGTTCCAGGCAAGTACATGCAGTTAGCACAATTTGTTATTTTGTTGAGAATGAACATGTTGGTTAAACTTCTGCTACAATAAGTTTCCAGGTTGGTAGATGATGCTTTGTACTAGATCACATTCTGAAACTAAGGCAAACATTGACTTAAAAAAGCATAATTATTGGCATAATATCTGAACCTAATCACACCTTTTTGGTACCCTGTGTTGGCATATCAGGGAGTTTGATTGAGCCAAAATTCCCGTGGCAAAACCAAACAAACCTGATATGCCGCAGAAGCATACCAGAACAGGTATGATTAGGTATGTACTGTTCCCAAGTTTGGCCAAGTGGCCATGATTCCATAACCATATCAGGTCAGTACTAGTGACTTGATATACAGCTGTATAAACAATAGCCTGCATTTGGTGTGAAAATATGCTCAGTTTTTTTCCATGGACATTACCTTTTCTGAGAAACGAACAGTTTTCTGAGAGCGAAGCTTGAGGAAAACTGGGAGTTTAGGAACAGATAATGTCCAAGGATAAATATCCAAGGATGTTTTGATGCCAAATGGAGACTCTTGTGTTTATTATCCTTCAAATATTTTTTGCAACAGGTGCAGTTTTGAAACTTGGGGAATATCACTCGGATATTCCCCAGTTTTAGCTGGGGCATAATTCACTCAACCTCACTGCCAGGGTCTCTCATCTTCTCATCCCACCAATCGTGCACAGGCAAAAATATTTGATGGATTATAATGCAGGATGTCAGGAGAGTAGACATGGCTTCTGATTGGCTAATTGCGAATTTGGGTATGGTAAACAGGTGTAATCATGAACAACTTTTATTTTGCAGGTGTGCCTCTTCTCTTTATAAATCGCAACACAATACTTCTTGAGAAACCTTCAACCACATCCCATCAAGCATCTGAAAAGGTTTGTTATCTCCTGTAAGAAACATGACTTCTTTATCATGTCTATCATGTCTAAGTGGCTAACCAGTCTAGCACTTAGTTTCCAACTTCAATTTTCCTGGTATCTTGTTAAGTTAGTCTAGACAAATGGTTCTCCTGTCCAGGACCATTTGTACTCCTGGCCTGCAGTAGTTAAGAGATGTACTCTGAGAGTGAAGCTTATTACCTGAGAACACAATTCAAAGACTGACCCAGGACAGAATCTTTTTAATGTTAGTGCGCTTGCTTTGATTGGTTCCCATTGACTGGAAAGTTTGGGACAGTCCATGGTCTCTCCGAACGTTATGTTCCCCTACAGTACTTTATCTCTCCTCTGGACTCTTTTTTTCTTTCTTATTTTAAGGTTGAAATGTCTCGTCTCCAACCTTCTAAACATGAAAAAGAAACGCTAGAAAAGCTGAGCGACTCCACAACAGAACTAAAACCACGCCGTAAACGAAAACGACCGGGGGGGCCAAATCCACTCTCGGTACTGAAAAGCAAGAGGAAAAAGGACGACAAACACTCAGCTAGCGACGATACCAAGGTAGAGTCTTGTTTAGATTTTTTTTGTTTTTGTTTGTTTGTTTGTTTGTTTGTTTGTTTTTTAAAAAGAAAGTCATAATTTTCAGCTTAAAGGGACATAGATTGCATGATCAACAACGATTTTGGAAGTATACCAATTCAAAGTGTACAATAGAATTAAATTATTTTTGTATAACTGGAGTTCTGAATTGGTCAAATTCTTTAACTCGAGTTACGGTACCTGGCAAACGATAGCCTTCGTTTTGAACATTGCCTTACGAATGGAGAGTTTTCCTCATTTTAGCAGCATATAAATCGGGTTGAGGGCAAGTACACTGTGTGGCAAAAAGGAAAAGGGGGCAGGTATGAAATCCTAATTTTAGCCCAGGGAACCTAGCTCTTTTGGCTATTCAAAATATTTGTATTTTATCGAGATGGTTTTTTTTTTATGTACCAGTGACGTTTTCAGATTCCCTCGCATTTGCTCTTTGTATTTTTCTTGCAAGCGTTACCCCCTGTCAGCCCTCAGACAAATCTACAGAAAGTTATATACATGACTGTTTTTTCCCAGCTAATCTAGAAGTCATCCATGTGAAATGTCTGACTGAAAAACCGTGCAATTGCTTGCGCTGTGATGTAGAATAGATGCGAGATTAGAAAATGAACACGTTGCACGCAAGCCCTTGCGAAAGCCTGAAACGAAGGGCAGATAAGTGTAGTTTTGACTTCTAGTAGCTTTATATTGGTCTTTTTCGTCCCCGTGTGGGTGTGTAATTGTACCTACCTTGAGATAGTGGGCGTTATGTCTCATGTGAGGGGGTGTTATACCTCCGGGGTGTGTAAAAATGACCGCAGATTATCGGGGGATGATAAACGGATTCGGGATTTCCGAGAATATGAGGGTGAGGGAGCCCACGCATCCTGGCGGACTTTGAAATATGCTAGCAAGATTTTGCTGACCATAGAATGAGTTAGCGTTTTCTAATCGACTTACAAATGCGTTAACTGGATTTCTGGTCAAGATGTTAATCAGATAGTGATACAAGATACTCGATGTTGTCTTATGATGAAAGTCATATACTTCTTTCTTTCTTGTAGAAAAAACGAATTCGTAAAAGAAAACGGAGGAAACTGGCGTCACACGTGCAAGATGCTCTACGGGAACACGTGACTGCAAGTGCCTCATAAGGTCGGCAGAACTCTATTAGTAGGCTGGTGTTATTTATTACAAAAATGTGAATATTTTCGGAGTGACATTTTTCTGGAATAAATTATGATTCCACAATTTCGCCTTTGTGCTCACAGAAAACTTCCTGCCTAAAAGTTACGAAAGTTACGGCCGTCGTTATGTTGTGGTTTTCCAACGCTGCTATATCTTGGTATAACTTTATCAACTGTGAGAATAAACCGAGCGCCTAAAGAACAAGTTTATTCTTATTTTTATTCAATTACCACAAAAATACGAAATCCGGTTATTTAGACCAGAGACGAAAAGGACTAAAGATTGTTGAAATGAGTTACATCAGAACAGAGTAACATGAAGCCCCTAGTGTTTGTTACTTCTCGCTGTTAATTCCCAAGAAGTGAAACTATATTTGAGGTCCTTACTTTTGGATTTTCGCAAGAGGTCGTTACTTTTGGAATTTAATGGGACTATTTTCAGTTCTGGCAATATGAGCATTTGTTAGCTTTTGTTTAACACTTATAGTTTCAATATTCATTTTTTTTTTCCCTTGTCGTGATTTTTAACGACACTTTTTGTTCATTTGTGTCCTCGAAAGTCGAATACTTGAACGCGGAAGAAGTCGCTATTAAAAGTATTGCATTTCCCGGCAAAATATCACAAAGATAATCAAATGGTTTTTTCTTTTTTTTTTTTTTTTAATGATAGAAAAAGTATTGAATTCAGCGTCGTTCGGTATCACATGCAGATTGTTGTGAGACATACACTGAAACATTGTACAATAAAAACCTTTTTTTTTCTCAGAATAAAGTTTGAAAGTCTCTTGTACAATTTCTGTATTCACGGCTGTAAACTGGATTGTCATGTAAGCGAGGAGTGGAGAGACCAAAAACACCAACAATTGTCATGCAATACTCGTCAATACTGGTTGTGTAAATTCTGTAGAACAGTAATTGCGCTAATGACAGAACCTCTACAGGAAGCGACGATAATTTTCCGATGGAAACGATGAAAATAAATTGCAATATTGAAAAATTTGACTCGATGGCGTTTTCAAGTTTTCTTCCGATTTGTGTGAAATTAATTTTATGAACTTCTTGTTGCAACGTGGACTAATTCCCGTTTTACCACAAAGATTTTGTACGAGAACGTTCTGTAATTTTTCTTTAGAATGTATGATACAGTTTGAAGCTAATATTCCGTATTGTCAATTTCTTCTGACAAATGTTTCACTTTAAAACGTATTTTGGTCTTCAGTAATTTAAGTCGTTTTAGCTTAATCTGTACGTGCGAAATTACAAAACGTATTAATGTACTATCAAATTCACTTCCTATCTTCAATAACAAAAACATAATTTAAGAACACATGTACATGCAATCTGAAGGTTCAAAGAGAATCAGTTACTGTCACGCCAATATGTTCGGAACTTGATATTTTAAGTCAGTTACGTTAGAATGAAGCGACGCATAATATTTACTTATTTTGTGATGGTGTTAGGTCAAGATGATTTCTGTTGCTGATGTACGAGTAATAATATTTGTTTTGTGGATTTAGGTGCCATATTTATCTATTTCCGCATTGCATGTTCTTGTGGAAGTTTCTTTTACTTCCGTGTACCTAAGTGGTGAAAAATTTCGTTGACGGAAGTATAACGGCTTTTGAACGTTTGGTTTCCAGTTGGAGGAAGTAATAGTTTTTTTTAGTACCTGTTTAACCAGACAGCTGTAATTTCGTGAATAGTATTTTCAGTTTAGCTCCAAAGTTCAACGCATTCAGATAAAAATATTATTCTATATATGAAGCCGCCTTCCTTGTGAGTCTTAATGGCCCTTTATCAGGTGAACTTTCCTCGTTTACACTAAAATGGAGTTCAGCTTTCTGTCTTACCGCGGTTAGGATGATAACAGTATCATCATTTTAGCGTGGGTTTGGCAATGCAAGCAATATTTTCTCCATGCGTTCATCATGAGAAAATGAGGTCATTTCCTTTTTTTTTTTTTCTTCCATGGGAATGCGCGTCCGAGCAAGACCAACGGCTTTGGGTACCGCTCCAAGTTTTCGATGCCCCCTTTATGTGAAAACGGTGCTTGTTTATTTATAGATTTGGACTTTTATTTTAATCGTGGGTCAGGCAATGCATGTAATATTTTCCTCGTGAGTTCATCATGAGAAAATGAGGTCATTTCCTTGTTTTTTTTTTCTTTCTTCCATACGAATACACACGTGTCAGAGCAAGACCAACGGCTTTGGGTACCGCTCCAAGTTTTTGACACCCCTTATATATGAAAACGGTGCGGTGCTTGTTTATTTATAGATTTGGATTTTTATTTTAATCCTGGCCAAACTTCAACATCCGCTGGGGAATTGCCGCTGTTGAGTAGCTCCAAAGGTCGGTCGTGTCGAAAAGTCAGTCTTCGGTTATTTTCTTTTCGTTTGGTGCTCGCCTGATCATGTCGCCCCAGGGTCTAAATAAAGATCATACATGAATCAGGTCTCGTAATTTTTTATACATAAAAGTTATTTTTAACATCTGGTTCACAAAAATAGCCTGCAGTAATCGTTTCCAGCAAATTCTGCCTATTCAGTTAAAAGAAATTCACGCCGCAGCCAATTTTTTTTCTTTCTTTGCATTAATTTTCAAGTACTCTTTTTGGAGTTGTAAGTTAACACGACACAAGACAATCATTCCATGCAAGATTCAAGATGAATTAAACACTACTGCATTATTTTTGAAAAGACAAATTAACCGAAGCCGAGCAAAAACCTGTCTCGCATCTCGCTCATGATAAAGGACTATACAACCTGTTCTCTTTCAGACTTCACCGCGCGCTCAAACGGTCTTTATTAAAGTGAACCGGTCTGTGCTCGAGAGTAAATTATTGATATTATATTTGGTCGATAGCTTGAGGTCGCCGTAGTTAACTTAATTTTCGAACTTTTCATTTATTATAGCTGTGTCGACATGATATCGAGCCGATGACAATTTTCAACAACAATTAAGTAGTTATAAAGATGGCGGCTCTTAGACAAGCTGTCTTCCTGTTGTCTTCCTGTTGTCAATGGGAGCCCTAAAGTGTACTTAGGGAAAATGTGGCAACAAAAACGCTGCTTTTCAAACGCCCATGATAAAAAAGTCTTACGTTAAAAGAGTAGTTAACATCGAATACTACCGTTATTTTGTTTTAGAAGGCAAGGAAAGTTTCTTGGCGATATTAACACTGAAATTCTCCCAACTGTTTCTATGCATTTTCTATTAATCTTTTTGGGAAAATTTGGTCTTTGATGATGGCTTTTTTTTTCCAGAGATGATAAGGTCCTTTATCTCTGATTTTCACAATCTTGTTATGTATAGTTTGCACTTTTGATATAGCTAGGTTCGTACTTATTTTAGTTTGGTAATTTAGTCAGAAGTTCTGACCACTGCGGACTCGTACTGAGAATTTTTGACTTGGTTGCCATAGGTTGGAAGAGAGTTAGCAATTTGGTATCTGATAATGTGAACGAATTCTAGATTTCTTTTCAGCGGTTCGGCAAGGATTTTTATGTTACCAGTAAGTTAATTTGCAGCTAGCAGGTTTTGTAGAGAGTGTTGTGTCGAAGGAAATGACCGTTTAATCATGGCTAATGAAAACGTTTTTCTGCGTAAATTTCTATCAGTCCTATAGTTATGGTTGGTGAAAATTTTTATCCTCGGGTTGGTGAAAATCAGAAAATTATTTGTTCTTTATGCTGATGAGTAGCTACAGTTTGTTAATCGATAATCGCAGAACTTATGTTGACCGCAAAATTCAACAATTTGAGTGCCAGCGATACGAAATATTGAACGAGATACCTTATAGCAGTTTGACCTTGAAAGATGTCCTGTGACCATATAAATGGGTGATATTATTAGTAGCAGGTTTGAAGCCCAGAATACGACTGAGAAAAGATCGCTTTTGTTTTTTAGATTTCCTTACATGCTAAAGAATCTAGAAAAGAATGAAATGCGAGTTTGAATTGATCGGAGTTAAAGGGTCGATACTGGAGGACAAAGTTGTCAGTGAAGCTTTAGATTGGCGAATGTTTCATATAATGAGCTGGAAATACGGTCTATAAGTTCAAAGCAAGTTTTACGTCAAAGGGAAATACAAATCGTAATTTGGAAAAAAGCAAGTTTTCAACACACATTTTCTATCGTCACCAAAGTTTAGACCTTCGGTGCAAGCGAAGAAATACTGTCATGAAACGGTTAGTTAACGGAAGGAAGAACTGTTACTGAAAAACACTCTCATTACTGCGTGGGTTTAATGATGTTGAGTGTTGTGACGCATATCTTTTCTCTGGCAGACAGTAGATTTAGATTTTTCATACCCATTGCGTTGGGAATATTTTATAATTGCGTCATGGAAAACAAATGTAAAATAACACAGAATTCATTAGATATTCTTTCGCATTAGGGCGCTTTTTATTAAATATATTTTTAATTAATGTTTTGTTTTACTATTGAGGGTGCAATTTCTAGAGATTATAATATCACTGTTGAGTTCAATTCGCGTGACTGTGATTGAAAAGAAACTGCTGAGAAACACGAGAGCAGTTTTATTTTTGTCTTGTCTAAGCCTCCGGCACGGATTTAATGTTTTCGTTTTTGGCCTAGGAAAAACTCGTTACTTTTAAAACGTCTAATTGCCAAATATACTGTTGTCTGATTAAACAGAAGGTCAAATTAGCCAAGTATCGTGTTTCAGTCTTAGCTAACTAATTTGCGTTGTCAGCTGTTTTTCTGCGGGCTCCCTGTTGCGTGCGATGTTTCATAACAGCTATATTGTGCTTCATTGTTTTGGCTTTTTTTCGAAAACAAGCTTTGAGGTCATGGGGTCACGTGAGAATCGTGCTGCCATCAAGGCGCTTAAGGACGTACAGTTTGAATATACTTGCTTTTTTTTTTCTTTTTTTTTTTTTTTTTTTTTTTTTTTGCAACCGCAATGGGTCCGTTTTCTTCTAGGGACTGGTTTCGACAAACAGACTCATTTTGAAGGATGAACTCATTAGCAAAACACTGATAGCACAGCTTGAGTCCTTTGAACAATCCAACCAGCTGGGAGATTAATATTTTTGTGTGTTTCGTCTTGTTTTGGCTTGACTCGTGACCAACAGAAACTCCATTTATTGTGTACATAGGAACTCATGATGAGTTTAACTCCGTATACTGAGAGAAAAAATTAAAGAATGCAGAAAATTGGAAAACAAACTACATAACATGAAATTATTACATAACAGCTTTCGTTTGAATTGTCACACACAAAGGCCATTTTGTTTCCATTCCACGTGAGCTCTAGTCGCCATGAAAAACTTGCTTACTTTCCAGCTAATATCTCAGCAATAAAAAAAAGCTATTAGAATTTGTTACTATGTCTAAGAATGGTTATTTTCCCTTCCCTGCCCCTCATCCTGGCTACATTCGTTGTTTCTGTTTTCTCACTTCAAGTTTTAGTTTCCTGTGAGCCAATATCGTTTCCTTTGCTGACACTTCGTTTTCATGATATAGCTTTGCTTTTCTCTTGTCTTGTTTGTCTGGAATTGAACCAAGAGAGAGCTTCGTTTCTTGTGGTTGTTAGTTAGTTCCTCAGCCAAATCTTGTTATTGCTTAGTATTATATAAATTGAAAAATAAAGAAATAAGGAAAACATCGTAAGTAAACTTAGGAAACCCAAACTCGCACACGACATCGCCAAAATAGGTGCGCCCCAGGAGCCCATGACCCTGGGCTCCTAGTTCACCCTTGTTTCAGTCTGGGTTTTTCCCTCTTTCTTTTTTTTAAATTTATTCTTTTAAACTATTCTCGGAGTTTTACGCCCTCTAAACAAAATTAATGTTCCGCAGCTTGTCATTTGGCGTGGCTCGTGTTTAAGGCACGTGTACATTTGCACGCGCTGAATTTACTTTAATTGTCATATCTTTGGAATGTTTGTTGTGACAGTATCTACTATGTATAGCCTCTATCTTGTGAGATATAAAATCTTGAACATTCGCTGAGCCAACGAAATGTTATGTTATGGTTGTGCTATTCTCATATCTTTCCTCATTCGTTGCGGAAAAGGCCAGAAATCTTTAACTGCGCAAGGTTTAATCCATTCTACCTCTTTAAATGACAAATGAAGACGTTGAGCAACGTTCAAAGACAGATTAAGAGCGGGCTTAAAAACTGTCGTGTAAAAAACAAGAAAAAAAATAGTGTCTCGAAATTGACACTGGCTTAAGGATGGCAGTTGTGAAATTTTAGAATTTCTTCCGCAAGTTTGTCGGTGGAATTTTTCACGTACGGTATATCGCGTTACGTTGTGTGGTAACAAGCATTTATGGTAATATTTCACACGATATGCTTGTTGATCGTCAAAGAAAGTTTGCGGGCAAGATTAGGAATCATTTAAAAAACGCCTCAGGGTTTTGTGAGGTTCTTGCAGTTTATGCAGCCTCAAGGAAATGCAAACGGTTTAATTCTCTTTCCATGTTGTCGGACATTTAGTCCTGGCAATGTGGTAACACATCAAGAAAATGATTTTAGTTGAGCGCCCTTCACAGTGTTGGTAATACTTGGAGAAATTACGCATCGTTTATTAGTGATTTGCTTAATCCAGATTATGAACACTACTTTAAAGAGCCCTTTTTCTCTTAAGTATTTCCGTTCGCGTGGAAGATCTATGGAAAAGATGATAGGAAGGACTGGCGAAACAATATAGCAAGAAATTAATGTATTTCCGGTGCATTGAAAAGAAAACAATAGAATTGTTCCTTATCGGTCTTTTTCAGCAATTAATCAAATGTTTGTCGCTCATGGCTGATTTTAATGTAGAGTTGTGGTATATAGACCTAGTTTGAAAGAAATCTGTTTAAAATGTCAAAGATTCACCGAACAAGTCTCTCTTTTATCGTGTCGTGGTCGGAAGTTTTCAAAAGTCAACAAAAAAATTTGCACAGTCAAATATCGATGTTCCAGAGTGCAGAATATGTCAAAACAACTTCAAAATAAACATCTTTTGTGTTGAGGCAGTGGACTGTAAAATGGCTTCAGGGCTTCGTAAGCACTTTAATTAAAGCCGTAAAATGTATTTCCAATGAACACAGTTTGTGTAAACTTAGCTTGTGTAGGTTTTTATTGGCCTTGAGCGATGTTACAAACATAAATTCAACATGTCTCTATCCATTTTGTGTTACCTTTATTGCGTTTTGTAAGCTCGTAGACAACGCAACAACTTGCCTTGAATAATTAAGATACAAGACTCGACTTGAACTGATGAAGAAGGGACAGTGTTTTATATCTCGTGAGCTGGTTTTATACTCTTATCTTTCAAAAAAGCCTATAATCCCGACTGTTTTTGTTTTACAAAGTAAACTAAAACAATTAAAAGGTTTTATCTCTTGCTATCAATAGATGTATAGTTTTGTCTGTAGTGAAAGAAAACCGCAATATTTTCTACCCGCCAATTTGTGCAGTCACAAGACAACAATTCTTGTTTTGGAATTGCGGCAACGAGCAATGTTTTTCAAAAGACTGCCCTTGTGTTGCGCCAGGCTGTCACCTGCTCAGTTGTTTGCCCACTTGAAATACCATTTGGTGAATGTATTCAAATCCCTTTTTCTTGATAATTAAACCCGCTGTTCGGCTCTTTTTGTCGCTATTTTACCACCGTAATTTCATCTTATTTATGAGTAGCCGACGCCGAATTTCCCGCCTTCATCTTTCAGCGACAAAACGGCAGTCGGCTTTAAAGAAAAACGTTTATTCAACGAGTGATTGAGTACACGATTGAAATTGGTTTCCCGGCAGTTTTTGATTAAATCCGTTGTCTTGTTGAGAACAATACTCTAGCAGCTAATATATACAGTTTACTAAACTTTCTGTAACCACAGTCATTTTCTTATCCGGGAACGACGATTCGTAATAGTTTTAATGGCTTCTTAATGGACACGCAGATATTCAGTTTAAGAAAGTCCCATATATATGTATATTTTTTTTTCAAAAAGTATTGCCTGGGGTTTCAAACTGACTTTTACCCTTTAAGGAGCGATATTGCTCATCTTTTATCGTCTAGAATCTTTAATTAAGTTCAAAACACTTAACTGTCACAGGCAAGTGAAACCCTCTGCGTGCCTCGTGATAACCCACTGACGAAAATGTTGTTTTCGTTGTAGAAATGTGTTCAGTCCCCACTTCGAAAAAAATGTGTGCCCTCTTTGGTTAGCAGCAGCTTTGAAAGCTCGAACTTGCTCAGTTCCGACGGAGTTTGAAAATTAAAACGTTCCGTAGAACAGTTTGTAAATGCACAATTATATAAACACGTGAAAACCTTTCCGTACTTTTACTGGTTTCAGTTCGCCTGTCAAACCCATTCCAAGGCTGCAAAACAAAAAAACCCTTTTGGAATCAAGTTTGTTTCATGCCGAACAATACTGAAATTACACGTCATCAGTAGATAGTCTTCCTGTTCCTTTTTTTTGTCCATCTTCCGTTGTTTCGAAAACACTGCCCTTGATAAATAACATGGCCAGGCAGAAACGCCTGCCCACTTCCGCAACAAGTTGACGTTAATGAGATAATCTTATGTCCAGTTCAGCAAATCTTGACGTGAAGACAAACCAATCTCAAGTGCCATCATTCGCGCTCTTACACTCAGGAAACCCGTTAAGTGCACCATCTTGATTGGCTTTTTCTTCTTTCGTTTTCTTCCCCCCACGCTTTTGAACTGTTATTTGTCAGGTTTAAACTAAACCGCAAATAAATTCGAGATGTTTCGTTGTCTAGAATGGAAAGTTCCATGAGAGAATGGTAGCTGAGGCTTTTAGGGAATTTTTTCGTAGCTAAACCTGATGTTACCTACCACAACACGGTTCGTATTATCATCATTTTTTTAAGCTATTTACTCGCAGATCTTGCCATAGTGCCCTTAACTGATGGTTCTCGTTTTTCTCACTGTCTGTCTGCTGGACAACGTATCGATATTGTAAGGTGAATTTATCCCGTGATCTCCTGGGATTTTACTTTGAAAACAAAACAAACCACTGAAGTTTAGTCAAAATATGTTAAGCCGACAAGGGTACGAAAACAAGGGTTTTTGTTATGGTTTAGTGTAATCTTGTGGCAGTCCAACACGTATGCTATATGTGTGGTGAAGCCAAGCTAAATTTGTTCAAATTTGTCTTTGCTTTTTATTTCGTTACATTTCGATAAATATGTCGTAATCGAAACTCTTTTGTGGTGTTGTAAATCGGATCTCGCTCGAAGTAGCTGCGTTTTAAAAGCTTGTAATATGCCTGGATTAATTTTGTTTGTTTCAGCCTATTTTTCTAACCTGGGAAAACTCTGAAAAGTGATATTAATTTCAAGAGATCAAAACACAGATAATTTTTCGCATCGAGTGCCTAGTTTGAATTTGTTTTGTTTTTGATTTTCCTCTCGCAATCAGTACTGCTGCCCCGCGATTTCGAGGGCTGAGAAGATAAGTTATTGGGTCAAAACACGAAAACAAAAGGCTAATTTTCCTAATTTTAGAGTTATAGTGTCGTAATAATGTGTGATTATGTTGTGGCCAAATTTCTGCGAGTGCTGAATCAGCACACGACAGCATCACATGCCGAAACACTTGGGATTATTCATTTTCGAAGTAGCAACATCAAACGTCATCGAAGAGCATGATATACTCTGATATCAGAAGACGAAAGCGTCAACTCTGATCACCCAGAATTTCAGTGAGTTTATAATAAGCTTCTTAAAAGGTCTTGATCTTTTTTGTATTGGATTTTCCCCGCACGTTTCCATGCGGCTTTTCCGCAGGTGAAATGAAATTGGAAGATTGCCATCATTATATAATTGTACGTAACGTAACCATGACATTTTCCTAAATGCAGTAAATTCTGCGTAGAATTTACATAAAACTCTCTTCCGATCGCAACTGTTTCACAAAAAACATATTAAAAAAAAAAAAAAAGAATTGGAGGGACTTTAACTTCAGTATTTATGATCTGGATAAAGATGCAAAAATCACGTCGCGGTCGGAGACCGTATTGTAATACTGCTTTGTTCAAAGTTTGTGCCAATGTTTATCTTTTTGCGTTTTCTCTATTCAACAAAACGAAAGACAGGCAATTTTGGCGAGATGCCATCTATATTTGCCTAAGACACACACTTAAGAAAGTCTTAGCTTCCATGTGGTTTGTCCACCGTATCTAATACGAAAATCCACCCACAATATGATGTTAAAACTTAACACGTCAATTTGAAGTCATGTTTATAAACGTACTCGTATTTTCGTAATTTGCTCTGTTGTGCGCCCACGGTGGAAACCCATTTAAATTTGCTCGAATGTTTCAAGTGATCAAATTTTTTTTTTGTGAGTGCATTCGTTGAGTTGATGTCTAGGTACCCTTCTAGTTGCAGATCTTGTGTGTTTTGTCTTGTACAGGCTCGTCGCTCTATTGTTTACTTTAGACCTGTGGGTCTATAGGAAATTACCAAGGTCGCGCTCATAATTTTGGCGACATTTAGAAAGTGGAAAACACAATTCATGAGTTAATTTGACAAATATAGCATAAAAGGGGGTTCCTTTTTGTGTTCAAGCAACCGTAAAATAAAAGGCCTGGCATTCATCAAACGGTCAGCCAATCAGTGTCCGTCTGGTGCTGTCAATCAAAAACCGGGCCAACAAAGGGCAATAAAGTCGTGTGTTAGGCACGAGCGTTCGTTAGACCATTTTAAAAGGCAGCGGCGTCATAACACACAACAAAAAAAGCCATCGTCCCGAAGTACAGATGAGTTTCTTCCAAGGAGCAAGTTTCTGGATGGCGTCGGCTTTTCTTATTCCCACAGACGAATCTCCGACCCGTAGGAGAGCGTGCATTTTAGTTGGGAGAGAGCTTCGGAAGATCGCCGATGACCTTGAAGCCTCCGCAAGAGCCGAGCAAGTTAAAGAACAAGACATTGTTGTCGGAGCGATGAAGACGGTGTGCGTGGTCGCTGGAGTTGTGTTCCTCGGCAGAGCTGTTTGGAAATTTCTGAACACTTGAGAAGTTACATGTTACACAAACTAACGAGGTAAGCGCTTCGTCTCGATGATAACAGCACTACAACTTCACGATATTTTTAACGATTACATCTGTTGTATACTTACAGACAACTCAACTTAGTCGCTTTCTGTAGGTCGCGCGGGAACGCTAACGCAACCCGCCAAATCTTATTTCCATTACGTAAGCACCTTTTTAAGCAAGCTTACGCTCGCGAAATTGTCAAATTAATTTGTGCTTCCTTTATTCTAGATCTTACGTCTTAGAGGCTTGCTCTCTCCGAAGATGGAACGAATCGCTCGAAGAAATTATTTTTAAACTACGCAACATGACTCTTGATTGCCTCGAGTGACATGACATCAGTTGTTGGCCTTCGTGTTTGATTTCCATCGACTGCTGATCGTGTTACATCGCTTCATTGTTGACAAATACAAGATTAAAAGCCACTAAAGCCCGCACTCGGGAAATCGCAGGAGCGACTTATCCGTTCTCCATAACAACAGGGCAAAGCAAGTCAACTGCTGTTTTTTCATCCTAAAGCGTAGTTGGACAAGAACTTCGTTTTACAGAACTGAAGGTTTGATTTTGTATTACAGGCATCCGCTGGCGTCTAAGAGACAGTAAGATTCAAATGCAGACGTTTGATCTCGAATAGTTTGCACCGGCTGTATATTGCTAAGCTTGCATTGTAAAGATTCGTTGTCGCCTAAGGAATCGATGTTATTGTGTCGTTTCGTTATCACTGCTGACTGGCATGATTAGATAATTGATAGACTGTGACTCGTGGAACTATTATTAATATTGCTCTTTGCGAAGACACGCGCTTATCGTGAAGGTTAGAAAAAAAAAAAAAAGTCGCTCGACCTTGACACATGAACATCCGGAAATTTTCAAAACAAGAGTTTCGCTTGAAGTCACGTCGGTGTTGTTTGCTGGCGAACAATTCCTGCGTGTGCCTACGAGCGAAAAAACGAAAACAAATCCTCTTCATCGATGTCGTGACAAAGTAGAACAAACAATCCACGTTCTTTATTGTCGAAGCCTTTCAAATGCAAATGTATCGCTTTTGTTGATTGGTATTGAAGGGTTCTGAGTTGGCTTCCAGCCTCGAAAGAACTCAGTTGAATGCACGGTGATCACGAAACCGCAAGCATCTTTCAAGTGGGTTCCTTTTTGGCAGGTTTCAAACTCGTATTACTTTATAATGTACAAAAAGACAAAAGAAAACTTGTATTTAGATACAGCTCAACGCAACTCGCCCGTTAATTTAATTCAAACTTTGGCAATATTTAGTAAACTCTTGTAAATATCAAACTTTTGTAAATAGTTACCTTTGTAAAAATGTGTAAATAGCTAAATGATATTTCTATACGCTGCAAGAGCGACAGATTTGTAAAGTAATATTCATTTGCCGCTGATGGCAATTATTTACTGAAGCATTAGTCCGTACATTATGGGCTTCTGCTTGTCAACCCGAATTGCATCAATTCATCGATGAATTTATTAGAGAGATCTTTTATATTTATAATAAAAGAGTATAAACAAGGAGAGCATCGTTGTTTGACTATGGTTTTAAATAGTTCTGGAACGAAACAGTTGTTCGCAGAACAGCTTAAAAGTGTAGTTTTCGATGTGCTATTGAATCAGATGGGAGAAAAGCGCCTCAGATCCCATGCACTGTCGAAGGAAATTTCACTCCTAGTTTGAAAAACAATAGACCTTTGTTTCCAGTTTCTTGTACATTAATCCGTCGATGGCAGAAGAAAACAACCCACGCGTCCATCAATACTATAAATAACAGGACTCTTAGCAGGGAGGGAATTTAGGTAAACTAAGCCTTTCAATACTGATTTCCTTTATTCTTCCCACTCTTGCTCTGGAAAAATCGCTCTTCAGATTTCAGTCGAATGCGTCTTTGAATGTGTCATTCTTTTGAAATAAAGTTTGCGTAGAAAATTGGCTATTAAAAATCCGTGATATTAATTTTTGCACAGTCCTGTACGGCGTTCAGCTAAAATAAAATCAAGACTAACACAAAGGAGATTGAAGCGTGATATGAAGTGATATTGGTAAGAAAGTGAATCATGGTGTTTCTTGCCTTGTCAGCAATAAATACGTTTTACTTCGATTCCATTGTTTCGGTTGCTAAAATAAGAATCCCGCTGTCTCTTTACCTTCAGGCTAATATTGGCTAGACTTCTTGAATGTCTCTCGAGCCCTTGTATAAACATTGGGTTGAACTTTCTTGGCAAAAACCTCTAGCTTAATGCAGGTCACAATTTAATCCAGTTAAGATTTACGAACAAAATCAGGCAGGTTTTTATTTATAGCGGGAAAGACCGGCGTATTTTGGCGCGACGGAAACGACTGATAAAGATCGAGGGACTCGAAACAAAGTAACTTTTGTTGATATATTTCATGGCCTGTCCGAACATGACCTTACAGCATAAAATAACGAAAGAGAGATATTGTTTTCGTCAACGAAGGGACTAACACGCATTCTTTGTCAGTTCATTCACAGATCGATATCGCATGACACGAAAGATCTTGTTTTCTTTGGAAATATCGAACCATTGATAACGATTTTGACAAGCCTTGCAAAAGTTGACTAACATTGGTGTTGACAACGGAGAAGGCAAAATATGACCGAGTTGAATCTGAAGCTCTACCATATATGAACGATTATAAGGCTTATAAATACCCCAGTATCAATTAAAGCTAGAAAACTGAGCTTATCGCCATTCTCTCTCGAAAACTCAAGCGCTGGTCTTTGTGTGAGAAGTTAAAAAGCGCGCCGACCACTTTCGCGACAATTTCAAGAGAGGGATTAAACTTGACTTTCGTCAGGGACCTTTTTTTTTTTTTATTGTTCTTTATTAAGAAGAAGTATTACTCTTTGAAAATAGTGTGGTCAGTTCTTGTGTAGAAAATCATTGACAATCCAGACCACTATAGATACATCAGTTGTTTCTCTTTTTTTTTGGAAATCCAGCCATGGCTTCTTTTTCGAAATCATTTTTATTTTCTAATCGAAGCTTAACTACAGACACTTGAGCAAGGCATCCCCGTTGCATTTGTCACCTCCGTTTTTATTTTCATTTTTATTTTCAAATACTATAACAATCATTTCTTAACAAAGAAAGCTTTCTCTTTCGTCTAAAATTAGACAAACAATTGAGTTTATTGTTCACTTTGGTAATCCCTTTTAA
Organism: Orbicella franksi; assembly: GCF_964199315.1. Lineage (NCBI taxonomy): Eukaryota > Metazoa > Cnidaria > Anthozoa > Scleractinia > Merulinidae > Orbicella > Orbicella franksi. Next base: position 20,088,538 of record NC_138155.1, on the reverse strand, counting down.
CTTTATAGACGAATCTTGAAGTCTTTGAGCTGATATTTAGTAAGACTTAAGAATAAACTTACCGTGAGAACGTTTTATTGTTAAATTGAAGGGTACCTCATCTCTTTATTAACAATAAATGTAAATAACAGGAATAAACCTGTCAAAGCAATAGTGACTCGGTCTTACAACGAAAGAGTTCCTGCGCGAAAACTTCTGAACGGGATTTCACTATCGTTTTTTGATGTTGAGTTTTCGTTGTTTTTTTTTTTTACATAGTAGCTTGTGACTTTATCAAATAAAACGAAAAAGTAGAACTCTGTTGTTGTTTTTCTGTTTCGTTCTTGTTACTCTGCATTAGTCCTATTTGTGTCTTTGCCTATTTTATCGACGAGTTGATCGATCTACAGTGCATTTCTGAGTTGAGATAACTTGGACAATTGCCCGAACGTGTAGTATACATGAGCTCTGAAAGTTATCTCCCGATCACACGACTGTTTGACCTTGGCTAAATTGTCTGTAAAGACTTCCGTTGATGGATTTTGCCTTCCCACTAGGTATGTCATCAGGCGATAAATTTCCCCTGGGATTGAGGGACTGAAATCGATAAGTGAAAACCGATCGACGGAAATTAAGGTTACATCAAACACAATACAATGTTAAATATCGCGTTAAAAGCCTGTCGACACTTATTCCAGTGAAATCTCTGGAAAATTGTCAAATAGATGGTTGGGCTTTACTCGGATAGAATTTTCAATGTAAATTCAGTCCCCTTTGGTCTTTCCCGAGTCCAGAATTTAATCCGAAAGAAAAACGAAGAGAAACGAACAACCATGAATAGACTTTTGAACTTCCAGATTATGTTCACTGGACCGGAATGAATCTTCCAATTCAGGATAATGTTTCATCGTTAGAAGAATTAATACTGACTCTCAGAATGCCAAAATATAAATCGAACAAATGTTATTTTGCGGAATATTTAAAATCAAGTAACACCACTTGAAAGCACCGGTCAGTTTCCTTTACTTGGATTGTTTTACAAGTGTGTTTCTTCCATAGGCTTAAAAGTTAGAGCTATGCACCTTGCGACCACCATAATAAACAGTACCACCTGAAAGTACTTCTCATTAGCTTTCATCTGAATGGTCACACACTAGGGTTCTATCCACAGACTTAAAACCACGTTTAACGGCATAATAAATAGTACTTCACGAAATATTAAAGTACTACTCAAGATCTTTCATGTGTACCTTCATTCTCTTTCAATCCACAGAATTTAAAGTTAGCACCACCTTGTACAGCATAATAAACAGCACCACACGAAAATACTGCTCGGAAAATTTTATTTGAATATATCGACACGCTGGGTACAATGTCAGCTTTGACTCCATGAGTGAAAAGGTTAATATCCGCCTTCACAGCCACTTAGATGTTTTTGACATTTGTGTGATGTCACCTTATCTGACACAAACAAAGCCGGACATAAGATTTCTGTAGGCAGTTTGCGGTTCGTTTATTTTTTCGGAGGACCGAAGGAAAATTAGACGCCTTGGAGCAGTTTAGCATTTCCGTGTTGATACTGGCTGGCTAATTCGACATGTTTATATTGTCAAAAAGAAAAAAAAAAAATCAACGGGTGTTTATGTCAACCTTAAATGAGTACGTGATCTCAGGATAAGTTCTGTGACTGTTTAAGCTACTGTTATGTAACACTGAACCCGTGCAGAGCAGAGGTAGTTGTTTCTTAAAGGGATACACGTGAATATTCGCATGTCACGTCCTCGGCAGATTGATTTTTTTGGAGGGAGGGCAATGCAGCAAATTTTAATCTGCTTTCGAATCATTTTCCATTGTCCGTCGTGACAACTGTACGGCGGACTTTGTGACAACGACACTGAAAACAAAAGCAAGGATTTCCGTAAGCGTGGATTGATAAAAGCAGTTCGCTTCCGCGGTTTTAATCATGAATTAAATATATGTGACCTTGGCAATCACTAAATTAGACTGAATTTGTAAACGCTTAGGGACAGTCCCCACTTAAGCACTTTATTGTTTGGTCACGTGATTAATATCGTACGTGTGTTTCGTTTTTTGTCATCACAACACGAAAGTGAAATAAAGCGGCTTAGTTTGCGTGCTTTTTCCCCTAGCCATTCATTCAACCTTTCGTAAACAAACTG